>NC_051440.1:22514156-22672316 GCF_001649575.2 Kryptolebias marmoratus | reverse complement strand
TGGACTTGGACTTTCCCTCTCGCCTCAGCCCCTTTCAGACCAGCCGGTCTGCTACGCTAAACCCAGCTAGAGAGGACTTACCAGTTCCGGTCCCGCCGCTAGCCAATCACGTGAGTGAGACGATAACAGACTTTGAGCTTACTTCCAATCTCCTGGCAATAAAATCCTTAAAACTTTGTTGTGTCGTTGTGAGTTTGAGTTCGGCCAAGCCTCGCCTTGTCATCTTCAGCATTTTAACATTGAAAAAAATCTAAGCTTTAGGTGCACATATTCATTTCAATTCCTAGCTATAATATCATGTGCTTGATTGGTGTCAAAAAGACCAGGAACAGACAAGAATCATGAGAAAATTGACAAAAAGAAATTATTTGTGGTGTGAAGGGAGTAAGTGGAGAATGGAGCTGGTGTGCTGAATTACTGACGTGAGGTAGTGATTGCTATTTCTGTTATAACTTGAATGTAAAACCCTCTCATAGTGGAGGATAACAAAAGTGATATTAGTTTTTGTTTAGCATTAAACAGACACAAAACAGAACTTAAAACCAAAGGATCAGCTGGTGGGCTATTAGTCATATCTCCTTAATAAAAATGGTAAATTCACTGCTTTTATGAAGCACTTTTCTTGTCCTATTCACCATGCAGAGTGTTTTTAGACTGCACTTCATATTCACATAAACTCATACTGCATTCTTAATGTATAGTCCTAATGGCTATGTAGTAATGTTTGACATGTGGACTGTGACTGCCCAGGATTAAACCAGTCTACATTTAGAATAATGTAAGGCTACATTTATTGTTACCAGAGATGTTGGTGCAGGACTGTAAGCAAACAGAAAAATGAAAGCTAAACTATTACATTAGAAACAAAGATTCACAGTTCAAAGTTTCCATCTCTGTCAAACTGTCATTCTCCAGTCCTTGTTTTTTTTTGATCCTTCATGCTCATGTACCATGGCAGCTTCAAGCCTATGGAAACATACACAAAAACTCTGTGCCCTAAAAAGCTCCAACATTCACCAACATAGTGCTGAAAGTGATGGAAATTCCACAAAAAGCAGTCAACCTTCTCACAACTCCAAAAGCTCATATTTGCCTGCAGTACTGGAACAGAACCACTTGTTTTTAGATTCCCTACATTTTCGTCAGACTTTCAGCATTTATGTCTCATAAAATACTCTAAATTAACAAACACTTACACAAAATATTCATGCACATTATAAATAACACAAGTTGCACTTTGAGCTATATATAGTTTTCTCAAACATGCGTGTTGCTAATTATTTAGACTGCACTCTGTATTTTTTTATATACTCAATATAGAGACGTGCTGATTAGTACGCAAACCAGCTTCTACAACTAAATGATAAATTATTGATAGAAATAAACTCATACCCAGAGAAAATGGAAAATGAATTAGTAACTGAAAAATTATTTGATAAATTACTTTTTTTAATAGTTTTACTAGTTGAATATTTGAGGTTAAATGTCATAATTAACTACATCCCACAATCATTTTTAGGTCTGTATTACTATGATTACTGAGCAAAAGAAGGATGCAGACAAAAAGTATTTAGTCATTTTGCATTTTCAAACTTTGTATATATTTTTGAGGAGTTTTTTCAAAGTGCAAAACAAAACACAAAGCTCAGACCACATTTATTTCAAATGAACTGTAACATATTTCAGCTAAATTATACATTTTCTTTCTCTGAGGGCTACACATACACTAACCAGTATATCTCCATGCAACACTTGCTCCTCGCTAAATCCTCCTCTTTTATGCGAGTGAATAGGGCACATTTTTTTCAGCTCAAAGCAATAAAACTAAAAGGGATTGAATAAGTTTTTGTAATTTTCTTTGGCTGAACTACATGAAAACGAGCCCACAGGCACATGAAGGAACCCACACTGTCAGGAACCATTCAGGAGAGATCCATCCATCCATCCATCCGTCCATCCATCCATCCATCCATCCATCCATCCATCCATCCATCCATCCAACCGTCCATCTATTTTCCAAACCAATTAAATGTTCAGAACAGGGCAGGGTAATTAATTAAGAAATTTTAATTGCCTCATGTTGTTAAACACACTGAAAATTTTCTTTTAAATAGACAGTTTAATCTGTTGGTTTGTTGCGTATAAAAATTTAAAAGTTTGGCATATGACTGCTGTCAGGTTTAAGTGAAGCTGGGGAGTATTATTCAAAACTTATTTAGACAAAGTATTTTTTTTCAGGCTTGTGTGAACATGAAATTATTTCTAAACCAAAATCAAACTATCTACAGTAAAGAGTTTATTATAACATGCAATAATAACCACAGTAAAAATGTACTCAATTATTTATTTGCCTCTACGGTTTGTAAGTGATATTGCACTTTAGTGCACTTTAGTGTCAATGACACTTTTCACACGTGGCCCCAACTTCTACAGACTGTCTGTGGAGACTTTCATTACCTGATGTAAGTTGCTATCAGATTTGAGTCACACGTGCAGAATGTGACCTGCACTGGTGCTGCACCCTCCCCCATGCCTAGAACCCTGTTAGATACAGAAAACTAGGTACACTTTTCTTTGTCTCCAACCAGGTAATACCTGATGTAAAGAGTCAGAACAATACATCAAGCTTAGCAGTCATTGTTTTGAGATTTTTTGAGTTAAGGGTTAACATGAATAAGACTAAAATTTACATTGCAACAGATTTTCTAAGAACAATGTTACATAGTGAACTCTGAGTATTATGAACTTTAACTGTGATATGACTATTATCATCTTTTGATTAGAACTTGCAGATGTATTCTAGTGTGTTTCTGCAGCTGTATTTGCAGCTTGTATTTTTTTTGTTGTTGTTTTCAGAATGACAAAGATTTTTTTTTTTTTTTTTTGGTAGTTTGCTTAACTTTGTTTATTTGCCTATTTTTCTAAAATGAAGGACCGGAAGGGAAAAAATAAAAAAATAAATAAAAAGTGGTGATTGCTGGCTCTCTCCAGCTTCATTATTCAAAAACCAGAATAAAAATAAGCTACATCAAAATACTGGAAGAAAAATGTTGCCACTCTTAAAGGGGACCTATTATGCTTACTTGAACAAGTTAGGATAAGTCTGTGGGCTATACAAAACATGTTCATTACATTAAATACAAAAAATCATTCTCAGATATTGATATTTCACCTGATCAGTTTTGCCTGTTTTGAGCTCATTTCAGAATGGTTTGGTTTTAGGGCTACGTCACTATTGTGCAAATAAGCTGCTGTTGGCCACGCCCTCCCAACACCTGACACCACACTAACGCACTACATTAAAAACCATAAAAACTCTCTGAAGGATTAAACGCTGCAGATCTGATGCACATTTATATCATTATTGATTCAAACTCTGAGGATTCTGCTTCGCTTCCACCTCAGCGCCACAATCTGCTCAGCTTGAGTGTGGCGCAGTGTGAAGAAGTTGTGATGTGAAGTTGAGCAGCAGACTTCAGCATACATACTGTATTTTTTCTGCAAATGCAACCTTTTTTCTCACACTGTAGCTAATGTAGACTGTGTGACGCAACAATCCCAAGGTTTTTGAAACAGGTTGTTTTGCAGACACCAGAAAACATTAAGTTATTAACAAAAAACAGCTGGGTGGTGTTTCTTTGCACTTGGACTGCTTCTAGAAGCAGTAGATGTTGAAATCCTAAAATTAGGATAGTTATATGCAGTAAAAATGCTTTTTGGATAGATAACAATGTGATATCCAACATGAACAGAATTTGAATCTATTTGGTTAAACTTCACTTTGCCCCCATATTGTGTTTTGAACATTATCACAATTTAAGAAACAACCCTATAATCTTGCTTGTTGTAATAATATATATATATTTATTTGGCTAAGTGTATTGAAGATAAATAAAATAAGACAGGAGCTCCTAGTTGCCTTCTGTTTAAATTATTAGAAAATTCTTTTACACTCACAGTTACTGTTTTTCTAATCAATTTTGGAGTTGCATTGACTTGGATTCCTGTTGGAATCACATATACTCATGCTGTTTTTGATGGTTTTTAAAAATATTTTTCTAAACAGCTACAATATATTACATGATTTTTCTGTTTTCATTATCTGCAGCTAAGTAATCCGGGCCAAAGTAATGTTGACACTGTTGCAAATGAATTCCATATGAAACACACACAGCTCCTTATCAAGCACATCAAACAAACGCACGTTTTCTTCAGGGAAGCAGATTTTGATTTAAAATAATGAGCAGAACTTGAAGATGTCTACCATTTGTAATTGTTCTGGGATGAAAGTGCCAGAATGTGTGTTTACATGGTATGTGTGTCAGCTGCTGCAGAGTTAATAGATTTCCGTCCCCGGTGCTTTCAGCGTGTTGATCTCCTGCTGACGGCTTCACACTCAGCTTTAAGCAACACAGGTTGGAATAGAGCCTCCTTAACTCTGCAAGCATTTGGTTAATGTACCTCATTACTCCCCCTTTGAGCTGATTTTCACTTTCCATTCACTCGCTGCTAAAAGAGCACCTCTGAAATTTCCACGTCTCGCACGGGCCATTGATGTTTATGCTTGCAGACGCAATTTGTTTAATTCCTCATAGACGTTTTTGTATCCTAATTCCCTTCCTCAATGGAGGTAGAGGGAACAAGGGAAACATGAGAAAACCTTGTGTTATTAATTATACTGTTTGTTCTATCTTAATTTTCTTCTCTTATGGTCTGCTACTTTATGTTTTCTTTCCAATCAATGACGCCCCCACCACCTTTTGTTGTGCTACGCTATATGTTGTGGTTCCCTTGTGTGCTTTCTATGTTATTTTAATTCCTTTGGTAAGTATCACACAATACTTCTTCCACCGTGCTGCCTGCCTCTTCCCCCTCTCAGCCTCTATCTCTCTTTTTCTGTTGATATTTGTGTTCTTGTATCTGTGCCTCTCTCCTTTCCTCTGTTTTCTCTCATCCCCTTCCCACACACACTCTATGTCCTTGTACTGTGGGCAGCATAGATGTGCACAGAAGCACTTGAGACAACTTTTTTTCTTTTTTTCAAACTGGCAAGCCACTTAGCAGCTTTATTTAGCATGTACCCAAGAAGAGGATTAACAGCAGGAAACATCAACAGAATGGCATGCAGAAACACTGAAAATACACATGCACAACTCACACACATGCTAACACACTATAGTCATTGTACTCACTGAGCCTTGGCCAATTGCACCCATATCTTCCAACTTTTCATGAAGCATTACTATGCTAGTCAGCCAGCTGATGCTCTTATCCTTATGGGATTGTGGTGTACAGTATGGACCAGCTTTTCATCACACACAGTGCACAAAGCGTATTTGACTTTGAAAAATCTACTTGAGGCCGTGAGCTTCTGCCAGTGATTTCATCACATTTTTTTGTCCCGGTCAGGTGAGGCAGCTTGTGTCGCTTTGGCGCTCATTTGGCATCGCTCACAGTAGCTCTTTACTTAGCTCAACAGATCAGAGGGAAATCGCTCACGTTAGCCGCCCGAGAACATGAGGCGTGCACTCTCGCTGGCCCATGCATGCATAAGTCTCACACCTCATGAACACGCATCCGTGCACACACAAGTACATTCTTCATTATCATTCCAGAGCTGATAGGCTCTAATTATCTGCCTTGGCTCTGATTAGTCTCTCTGTAACAAGCTAATTAGATGGAGCCTTGTAAAATCATCTCCACCATTACCACAGAGACATGTTTGGGAAAGACACCAACAAGCAGGAGGCAAGGAATGTGTCTTGCATCGCTCCCTGCAAAGATTTGATAGTTAACTAAATGTTAAGTGCTAGAGCTCTGATTTCTTTTTGATTAAGTGCCTTTTAACCCCCCCTCTACTAAAATCTTTTTTTTTTCTTTTCTCATTATTCATCACGAAAGGATTGTTCCCTCTAACGGAGCAGGATGATCTGGCTTAAAGTGCATAAATTGCCGCTGTCAACATTTTAGCAGATAGCATCTGAGCATTGATTGTTTTTCTGCCCACGCGCTAGAGTGGCTATTTATCCAAAACGAACTACCGTCACATCTGAGTCTGAACTTTTCTTCTTACCAGAGGAACTTTAAAGCCTGAGCAGAAAGCTACATTAATTCTTTCCTCTAGCTCTTCCTCTCTGTGTTATTATCCTTCTAACAATCCTTTTAGGAGCTGTCACACACTTTGTAGCTATTGTGTTTGAGTTGTGAACTCTACAGAATGAGTCTAGAGTGCATCATATTGTATTTTCCGTCAAATATAATAGTTATAAAATAAGAACTGTATTCTCCATATTACCTTTTTGTTTCCCAACTCATCTGAGTGAACACAGGGTGCTGCGGAGGTTTAGCAGATCCCAGCTGTCATCCACTGAGGAGCAGGGGATACTCTAGACAAATCACCAGCTCATCACAGACCCAACACAGTGATGCACAAGACAGAACGCCATGCATGCACACTCTTGTCAATTTAGACTCAGCAGAGACTTTATGCTGCAAAATATTAAGGAAACCAGCAAAGCAGAACTGTTTTGTAATACAAAACATCCGTTGAGTCAGACTTCAAGTATGACTGGATGCATCACAAACTCTTGCTTTTTTTTCCTTTGATTAAAGAGCACATTTATAGCCTGTGGTCACAAACAGGAGACCTGTTACATAAAAAGATTAGCAACCCATAGCTACTTTTATCTCTCAGGTAGCTCATCTCTGTGTTTGAGTGTCCACTGGTGTTTGTTTGTAAGAGAATAAAAAGTCGAGGGAGGCATGAAAGCTTTGTTAGAGTGATGCTAAAAGTGAAATCATGTTGATGGGTGTGATGGTATAACTTGCCCATATGACGAGTCTTTGTGCTTGTGTTTAAATCTGTTAGTGCATCTGTTTGTGAGTATGTTTGTCTTGGCAGGGGGCTCTTCTTCTCTAGGGTGAGGCAGATGGCCTCTGTGGATGGCAGCCCACTGAACTGGTTGGCAGCTCTTCTGACATTTCCTCATGCCACGTTGACACATAATCACAGCCAGTATTTGTGAAAGTAGTATGTCAGCTCTCAATTCTGTGAATAGCTTCACTTTGAGGCAATAACTCTTCACAAAAATGTAAAGTAATGGGGCCTATTATGTTGTCTTTTTTTTCTTGAACATAGTTTTCAGGTCGTGACGTTTAACAATCCCTATTATCAGTTCCAGCAAAAGTCATGCCACGCTCCTGTCATAGAGTTATACACATCTTCTCCTTGGGAGCTGCTGTGCTCTCTTGCAATCAGCCTCGGCTTAGACTGAGCAAGTTGGTAATTGGATTCTTGGAATCTTCTTATTCACTTCAGTGACGCAGCATGCAGGCGACAAAGTGCCTGCTGTCTTCAGGCCTCATCCCTGCATCCCTTTGGGAAGATCAAGGTAGCTTTACCCAGACTTGGTAGATGAAACTGAGGCTGAGGCTGTCTCCCATGGGAACCTGCATGCTTGAATGGTAGAGTTGATAGAAAATGAATGGGTGATAACACATCCACCAGCTTCTATACCGTGGACACTTACAGAGTTATCCACCTGTTAACTGCAATGGCCATAGGAAAACAAAATAAAGACCAAAGATGATCATAGGTAAATCACTTCTTTCTGGTTGATATGAGTTCAACAGATCTTTGAGTTCATACTGTACTGTGAACAGCTCCAAGTTGCTTAAAGGTACTCACTGCAACATCATGAATACTGGTCAAGAATAAAATCAAAAAGTAAGAAACAAAATCACCACAAGTTTTTTCTCATAGCAATGGTTAAATAAAAAAAAAATTGGAAACAAAATTTGTAAGCTGCATCCAACTACTATGTGTGTTTGTTTATATATGAACAGCTGAAAATAGTAAATGAAATAGAATATGGCGACATCCATGGAAGAGCCGTTTGGGATTGGGATGTCAAACCAATTTAATATGTTGGTTCATATTTACACTCAGATTTATTAAGCAAAGCAAGTAAATAAAAAGATATGTTAGGCTGAAATGGTAAACGAACAGGTCTAGAAGAAGTTTTGCTAAGGCTTCATGTGTTTAAATGTTGAGCTCTGTCTTTATGGCGTTCCACTGCCCTGCTCGATCCCCAATATTTATTCTTGATATTGGGGGGGGGGGTCTTTTTTGTGTTAGTAGTAGATTCACTCATATACTTTTTTTCCATCTCAGAACTTTCGGCATTATATGCTTGTCCAATTTCATCATATTTGTTTTCCAAACAGACTATGGTCAGCTTAATGTAGGTCAATCATATGAAGCAAGCTACTACTTGGTTTTAGGTGGATTCTTACAAGTGCTTTGCTTACATTGAATGCATACCCACTTTTCAGAATGGTATATCACTATATCTGGAAAACTGTTGTTGTAAACTCTTTCAAGCTGCACACATTTAATCTAGTTCAGAATAACCTATTTTGTGTTTGACTTCATTGTTTACAACAAGTACCTTTAAACAAGAAACGCTAATGTTTATTATTGACTTCTTTAAAGTTTTTCATTCTAAAGTGATTATTTATATCTTATATACCTATACCCCTAGTTGATTCACTGGTTGCTGGTACTTTGGATTTCCCTGGTTGCTTGTCTCTCCTCTACACACGCTATTACATGACAGCTGTCACTTTAAGTAATCACAGCTTCGTCACTATCTCTGCACTATCCCCCAGGCCCAGACTGGTACCTGAACAAGGTGAAGCTGAAGATCACCGACGTTAACGACAACATCCCTGAGTGGAATATGAAGCCATACCCCTACCTAGCTGTTGTGTCTCCTGAGGCCCCTGCAGGATCATTTGTCTACCAGCTAGAGGCTATTGATGGGGATGAGGGCAAAAGTGGAGAAGTGGAATACTTCTTGTCAGACGGTAAGCATTATTGCTGCTCATATACATGCACACAGCCTCATAAGATGCATAAGTGGGAAGTGAAATGTGTTGTCTTGTTGGTAATAGGCTGGCAGGCTATGAAGCTTTGGAAATTAATACAACCAGTCTGACACCAGCACAATCTCTCAGAGATACAGCCACAGGCATTTGCACATTCATTCATGCATTCACATACTCTTTACGTGTCCATTAGCATCTCTGTCTTTCTTTCCCCCTCTCTATCCCCATCCCTCTTTTCTTTCTCCTACACATACAATCACTCAATCAGAAAATCCCCCACACAGCCAGAGGCCTTCACAGATTTGTTTATGCACTTTTCATGCACTCTTGTCTGTCTGCTACTCTCTGTTTCATACAGAGAATCATGCACGCACACATTCACTCATACACAAACACATGCAGTGGGCTGTTGGAAGCCTGCCAGAACAGTGGACCCCCTGGTGGCTGAAGGGATTGAGGGTTGTTGGCAGAGATTGCGGGATGTGCCGATGTTGCTTGTGGGGTTTTCTGATTTCCCTCCGACTTGCGGTTTAACTGTAATCAGGACATCCCACAGCGTCCTGATTTTGAGTTAAACCCCAATTGGAGGTGCTCATTGTCTGCATTAGCATGCTAAGAACTCTTAAGTTGTGGCGTTTGTCAGCTAAAAATTAGTAAAAACAATAAACGTAATGTCCGCCTGCTGTTTGGATTTTGCATGTATTCATCTAACCCACATTTCTTGTGCTTAACATTAAACATCACAAGTTGTCATGGGAGTAATTGGCCTATAGATGACCGTGTTTGACCCCATCTGCAGTACTTATTAAAAGTGAAAAAAGTAAAGCGCCCTGTGGGGTTTTCTTGTGAAAAAGTCGTTGTTGCAACATATCCTCATTGATGACAGCTTAAACACTGTAGGAAAAATAATACAGAAATTTAAGAGAGTATAAATTTTACACATAAAAAGTTATTTGTTTTGGGTCTCCAGTTGATTTACATTATTTTCTCCACTTTCCCTTCATTTCAGTTGTTGTTTTTGTACTTTTCTGTCTAATTTAAAGTAACATCACAGAATCTCCGCCCTAAAGACTGATAGCATTATTGATTTTTAATTTTCTGTACATTTTTTCATATAACAATGCAGTGAATTCTTTCAGGCTTGATCTTCATGTTCTAAAAGTCTTGAATCTGACATTTTGAATCTTTTTATCTCCCCCTAAAACATTCATGATGTCTTTTCTTTAAATATTCAAAGTAGTGTATTGTTTGTATTGTTGTTTGCATGCTAACAGTCCCCCTCCTCTTCAATCCCTTTGGCACTTTGATACCTTTGTTCATGTTTTACTCCTACCAGCTGTCAGTCTGCAGAACAATAAGAAAGCAGCGGCAGGAACCAAAACCAAAACAGGGAAAGATACTAATCAAAACTTTATTACAGTAAAGGTTATAAACTTTAATCCCTAAAAATAAAAAGCCAGTAACAATAAATCAAGTATTTTTGTCTTTGACTGTTAACTCTTTTTTTAAATAGACCTCTGTTATTTTTAGAAAGCATATAAATATAAAAGAAAAGTACCAGAATGAGTTACAGTATTGCTGCTTATCACATGTCCTTTCATTACTTTTTCTTTACTTTCTTTCATTACTCATTGATTGCCATTTTCACGTCCCTTCCTCATACACACACTGTTTGGCTGTTCTAATAATTTCTAACTGAAAATAGCCTCCAACCAAAAGTGCTGTTTACTCCTTTTGAGGAATGTTTTCAAAACTCATGAGTGCCAAGCTGGTTTTAGAAATTATTGCACCCATTTAAATGCCTATTGTAATCTGTCTTTTTAATTTGTAAAATCATTAAAGAAAAAAAAAATCAATGTCTCCAATAGGAACAGACGGGATGTGAACCACAGAGAAGGGAAGGCTGTCATAGTGCTCAGGAACAGACTAGCAGTGTCAGTTTGATGCTTTCATAAAACTTCTTTTGATATCTTGGATAACATACTTTTTTGACTAAGGTTTAGTTTTAATCCCATCCATGTTCAAAGTATGCTTATTGACAAAACACAAGTACTTGATTACTTTTCAAAAATCATTTTTTCCTGGTTCTCCATAAACCACATGCATAACATTTTTGCTTAATATTAAAGAAAAGAAGCACTTCAAATTGTATGCATATTTATAAAATTGGCTACCTGTGTATTATGATGGATGAGCAGGCAGATAAGACTAAAGCTTGCTGAATAAATTGTCTTGTTCTGTCCAACAATTCACACCATCATTTGCATGCTTTGTATTCTACCTGATTGCTAGAGTGTGATGCACACAGATGAATTCAGTGTTGTTTACATATCAACTTATCACAACAAAAGACACTTGAGGACAATGTGACAAAGTGAAAATCTCAACTCCTATTCAGGCAACCACCCTCTTTATTGAATAATCATGTTCTAAAAGTAATCTTTCACAACATCCTCAGAAAACATACATTTTTTGTAGACTTTGCTGAATGAAAAGTATTATAAATTACAGAAATAAGAGCATGTATTGTACTATTAATACATATGAAAGTCAGTGTTATGTTTTGTTTTTTCCCCTGCATTCTCTAAAAGAGAAGTTCTGGTGGTGTGAGTATAATAATTTTGTGTGTTTTGTATTGTTTGAACTCCAACAGGTTGACATGATTTCTCCGAGTTAGTCTGTCAATATTTGCTTCTGGGACAAGCCAGCCACTGAGGCTCAAGGCTGAAATTTCCACTAACACTGCACTGCTGTCAGTGATAAAAATCTCGAGGACAGTAAAATGTGACGACCAGTCAGTTTTCAGGTTTCATCTGTCCGGACTAGATGGAAATCCTTGAACTTTCTGGCCTGAGAGGTGGTAAACTAATGATTATTTATTTGCAGTCTATCCAATCCAGTCATTTCAAACAGCCTCATATTGTGCTTGTTTAAAGTGGCATAGAAAAGGAACCCACACACCATTCAGTGCCAAACTGAGGCTCCTTATGAATCTGACCTTAGTCTAATTAAACACAAATCAATCACTGCTTAACATTGTTCTTCCCTACTAATGATACCTTTTTTAATGCTTTTTATCTTTATCCACAAAAATCTAAAAAGTGTGTAGGAAATTATCTTCTTTATAAATATGTTTGAATATGAGTTAAAAGGTGATGATTTCAATGTGTCAGCCCCTTTTTCAGTCCACCTTCTGTTCCCATTGGCTTTGTCGTTTAAGAAAAATGCAACCAAAACAAGAAATATAGATTCAACTTGAGTTGCTGTTGAATATCCACCAATATTCCTTAAACTGAGTGAGCAAAACTGCAGCGTGAAGAACAATGATTATATACTGGGCTAACATGTTGTCACAGCTCGTTACTCAAACGATATTTCTCCCTGCATTTTAAATGAACTGGGCAAGCATTTTTGTACAGAAAACATGTTTGAAGACTGAGTATGTGCTTTGAACCTTAAAGAAATATATTTAAAAAATTTAAAGGCGTATTTTGTGGAGTTATCCGTGATTAATATCTTTAGTGTAGGATAACACCAAGTTTAATCTAATGAAAAACTGACTGTTGTGTAAAGCTTTTTAAAATAGAGTCATATGTGAATTTTTTGAGATTGGAACTGCTTTAATATGATAGAAATCTGCTTTGGAACTGACTTCATTCCGACTGCTGTTAGCTGTTCTCTCCTGACAGAACTTCTGCTTATTATTCTAAACTGATAATGTTTTGAGCGATTTCTACTGCAGGTAAGATATCGATTACTGATAACTCCACAGAACACTCCTTGGAAAAAAAAAAAAAAAAAAGCAGAAGTATCCCTTTAATTCAGTGAGCTCAGAAAAAGAAGAATCATTATTTCAACTCTCATGGGTAACCTTTGAGTTAGTATTCCAGACATAATCATCGGGTTGGTTTGGATCCAGCGATAGGAAATCATATCATTTTATTTCCCTGTAGGCGGCGACGGCTGCTTTGCTGTAGACAAAAAGACAGGCCAGGTGGTGACCACAGGGCTGGTGCTTCAGAGAGACAGAGAGTACCTGTTAAGCGTGGTGGCCATTGATGGTGTGGGAAGTCGCAGCGCACCTGCCATGCTCTCTGTGGTGGCAGGGGCCAGAGCGCCACAGTTCACCAACACCAGCTACGCAATCTCCATACCAGAGAACACACCTGAAGGACAGCCGTGAGTGCTGCATACGTTAACATCTACTCAAACAAAAGCAGGGTGGAATTTCAGATGAGTGTCTGAGGCAAAGCATCAAGAAAGCACATGTTTATTTTACATTTATTTTAGGGTTTTATGAAAAATACATCGTCTTTATAAAAGAAAAAAACAACTGTAATATCTCCCAGGTACTCTCTTATAATTAAGCTGTTTTATTTAGATGTTGCCGACTTGGTTGTATTTCAGCACTTTTTTGTCAGATTCTTATTGTTAGTTGACACAGGAGAATAGAGCATAATTGAGGAAAACCTTAAAAAGATAATAGCGTTTAAGTGAACGATTTAAGGAGGACCCAAAAGCAGGACAGAGGGAGGCAGGAAGGAGGTTGATGAAAAATACAACTTCAGTGAACTCATGAGAACAAAACAACACTGCTGAAAACTTGGGCAATGTAGCTGGTAAGTCTAAAGAACTACAAACAAGCGAGGAATAAACAAAGCAGGATAGATGGGAGGAAAAAAAACACATAAACCAAACAGAGGCTTGGGGAACAAACAGACTAACAAAGTACGGATGGTGAAGCAAGACTATAAACACACACTGAGTTCTAATTGTCTAACAAACCACAGTTAAAGCCAATGAGGGAAGGGAGGAAAAAGAAAAGTACAAGTGACACCCATGGGCAACACAAGACAGAAACTAAGGGAAATGAAAGACTGAACAAGACTTTCTTTTTCAAGCAATGAACATAAATAAACAAAGAATAAAACAGTAAACTTAAAAATTGAAATTAAAGGAAACTTAGACTAGAACTAACAAATTCAGATGAGTCTAAACATAAAGCATTAGACAATATAAACTAAGACATATGTATATGAAATAGATTATAATACTAATGTATGCATAGTAGCATATTGATTCACTGCCTGACTCACACAGGGACAGCTTTATCATCTACATAGCCTCAAATCTAATCCCTACAATAACTAAAGCAGACAGGAACGGAAACACACATTAGGTGTTGCATCTTGTCACAGTACTGTTTAAGACTTGTGTTAATAAGTATTCATTTGGTCACATCGGTGCACTCGAGCAAGCACTGACAATCATCATCACATACTGTTATTGAATGAAAACTCTCTTAACCATAAAAACAAACACTGGTATCTGCATAATGGCATTCTATTATTACGCAAAACTGACAAATACTGACTGACCGTGTTTATAACATGTGGCCAATGGGGCATGAAGTAATTGATTTCATTACCACATAGTGCTGATGTAGGGAAAGAGGATTTCAATTGTACTTCAGTATAGGTTTAGCTAAAATCAAGTAGCAAAGGAAATTTTTCCCCATTTTTTTAATCACTTTCTGTTTGTTCCACAGCTTCCTTGTAGTGCTAGCTATTTCCTTCCAGAAGCAGCAAATCAGCTACAGCCTGCTGATCAATCCCAGCAGCCTTTTCAGCATTCAGCAGGAGACCGGGGAGATCAGTCTGACCAGGACTCTGGATTACGAGAACGATCAGCGGCGCTACCTTCTGATGGTGCGAGCCAACGAAGAGCCGGGCAGCCTCAGCATGGCCACAGAGGTTGGTTTATTTAGACCGTGGTACGGACAGCAAACACGAGTCAAGAGTTCACACACTTTGGACCAATACGAGGTCTTCTTTGAAGTTTTATCTTTGCATCTGTTAAGGAAACTTCCACTATTACTGTGGAGGATTAAATTGTGAGAAAACTGCTTTTAGACCTACAGCTTTGAAAATTTTGGTATCAAAACAACAACAAAACCAAACACATAAAGGGTTTGTTGAAACATTTCAGAAAGTGTTTTATTGTCTTTATTAATTATATGTTTTGTGTAATCAAAAATGGCTTCATGTCTAATTTTAGCTGTTTCTGAAATGGCATTGTGTTTGTTTTGTCATGACACATATTTTTGTCTTGTAGCTACGTTTTCATAAATTTTCTGTTTTGTAACTTTAAAAAAAAAGTTCTGTAATGTTGTGGTTTGTGAAGTTTCTTTTCTTCTCCTTTTTGTTAGAGTTTTATGAATTTTATTGTTTTATTGGTTTTGTTTTGCTTCACTGCTGTAGTGTTTTGCTCCCCTGGGCCACCATTGGCAAGGCTTAAAAACTTCAATGATTAAAACTCGGCTCTGACCTATTGACATCGCACTGCTCAGCGGTAACCTCAAAGGAGGAGCAGCAGAGTTTGTCACTTTCTGCAGGGATGGCATGGCTGGGTGGTTTTGAAATGTTAACAAGTGAACCATGGGACTTTTTTCCCCCTCCTTTTGTTTCGGTATTTTAGAAAATGCTTTTTGTCAAATGTCTGGAAATGAAACATAAAACATGTTCTGGGATTTAGAACCTCGGAATTCAAAATCGCCCTTTGCAAATGAACATTTCAGTTTAAACTATTCATGAATTCAGTTCTGTTTAAAATGTTAATTTTAAAGATTTTGTTACCCAATTATCATGTCACAGGTTCACTTTGCACCACAGATTTAGCAGACAAAACCTCCTTTCTGCTCAGCTGCATGTTATGGGGTAGGAGATGGAGACTGGGAAAAACCTTTCCCAGCTATTTCAGGACTATTACTCAGCTGTCACTTCACACTTTACACACTGCGGTGACAGGGAGCTTGTAGGATGGAGGACAGCTAAGGGCTTTTGTCGAAAACACACACAGTGAGGCACTCGCATGCTCAAAACATTTCTATTTTTGACTTGGGAAAATCATGAAGTGGAAGATAAAGGATGAGTTGAACGGGCAACTAGCGGAACTAGAAAATGCAATTAAGATTAAGTTTTGGGGTCAACTTTCTGCACAGAGAATTTGATACGGTTGTCTTCTAAATTTGAGAGTTAATAAAGAGTGGTTAATTTTCTGTTCTTTCACTCTGATTTATTTTTCCTCTTCTCCTCATGTCTCTTCGCCTCTTCAATACTAATCAGGTTCAGGTGTTGATAACGGATGAAAACGACTGTGTCCCTGAGTTCCTCCAGTCCATCTACAGTGTCGATGGAGTCCCTGAGACTGTAACCACGGCAACATCCCTGCTGCAGGGTGAGTCTCCTCTGACCCCATATTTCACATCCATCTGTTTTCCTTTGAAACTGAGTGGGGAACAATCCAAAAGTCTGTTTTCTACAAGGAAACAGCAGATGGGTTTTAAATTAAACTAAAAGATTCACCTCTGACCTTGAGTCCCATTGTTTCCACTTACTGACACATAAAGCTACCATTTCCTCTTCATAACCTTAGCTGCTTTAATAAAACTTAATGCTACCAAGATACAATATATTTGTTTTGGTTTATGTTCTGTGTGACTAATGACATACCCAATTTTCAATTTAATGAGAATACCTCAACATTTCCAATTGAGGCTAAGGCCTGCTTAACTTGTAAAAATGCACACCAATTAAGAAGGATGTTGTGTTTCCAGAGGTGTGGAAAAACACTATTCTGTTTTCTTAAAATTAAAGTACAGATGTTTGTTTTATATGTGTGAGATATTTTGACACTTTGTCACTGGCACTTTGCTTTCTGAAAGAAATAGCACTTCTGATTGCACTCATGAGATTCAAGTGTTTTAAGATGCCGTACTTTGCAGTATTCAGCTGCAGCGTCAGCTATGAAGAAAAAGATTTTTGTCTCACAAATTAAGAGGGACTTAAGGCAAAATTACCTCTGAAAATTTACAAACAATAAAATGATGTAACACATTATTCAGGTATACTTAGTGTGCATTTTAGTGTTTAACTCTTCTAAATTGTTTTTGTGCTTTTGCCATTTCTTTCTTCTATGAGATTCAGCAATTTTGATAGATAAGAATTTCTATCTGAATAAATATTTCTAGAACAT
The DNA here is from genome assembly GCF_001649575.2 of Kryptolebias marmoratus. NCBI lineage: Eukaryota > Metazoa > Chordata > Actinopteri > Cyprinodontiformes > Rivulidae > Kryptolebias > Kryptolebias marmoratus. Next base: position 22,655,393 of record NC_051440.1, on the reverse strand, counting down.
TCTGACTGAGAGAAATTCAAAAATTTTTTAACCGATTTGTGAAAAAGATCAGTAGGAAAAAGTCAGAAATGAAGAAATCAAAAAAAGAGACACGGACTCTTCTGACACTAAAAGCTTAAAAGTTAGATCTTTATTCTACAAATTTGCTCAGATTGAGTGGGCAGAAATGTTTAAAAAAATGAGAAATACAGTTAATTTGGTGATCTGGTGGACTGCTCATCTAACTAATAGAATATCAAAGATTTTCTGCGGCACTGAGAAAATAAAATCTCTATTAAACTATCAGCATGTCTCCACGGGGCAAAAACCCACTGAGGTTGACAAAAAATTCAAACAGTGAACTTATCACAGGAAAGTTTAAAGGAAATGTGTTATTTCAGTTCATTAACATTTAACGAGTCAGTCAAGCTATACAAGTGAAATAAAAAGACTATCATAAATTACCAGATATGATCTGTTTTACAAGGTGCTGAGATGAAAAAGGAATGAGGCATTGACACACAGAAGCTGCTTGACGTGCAGCAAATAAACACATCAAAGTAATTTGATGTATTCGAGTGTTCTGAGCTGGAGGGGATGCAAGTGAAACATCGAGTTTAAGTGAAATTCACAGTGGTTGTGGCTGAAGTCTTGGAGAAAATCTCATCGCACATCAGAAGCAAATTTATAGTTTTTTCTGTGTAATTACCTTAGAATATAATCATTTCCAACCAGGCATACACACACAAGCGCTGATCATTTAATTCTTTTTTTTTCTTGTCTTTAAGCTCGGTTTTGCAAATGATGGTAATCATTCTAGCAGAGAACATTTTGTGTTCTAATAATTGTAGCTGTCTGAACTTATGATTTATCACATGTTTAGAAAGGCCATAAAGAGATAATGATCTACACAGATGTCAACATATTCATCAGCTGATGCCATCTCATCAGCTCTTTTCGATTAACTGTTAATTGATGGTCCTTTGTGTCATTTCTTTCCTCTCAACAGTTTTAGCAACGGACTGCGACACAGGGTTAAATGCGGAGCTCACATATTACACCCTCAGCCAGGATTTCACCATCTCACCCCATGGGACTGTTTTTCCTGCGAGGCGGCTCGACTATGAGAGGCCAAACCATTTGTATGAATTTGTGGTGATGGCGGTGGACGGTGGGGATGAGCCTCATTCTGGTACCACCACGGTGCGAGTGAGGATGGCAAACGTCAACGATGAAGCCCCTGAATTTTCCCAGCCTGTGTGAGTTCCTGTAGCCCTCATACATGAGTTAAAGACCTAGATTTCCTTGAAGGAGTACATGTCATCCACCGCTTTCTGCATTAAACTAATATCATGTTACAATGAGAAGAGACAGAGTTATAGCCATTTTGGTTAAACCTTGTAAATGACAATGTGCACAATTTCATGTGAGATCTGTTATTACTCAGAGTATGTGTTGGAGATAACTTTCAGCTTCTACCATATCCAATTTTAGGTTTGCTAATGTTGATTAGCTATGCCGGCCATCTTAGATTGGGGTAACTTCAGAAGTTCATCAGTTGTAGATGTACACCAAATCATTTCTTTGAAATGACATTTAATTAAGATCTTTCCAGTGGTTCATAAGATATTTTGCTAACATGACAAAAGTGAACACAGGCACACACAAAGACATGGGCAAAAACATTATTAGCAGGTCGTTTGTCCTTTTAAATGTTTGCATTTTTGAAATAGACTTCAGATTATTCTCCCTGTGTTATAATCAAGTTAAAGAAATATTAGGAATATAACAACTTCAGGGTATTCACTTCAAAGTAGCTTTGTTATAGAGTCCTGTATTTAAGGTCAAATCTATATTGTTTTAAATTAAATAGTGGTTTTAAATACCTTTTAAAAAATCTTTTCCATGCAGTGATTACCTTAGTCTGCTGCCAGTGGACTTCAACAAATAATGGATTTCCTAATTTGTTTTGCTTTATTGGGCTGCATTGTAGTATAGTGGTTAGTACTGATGTCTCACAGTAAGAAGGTTACAGGTTCAAATCCCACACCTACACACCATTCTATGTGGAGTTTGGACGTTCTTCCTGTGCATGTGTTGGTTTTTTCTGGGTACTTCAGTTTCCTCCCACAGTCCAACATGTACAGTATGTTAGGGTTTGCCGGTAGCTCTGAAGTGACCTTACCTGTGAGCGTGCATGGTTGAGTATCTCTGAATACGTCTTGTGATGGACTGGTGACTTGTCTAGGGTGTACCCCGCTTCTCTGCCACTCTTTGCTGAAGCGCCAACTCACTATGACTCTGAACAGGATTTAACGGATACTGAAAATGAGTGAGAGAAAGCGAGTGGAGCTCTATTGTTTTTGACCTGATTATTATTATCATTAGTAGTAGTAGTATTACTTTTATTTTTTCTGTCAAAGGGACGTGATTTTTACTGTTCTGGTGAGTCAAGCATCATGGAACTTGGATATTTCTTAGAACTAACAAAAATATCGGGATGCGTAAAAATCCAGATATGAGCGTGGCAAATTAATTTGTCAGTGCCATCTTGAATGCAGCCCCTCTGACTACTTTAACGTATGTTTATGAAATTTGGTACAAGGGTGCATCAGTCCAAGACCTACAAAAAAGGCTACTGGCATCATATCATAAAACCTACAGGAAGTCAGTCAGAATAAAATGGCAATTCTCTGTGATTTTCACATCACATTGAACGGCCTTCGGGGAGCACAACCACAACCACCACAGCCAGGAGGATGCAAGCCCTCTCCGAGGCAGACAGGGATGCTGGGAGATGGGCGGGCGGCCACCTCGGCGAGACATGCGTGCGTACCAGAGGGCCCCTTATCACTGCTTGCAGTTTTAATTTGACTTTTGTTTTGCTTTTAGTTTTGTTTTTCATTTGTCAGCAAATAAAATCCAGTTTGATTGGATGATTTGTTCTGCAACTGCAGAATATTTTACCTTTTTCGTACATTCTAAAACTCCTGGGTGTCTCTCACAGAATAATTTAGGTTTATTGTCCATCTGTTCTGTGAAGCACTGTCCATTTAGGTTTGCTGCTTAAGGCTGAATTCATGCTGACACTGTATTCCTGTACACTTAGGAATTAATTCTGAATATTCTGCTCATTTGTTTCCTGTCACACTGACAATAATCGCTAATGTGATTGGAAGCCAAGCATGGCCATGCCATCACAATGCCTCTCCTTGTTTTACAGGGGTTTCTTGTCCATGTCAAATCACAAGCTTTTCCAAGCCTACTTCCTATTTTATTCTTTGTTGTTAATCTTGTACATTGCTTTTAGATTATTGTTTCCAACAAGTCCATTCTCAGAACTTATCTGTTTCTTTTTGTTTGTTTGGTTCCAATGTCTTTTGGCAAAGTTTAATTTGATCTTTCTTTTCTTGAGGCTAACGGATGATGCGTATCTTGTGGTGATGCCTCTCCTGTTTGCTGTTTAGTGTATTGACATTACTTAATTTGATTTAATTACACTAAACAAAATAGGAATGATTTGTGTTGAATTAGACCGTATGATGTTAGATTTGAATTGCACCTACTTAATATGTTTGCACACTGGCTTAAAATAGCATGTGCCATTTATTTGTGCTGTTTAAATAAACTAAAGTGAACTGAAAAGGCTGTTTCTTTCTCAGAAAGAAATCAATTTAGCAGCAATGTTTTAAATATGTTTCTGACAGATTTATTTCTGTCTAAGTACAGCCTCTTTCACTCATATTTAGAGATCCTTAGACTGCATGTTTTGGATTCACATCGTATGAATGCAAAAGGCACTTACAACTTAATTAGGTCATTTCTTGAGAAATTGCAGTGGGATAGCTGGAACTGCTTGTCCCTTGTCACTTGATCACTCCTTAAAGGTTTAAACTCAATTTATTAAAGTATGTGTAGATTAAGCAGAGATTAGAGAAGCTGCTGTTTATCAAAATGCTCATCAGTTGTGAGTTCAGGTTGTCAGGAGGAGGTTAAGTCCAACATCTTTTCTGACTCCAGCTAAAAATTCACCAGAACTTCATCCTAACTTTTGTTTTCAGAAAAGCTATAACTCCTACTGACATAGTTTTTTTTTTTATCAGTGTGAGCACCATAAGGCATCCTTGCACACTCAGGTATGACATTTACGTTTGAGCTGTAAAAACTGTGAACATATGGGCTTGTTAAAAGCAGAGAAACGTTCAGGGTTCTGGTGAAAAAAGAAGCTGTTCTTGTGTTTTCTTGGAGTTTAAAGGGCAGGCTGTTTTTTCTTCTTTTTTGCCATTTGTAAAGTTTCCAGGTCAAACAATTTAAATCTGTTGGCTTAGTGTTGCATTTTTAGAGTGAAGATGATTTTTGATGTAAAAATGATGCTGTTAAAGTTTAAATAGTTTGTTCTGTTGCATGCTTAGAAAAAACAGAGAAACAAAAAATCTAAATTATCATCACATATCTGAGGATAGCAAATTTGTTTTTATAGCTTGTTTCGAAACAACAAGATTGACTAAAGTGCTTTACAAGTTGGTTAAAAAAACAGACAGAGGCATCAATAAAATAAAAAATCACACATAAATACCAACAAATAAAATAAAAAGGCTGGAAAGAAACTAAATCGAGAAAACACTAACACATTAAAAACCTGATGTGACTCAAACTGAACTCAAATTAAAAGCCATTGTAATAAAGTGAGTGTTCAGGTGTAATAAAAAAATATAAAATAATCTTAATAATGAATGTAAATACCCTGAGCTGGGAATTTGAAATCTAAAGGCAAGTTTCTTAAATAACTGAAGCTAAAATATGATTTGATGAATATTTACTATAACAAACATATTTTAAGTGTCACAATGTGTACAAAGTGAATAATTCTCCTTCTTATTACATTCAACTTCACTTACAGGTTTATTGCAGTGCTTTGTAAATATTATTCTACACTATGTGGAAGATAATATTAGAGATTAACAAAAAAAACAAGGCCAAGAAAAATAAAGTGCTATAATTATTTGATAAGCTTTTTTAAAATAATTATTCTATGCCTGCTTTTTTTTCTGTGGGTGAATCATGCTTTAGTTTGAACCATGATCATGGCCACAATTCAGCTGCAAAGATCAATGCAAGTCACCAAAAGGAAAAGGTTAAATAATGCACCAGTGTTTTATCCTCGATCCATCGTCTGATCACATCTCATTATGTCAACGCTGAGCACACGAGGTAGTTGCATCACAGATAGATGGGTTGTTACATCACACATCCCAGACGCTCCTTCCTTCAGGCTGTTCATGGCAGGAGTATTTTATGCTGGCAGTCTGGTTGTAAATCGTAGCTGACTTGCGTCAAAACTGATGTAGTATAACCACAACCACTAAGACAAACTCAATATGTTTGTTAGTTGTGTTAAAGCACAGCCATCTGGCATCAAAACAATCTGTTATTCTCTTCTCTCCTAATCACAGACACATACTGTAGTGAACTGAAGCATTCACACAAACCCCTGTGGATTTATTTGTTTGTTTTGTGTTTGCCTTCTCTAAAGGTATGCAGTAATCTGAAATATGGATGCAATTCACTGTGTCACCGTCTGCCTTCCTGGCAAACCTGATTGAGTGGGTGGGCTGCAACTGTCACTGTAGCTTGGCTGAATTTATTTCTCTGGATGAGTGAGCTTCTTGACCTGTCAGCCATTTCTCAGTGACCTTCTTAGAATACTGTTTGGAGCCCTCTGTTGCATGCTCTTGTTGCATTGTCAGGTGTCTGTCTCGGTGGGTGGGCGGACACAGAGCCAAACAAACAGGTAAGCAGGGAGGTGGAGATGAAGGCAGACAAACATAAAACTCAGAGGAAAATCACACTGAAACATGGATGCAGGGCAAGTCAGTAGAGAATACCAAAAACACACGCGGCAAGCAGACAGAAGACAGCCTGTCAGATATGCAGATATACCGAGCAGCCTGCCGGCAGTCAGACAAATGCTCCTGCCAGACTAGCAGACTGATAGAAATGCAGGCATTTCGCCAGATAGTGTGTGTTGCGTGCATTTTCATACCATGCCTCAGTGAGATGTAGATAAATGCTATAAAGGAAAATGAAGCCATCATTTTCAAAAACAGCACATGTAAGGGTTGAGAGATGTGTGCTGTGACTTTCATGAAATTATTCTTCAATTTAGATTAATTGCGTTAGTTGAAAACATGAGAGGACAGGGTTCTTTTTCTTGTCATATTCTGTCAGTTCACATCTGAATAAGTGGTAGAGATTTTAAAACTGACTGATGGGATGGAAGGAGAGGCACGCATTTCATAGAAATGCACATGGACAAACATGCAGGCCTGCGCACAGACAGGCAGACGAACTCCGATCACAACTTCACAGTTCAGTGAGACGCAGGGAGATGCTTCAGTAAGGAAAGTAGAGAGGAACTGAATGTGTCTTATCCCACGGAGCCGCAGAGAGGTGGCCTTTGAGCCGGGTGACAGATTACAGGTCACTCGTGTTGCCACGGAGATTGCCGTAGCTAGCGGAGATGAATCACCCATCAGCGTTCTTCTGTAAACCATCAATCACCTCTGACTTCTCACTACAGACACCGACGCCCCACGCCACACACACACACACACACACTTACACACATTAGCAGCGAATACGGCGCAAAATCTCACAGTGGATGAGTTCTGCTGACGAATCAACTGAAACTCGGTGAGAACGCCGCCCCCTCTTATATCCCGCTCCTCTCCATCAGCCGTACTCTTTTATCCCCTCTCTTTTCTCTCACCCCCACATTTCACTTTTACTGTCATTTTGGTCTCAGCCTTTTGCTTTGTCACCTGCTCCTCCCTCACCTTTTTTCCTGTTTCTCTACATCCCTGCTTCCTCCCAGTCACAGAGTTCATCTCCACCCCGTAGTTCTTTGTGCCACAGCGGTATATCAGTCTCCTGTGTCTCGCTGGCCATCTTGCTGCCCAGCACAACAGAAAAGGCAAATCACTGCTGACATTTTAAAAGGCACTGGATCAAATGGCCCACTGTGGGCCGGGCTTGAGGAGGCACCATTTGTTCAATGACTTCAACATCCCAGAAGACATTATCATTTGTCTCTGCTCTGCCCTGCTAAGAGGACAGGTTAAATCATAGTGACAAGTAAAAGCCACAACCATAACTCTAATCAGCCTGCTGATGCTTTAGATTGTGTGATGATTCATATCAACTGTCTCAGTGTGATTCTGTCAATGACTTGTGAGTTTAATGTGTATTTACAGCCATTGCTAATGGAAATGTTTCAAACCCTTTGTAGGTTGCCACTTTTTGTTACATTACAGTTCAATCTCAAAATGGATTCATGTTTTTCCAGCATGAACTAACACTTCACAATGTCACAGCAAAACAAGTTAATAAATTATTTTGGTAAATTAATAAAAAAATAAAAGATTGGTGATTTTCACAACTATTCAGATTTTTTGTATGGCACTCTAACCTGAGGTCTTTCATGTCTCATTTCAATCAGTGGTCCTTAAGATGCTTGTGCAACTTGCCTGCGGTCCACCTGTGCCTCACTGAATTAATTGTGTGCCTTTTTCGAAGACACACACCTCTCTATAACTTCCCACTACACCCCCAATTCTGACAAAGTTGGGCATTATGTTATGTAAAAAAAAAAACAGTAAAAACAAAAACAAAGCAAAGCAACAAAAACACAATTTGTCTAATTCTGTTATGAACATGACTGCATGGGCTTAGGATCACTTCCATAAATCATTTTCTGTAAGCACAGTTTGCTGTGCTATCCACAAATCCTGCTTAAAGACAAAAGCTAAACCGCATGCCACCTCCATTTAACAGCAGGAGAAGAGTCCAGCAGTTGAACTGGTCTGCCTGTATTCCAAACCCCTCACTAGTTGTAAATATTTGACGCATCATGAAACAAAAAACAAAGAAGACCCAGGACTGTTGAACAGCTAGAATCTTACATCAGACAAGAATAGGACCAGATACAAGAACATTTATGCTGCATTTTACGTCGAATTTACCTTTTTTTACTGACTTCCTAATTTTAGCTTTCCTGTTAAATTGAGTAGTCAGATACAAAGAAATCCGTGGGCAGACAGACAACTAACAAATTAATGTTCTCTATGAATCAGATCCAGCTTTCATTTGTGGTGATGAGAAAAATCACACTAAAATTCATGGTGCAGCACTTCACCAATCAGGTCAGGAAGAGTAACCATACAGACTTGATTTCTCAAAAGACACATGAGATTTTGCTTGAAAATGATCCAAAAGGAATATGAATGAGTCTTCAACCTGGAGACCTGATCTGAAACACAAAAATTATAATTACAGATGTGCATGTGTAAGAAACCAGGCACTGAATTCAACCTCATTGATATTCTTTCCTATAGTCACCTATGCACAGCTGTCCTGAAATGTTCTGGCAAAATTCCTGAAAGGTGACGTATAAACACAAATTTCCAGAATATTTCCCTCTGTCTTCTTGTTGGCATTTTTCACCCAGACCCCCCATGCAAATTTAATATCAGAATATCCATGGGTAAAATAACGTTTAAATCTTTAATTATTAAATTCAAGCATTAAATTCAAGTACATAAGTTAGTGTAAGACTTATGTTGCTTTCCACACTCTCTCTCCTAAATACATTCTGATCCGCCTGGTAATGATATAAACATAAACAACAATACTCAAAAAGTTTTGTTTGCCATTCTTGACATGTTGTTAACAAAACAGAAGTTTTCCTCAGCAAACTCTTTTTATTATGGCCTTGCACTCTCCACAGACATCCCTCTGCTCTTCGTTCTTTGTGTCTCTCTGTTACAGAGCCTAGCCAGCAGGAAACCTCCCACTGTGAAGTGCTTGTGTGTGCAGCACTGGACCAAATTGCCTGAACATTTTTCCTGACCATCACAAGTGTTCCTGTGTAAAATCAGTTCAACATGGTTTCGACAGCATCATTCTGTTGAGGTGTTTTCTGCAGCAGGAACAGGAAGAGAGAGTAGAAGGAATTATGGATGCAGAAAAAATATATCGAACAGTTCTGACCTTTTCAGAGTGTGGAGGATCTGTGGTTGGTGCAAAGGTTTACATTTCAACAAAATAACAACCCACTGGATATCATAAAAAGTTTGGGAGCATCCCAAGAAAGACCCCTGCCTGTACACCAGTGCTCTCTATTCAAACTGGAAATGTTTGAATTTTTTAACACTAAAATAAATCTGTGAGGCTGTAGTTGGTGCAAAAGAAGCTTTAATCAAAATGAAAATACTGAAAAACCTATTAAACAAAATACTGAAGGCTCTAAACACTATAAATTGTATATTTTTAAGTTTTGTATTTAGGGCTGCCCCTATTAAAATTGTTTATATCGATGCAACTAACATATCTTTAATTGATTAATCAAAATAACTTTTTTTAGGGTGGCACAGCAGTGCAGCAAGAAGGTTGTATGATCACTTCCTGACCTGGAGTTTGCATGTTCTTCCTGTGCTTATGTGGGTTTACTCCTGGTACTCTATTTTCCTCCCGCAGACCAGAAACATGCCTGTTAGGTTAATTGGTAACTCCAAAAGTGTCCCTAGGTGTGATTGAGAGCATGTATGGTTGTTTGTCTCATTTGTCTCTATGTGTCCCTGTGATGAACTTGCAACCTGTCCAGGGTGTCCCCCGTTTCTCGCACCATGACTGATGGAAATGGGCACCTGCTCAAGATCAAGATATATTCTTTGAACATTTTACCTAAATACTACTGCTTTAAACAACAGAGGTTAAAAAGAAACTGGAGCAAAGCTGCTGGGGAACAGGTCTCGGGGAACACAGTGTTAATCAATCGAACATGGGAGCAGATTTTATTCTGAAACTTTGCTCAAACATTTGTTTTCTTAAAAATATAGCAGACCTGTCAACAGCCTGTCTAACTTCAGAGTGCATTTAGCAGCTTGAAAAACAAACAAACAAAAATCTTATAATGATTTTTTTTTTCTTCCAGCGCCTGACCAGTGGCTTTGTGTGCCTCCTTTTCAGATGCAGTAAGCCAAGGAAACCTTGCAGAATGTACAAACAACCATTTTAGACTGACACCTAGCTTAAAGTACTCCCATACTTTAGACCCCTTTGGCCTTTGAAAACTTATTATAACTCAGTCCATCTCGACAGTGCTGCAACCCCAATTTCTGCTTTATCCACCATGACAGTTTGAAACTGTGGCTCGAATGGAGCGAACCGAGGCTCATCTGACATACGCAGCACATACTAGCAGCATGGGAAAAAACTATTTCAATTGATTTGTTTCAGAAATTAAAAGACAAAGCCATAAAAATATGTTGACCAAAGATATTGATGTCGCCAGATTTTGCTAATCAATAATCAGCTCTATTTTTATTTAAACAAGTTATTAAAACACTCCAAAATTGTAGTTGCACGGTCAATTTAGAGAAGTGTTTGTGGATGGAAAACCATTCCAAGGATATTTAAATGACTTCATTTTAACATAAGACTGTTCTCATTATCACACTAATTTAAATGTGAAATCTCCTTTCAGATATCGAACATTTGTTTCTGAGGACGCGGGCCCCAACACTCTTGTTGCCACAGTCTTGGCCAAGGACCCAGATGGTGACAGTATAATTTACTCCATAACAGCCGGCAACGAAGAAGGAAACTTTGTCATTGACAACCAGAAAGGTGATATTTCTTGCTTTTCCAGCCTGACACCATATTTGCACCTCTCACACTAATTGGCAGCCTTTCCGTCAGACCACATTCTAAATTTAATCTAATGTACTCTTGCTTCAGTGGTGAGAGTTAAATGCTGTCTGTTTTCTAAGTCAATGCTGTAAGGTATTGAAGATTGATATTAAAAGCTACAATTTCTATACAAGTTCTGCTTGAATATCTGCTCTTTTTATTATTGGGGGTTACAAATATGATCTACAGCCATATTTAGAAAATGTCCACACTTGTTTTCTTGTTTTGGCAGGTGTAGAAAGGATTGTTCCACATGTTTCTAAGCTTTCTAACATTTTTGACTGCACAGTTTATCTTTTTTATTTACCCTTTGATCCGAAACCAGTGGCAATCGCTGTGACATTTGTCACCCAACCCTTTCAATTCAATTTCACAACTGCTCTATCATAGCTCACAATCTTTGGGCTGCGATTTGCCAGCTCCTCTTTCTTTTGTGCCATCCCTTTATATTTCCTTCCATTCTTTTTTCTGAAATCTCAGAGTGGGAAGTGCTAATAATGTTTGGTTCATATATATATATATGTAGAAAGAGGGGGATAGATCTAGTTAGTGTCACATTTGTAAACAAGGTTGACATTTAAGATGAGAGAATTACTGTGTACAGCTTCCTACGTTTCACCTATTTTATTGTAGTGCTGCTGCAATGACAATGCTGTGCATTGTCATTAGGGCTCAGGTCCTTCACTGCTTGGTGGGCAGTTGGAATTACAAGCTGCATTGAAGAGGGTAGAATCAAACCCTCACATCTGCGCAGATCAGCATGCTGTATTGTTTTTAATCAAGTGCATTGAAAGAGATGAATAGAAACCCAACAGGAAAAAAAAAACAAAAGACATCCCATGCTCTCACTTCAATGGCTCTCCTCCACATCACAGGCTGCTTGCTAGTCCTGCAACCTCTGATGTTTTTGTGTTCCTGTTGACAAGAAAGATGTTGACTCAGACGCACCATCTTTTTATCCAACCTTTTATCTTGACTGGTACATGAAAGCAGACAAAGGGGGCAGGAGGAACGGCTAATAGGCATCTGCTGAGCTAGGTTAACTTCTAACCAGAGTGTCTTCACTACTTCATGTTTTCACTTAAGTGCTTGAGCTGCATGGGCATTTTTGGAAAAAAAGCATGCAGTTATTAGATCAGAAATGTGACAAAATCATAGCTGTGAAATTGGTTTTTGATGTAGCCTGCATAGCAGATTTTTATCTTTCTGTGCTTTTCTATTGAGGTAAATTTTCTTGACTCACTCTCTCACTATTGGCATCAAGAACAACAGCATGCAGCATGCATTTTCTGTTTTATTGACAGCTGATTCCTCACTATGCAAGGCCACTGTGGCAATAACATCCTACTTAATGACTAATGGAACGGGCACGCATGCTTTATTAGGATGCACCCTGTTTTATAATGTGTATATTAATGGCTCTGTGCTCTCTGTAGGGTTGATCCGTCTCCGCTCTGCTCCATTGCCCAAGCTTCAGGGCTTGGAGTATGTTCTGAATGTAACAGCCACAGATGACAACGCATCAGGCGGGCCACACGCTCTTACCTCGACCGCCCGGGTCATCGTTGGAGTTGATGATGTGAACAACAACAAACCAATATTTGAAGAGGTTAGAATCTTGCTTAAAAAGGGTGCTTTAGGATGTCTTAATTGTGCAAATTTCAACCAACTTTGGAAGATTTTTAGCTTTTTATAGGAACATTTGCCCTGGAGCCACCCCACCAAAAAAATCCAGCAGTTGATATTAATCCCGATGTAAATATTTTGTTTGGGTTTATGTTGTGAAAACTAACTGGTTACTCTACTCTAGCTACATGTAGGTGTAGAATTGAATTGAGCTCCAACAGTAGTGTTTAAATGCATTTTTAAGTGTCAAATGTATTTCTTTTTAGGCATTTGTTTATTTTTATTTTTTTTAATGTTTTATTTTTTTTTTGCAATCAAACAATTTTTACATTTTAGTCTTTCATCTATCAAAAGATCAAGCTCATTCAGGAATCAGGAGCTATGACTTTTGCTTTTGGGGACTTTTATACTTTAATATGTTGTAAATATTACTTTCTAGTATTTTCTCATAGAAATAATAGAGATCTTTTTACTTCCTTTAAACAGTGTTTTCTGAAATCTGCCTAATCATACTTTTAGCTATCCTTTTGCTACATTTAGCTTTTACGTAGCCTTTTGCTACTAGCCTTTAGCTTTTAGCCAGTGTTTTGCTCCTTTTAGCTTATAGCTAGTGTTCTCTTTCTTTTAGCTTTCAGCTTCTTCAGCAAACTTCAGCAAAGTCATTTAGCACTCAGAAATCAAATCACATTTTTGCAGAAATTTTAATTCCTCTAGCTGTGTTGTTATTGACGTGAACATAAACCTTTCATGATCAGAATAGGATGTTCTCATTTGGAATTCTAAAAACAATGAATTTGTTATTTGTTTGTCAGCTTTGTGAGAGACAGGCTGTGTTGTATGTGATGATCCTTTTTTTAAACTACAAATATCCATTCATGGTCTCCCCCCAAAAAATAAATAAATCACAAATATTATGACTGTGGCTAAATGGAAAATAAAAGCAATGTCCTCACGCAGATATTTATCCCAAGTCCTGCTGCACTGTAATTCCACCTTCTTCAGGCTTGTTTCCTTGTTAGTCCTTAATCATGTTGCTGGAGCACTTTCAAAGAAAGATTCAGATTATTTGAATATGCCAATTGCAGAATGATAAAACAACAGCGTTTTATGTTAGCGATCATTATCATGCTGTTTTTCCTCATCAGTCTCTTCCTCTCAGTGAAATTCACTTTCTCTTCTTTGTAACACCCCTCCCTCTCAGCAGATCTCTTATATTCTTGGCATTCTCATATTCCTGCCCTTTATCTCTCTGTTTTCCCAGGAGTTCCGATTAGCCTGCACACTCGCTCTATCTTTAGGCTCTCCACTGGGATTTCAATTAATTTATGAATAAAAGTGCAATATCATCACAATATTCTACACCTGTTTAATGAACTTCCTTCTTAATTAGGAATGACTTGACATACTGTAGTCGTGCAGAGTTGGAGCTCCTGAGGTCTGTAGGGCAGTCTGGGGAACTCTTTGCTACTTGTGTAAATTTCAATTTCCCCCTCAGAACAGTATAGTCTGACTTTATGCTTTTTATTACGTGATTTTTGTGTACAACTACTGAGAAGTTATGCACTCTGCTCTATCATGTCATATGAACTCATGCATTATTCCTCCTCCTCGTGTCTCTTGATCCATCTCCCTTCCTCTGTCTCACTCATGCTCCACTTTACCAATTGTTTTTTCTTCCTTTTCATGGTCATTCTGTTGAAAAAGTAGCTTGCATTTATATTGAATGCAAAAATGGAAGACTCCAGAGAGGTGTTCTTAATCTGGGGTATATGTTCATTAGGGGAAATGGATTGAATTCTTCTAAGACAAAGCTGTTTGCTGTTTTCCCTTCAAAAAAAATATCACTTCAAGTGTTTTCATTTCCATAGATGTGAGTTACTGAGTCTGTAACTGTTGCGTTGTGCTGATGTACTCTACGTCCCTGTGCAATGTGCGTTCTGACCTTCAACTTAATGAGTTTATTTCCTTTGATCCGTGTGTTCTCATTATTGTAACATATTCTGACAATATATGTAAAGAATTCCGCACTGTATTTATTTGTCTTTTTGTTTTTGTGTCCCTTCCCCTCTCTTTATCTCAGTGCCAGCAGTATCGTGAGCAGGCTTCAGTGCTGGAGAACCAGCCAGCAGGGACTTTTGTGTTGCAAGTGCATGCAGTGGATGCAGATGAGGGAGCAAATGGAAAAGTCAAATATGGCTTAATGCACAGAGACAGCGCCATGCCCGCCTTCAGAATCCATCCAGACTCAGGTAGAGAAGTCATGGATTGTTGGGGGCAAAATAAGACTCAATTATACATAAAACACAGGGTATTCTGTAGATAGACTGTGCTGTACATTAATGGTAACTGACATGCCTAGTAAGCATTTTAATACAAAATGTTACACAAGAGAAGATATAGATTTGAGATGAAAAATTCATAGTGTTCACATTAAACCAATAATTCACAAAGATGCAAGTCAAAACCTTTAAAAATAGCAGCATTGCATTAAAACTAAACAGTTTGGTTTGTCTCTTCAGTATAAAAAATATTGTAAGTAAAAAAGGGAAAGGCAAATAGAGGAGCTGTTTTGAAATCTTAATATGTTATTCCATCAGTCATTTTCGTTCAAGCTCTATCTTCTTCACCTCAAGATTTAATAACAAAGTCACTGCACTTCAAAGGAATGCACAAATTACTCAGAATAAATTTATAATTGTTTACTTGTCTTCATTTATGGATTGATAGCTAGATGGGCTTAGCTGGGAGAACTGGAAAACTGCTGAATGGATGGATGAATTTATAAGCAATCATGTGTGTCTGTTTGGCAGAGGTTGATGAAGGGGCTTGATTATGGTTCTGACTTCTTACAGGAGTGATCGTGACAGCCAGACGCTTTGACAGGGAGCGGCAGAGAGAGTATTCAATTACAGTAACGGCCACTGATTGGGCTGAGGAACCGCTCATCGGCATCTGTCAACTCACTGTCCAGATATTGGATCAGAATGATAACAGCCCCAAGTTTGAGAATCTGCGCTATGAGTGTAAGTATTGCATGCATATTTATGCGTGAAGTAAAAATAGAAGCAAAGCACAGGCAAAGGCACCAAACCAAGATGTAAACAGGCTGAAATTTAGTTGTAGAGCGTATTCCAGCATGTACTTTATTTGATTTATAGCCTAATTTAATTTAAAGACTGCATATTAGGCTCAAGACTTATATTTACCTAATCACAGGGATTTTCTAGATATTTACTTGTTTTAATGTTAGAAAATGTTTTAGTTTTTGACATTACTAAGGTGCCTCTCATCCAGTCTGAACCAGAAGCTGAATGGTAATGTTTTAGTTCCAGTTTTTTTAAACCCAAGCATCCTCACAAGGCTCACTTAGTTGGTCAGCTGGGCAGCTAGTTTGATAATAATTAATTAATCAAACATGTTTCAGGCAGTTCAGGAGCCGTTTATAACTTTGATATGAACTTCACATCAACCAATTTAGATAACATTCTACACCTGTACCTTTATTTACTTTATTTACACAAGACTTTCAAAAAAATATACTTGTACTTTTTGAACAGCAAACAGAGTTCACATAAACTGAATTTGTCCTTGTTGAGACCAAAAACTGCAAATGTATCTAAAGTATCATGATTATCAGTGATTCTGTCCCAATGAGTCAGAGAAAAACTACTCGGCGCCTGAATGTCTACCATTGTTACAGTAACATGTTCATCTGTGAAAAGAATGTCTGTTTGTTATATAGTTTTAAGCCCTGCCTTAGCGATAACTAGATAAATATAAGGATTATGACACAACTTTGAAAGAGAAACATCCAGATTGCCAGACAGTCCAAGCTATGTTATCCCATAATTATGGTTGTAAATAAATTCTCTCCAGCTGTCAATTCTCAAGTCTTTTGTTTAACAATGAAGTAAAAAACTCACAACATCCTCTGTAGACTTCCTGAGAGAAGACACTTTGGTTGGTACCAGTTTCCTCCGTGTGGCGGCTCATGATGACGACTTCGGCACTAATGCTGCCATCACTTACTCCATGTCGCTGGAGCAGCCCGAGTACCTTCGGGTCAACCCTGTCACTGGATGGGTCTATGTTAACCAACCTATATCTCAGGTTAGTCAGCAGTTATTAAGAGGCTCTTTGTCAGCCAGCATGAACACACACACACGCGCTTTCCGGCGGCATCAGACAGTAGCCCGTGGGTCTGTGTCAACAAAGTTAATGAACAAGCCACATCAAAGTGCCTCCGTCTGCGACTACCAATCTGTGGTTTGTCTGCTCCCTGAGGTGCTGCATGTGGGAAATACCACAAAGAAAAAAAGATGGAAGAAAACAGATTTGAGCTAAACAAATGATTTATAGCACATTTTAATAGTCTGAAATTCCTCTGGTTATATTTGTTGATTGTTACTATGCAATTCTCAGTTACAAAAAACTATAATTTAAAATAGCATAATGACCCTCTAGCCTGTAGTGGATGGCTATTAGAATACATGGCTCACATTTCTAAGAAGCCAGTTATTACACACAGCAGCCTTTGCCCACATTGATTACTCTGATTTTGTTGTATTGTATTTAATTATTGTCACCTGCAGCCAAACACAAAAAGGCGAGAATGTTTTTTACCCGCTGTGTGTGCGTGTGTGAGTTTATTTGTCTGTAGTGTTAACAAACATATTTATGAACCATTTTCATTAACTATTGGTGTCAACTGTGTCTGTCTGATAGCAAAATATCTCATGAATGACTGGATAGGTTTTAATGAAACATGTAGAAAGGATTCACTGGATGTACATCTAAAACTGATTAGGTTTTGGAGTCAAAATGACTGCCACAGCCAACTGACCTTCGGAAACACAAAAATGTCTCGCACTTAGACACTTTTTTAGATTTTGAGTGATAGTAGTTGAGAATCACCTCAAACGTGTTCCACGTTAAACAATATCTTAGCTTAGAACGTTGGCACTAAAACTGTCTGTCTGTTAGCAAAAAATATCATGTACCAGTGGATGATATTTAGTGAAACTCTTAGAATGTCATGATTGAGTGCATGTCTTTAACTCATTACCATTTGAGGCCAACCTAAATCCTAATGGCTGCCACAGCTAATTGTTCTTAGCCAACACAAAAGTTAGTATAACTTAGTCAGTCTTACAAGTACTGAACTAGAATCTGGTGTTCTAGTAGCTGAGACTCATCCTTAACACATTCTATGAGTGCTAACACATCTGGCAAGATCTCACCATATTGCTTGAAACTGTGCATAATGTCATTTACACCAAAACAACTATAACTCTATCCCTTCTCAGCTTATGGTCATTTCAGTTCAAATCATTGTTATAAAAGGTGGCGGGTGATATGCATTCCTTCAAGAATGAGCCATCCTCATCTGGCATTTTGTTAGAAAGCTGTTAAAGTTATATATTGGAATTGTCAGTGTAAAAGCTAGCTGTAAAGACTGTGAGGCTGCGCTTCCCTTCCTTGTGTTTGTCCACTAACTCATGAACACTACTCTGTCAGGATCAGTGATGCAACACATTCTGTTTACATTTTTTATAAGTATATTGTTGACTTTTTATGGCCTATCACCACTCTTCTTGTTTTTTGTTTTTCAGGTATTCAAAAAAAGAGTTGTTCTTTGGGTAGACACTTACTTTTAGAGTGTAGAGTTATGAAATATTTATCATACCTTTCAGTGCCATGGTATCGGAAGTCCATGACAATATTGACTTTATAAATTCACCACTAACTTCATGCAAAATTGAAAGTGTTAAGCCCAAAAACCTCGACAACCAGTGCTGCTGCATATTTTAAGACTGTTTCAGAAACTATTTGAATCATCCCACAATCCTTGTCCCATTGCTAAAATTATAAAATCACTTCATTAAATGATAAATGTTGGTGCTCGTCTGGGACAGCGTTGTGTTTTGATTTTCTCAGCAGTTTTTGATTACAGTTTTATCAGTATTAGGACTAAAATTTTGTACTACACTTAAACATAAAAGCACAGTCCCCAGCCCATACACTGTGGTTCCATGGAATATGGGGGAGAAAGGCCACAGAACAAAGGCAGGTATTTTTATGTCCTACTGTAAGACAGTGCAGCCAGAGCCAGACTCATGAAGTGTCAGAACACTGTACGGTAGCTACAGCTCCACAGCAAGTGGAAAGGAATGGAAAAGGTTGGCGTGACTATACCCAGAGTACTTCATGAATATGTTCCGTGTGAGATAAAAAACTATTACTGCAAATTTAATTTTAAACCTTTGTTGGATGCTTCCGCAAAGTCGGTCAGACAGTCATTTATTTTAGAAGAAGCAGCTCCTTGGTCCACATTGGACAGCCCAGATTGCAATCTTTGTTCTCTGGTTTTTAAGTTTTGCAAGAGTTGTTCACAAATACTAATTGAATGGTCTCAGAAATTGTTAATGTAAGTTTGAAATTAAAGGAGATTCCTTTCAGCACAATAATTTGCTATTTGTATTGAAAGTATAATGCACGTAATGTTTGAACGTGACAATTGGATTATTATTTAGATGATTTTTCATTATCAGAGTGGTATAGCTACAGTATGTGTTAATGGATAGAATGAAATGAATGAATGTGTTTGTATAAAGAAGCCTTCCTTCCAGTTCCTCTCCTAGTTTGAATAAAAATTCAGTGTTTCACATTGTCTCATTTAAATATGAACTCTCAATTACTTAAATGACTTCTTGTAGAATTTTTTTTCCTACAAAGTTTACTTCTAGAAAACACAATTCAAGTCAAATTGAACTTTTTTTCCCTAATTGATTCATTTTCACCACAATTACAAACATATTTCTGCAGTCTGAATGTTAAAAGAAAAAGTTTTGTATGGCTCATGCATGCTGCTACTTTTGCTGATTTTGCCCTGAATAGTTTATTTCTACAGTAGAGTTCATGAAGGTGCACCAGTTAACTGAAAATGATTTAATCACTGATTTTATCTGGTGCATTTAAATATTCAAAAACTACAACAAGAAACTCTGTTTAAACACACAAATCTACTTATTTAGTTCTTATTACAGCCTGCAGCCAACATTCAAATTTTCTCAATGCTGCACATGTTTGAACTCCACTAAAGAAAATGCTGCTCTAATAGCAATAAATGAAAATTATTTGTACTTTTAAGATGATGGCCTAACATTTGCAAAAAGTGGATTTTTTTAAACCAACAGAAACTTCAATTTGTAATCAGTTATAATCACACAATCAGTTATAATCGTACAATCAGTTGTAATCACACGTAGAGATCTAAGTTATTATTGAATTTGAAGCTAGTATACAATTACTTCTATGCCAGTCACAAACTCCAAGACGTTAGGGTTAAGTTATGAGTAAGGCAAGGAAAGACAAAACAAGAAAATGTTAATAATTCAAGAGTAAAACTAGTAGAAGGTTCTACTGTCAGCAGAGTAATTGGTGCCACTTGAGAAAGTTGGAATTGGTCAAAAAGGAGAAGAATCTACTAAAGGCTTAGACTTTCCAAGGAAGCTGGCTTAAACTTTGTGCCAAGATTGTCAAGGAATCAATGATCAAATAAAAATGTTTCTCTATGTGAAAAGGCAAAGAATTGGTATCTTTTGACAATTAGTCTGGGGAAATTATAGCGCATAAAGAGCCAGATCAGAGACCACTGTTGGATGTGCATAACTCTCAAACCCTCAGGTGGCACTGCATGAAAACTAACATGCCACTGTGATAAGGAAAGTCACATGGACTTGGGATTATTATTTAACACAGTCTGCTGCTGCATTCAGAAAGTGGCATGAAACAGCTTTACACTAGTAATTAACTGAGCAGAACAACTGTCAGGTTCTTTGGGATGAGGTCACCTCAGAAGGACAGGAAGACAGTAGAAACATGTTCTGTTGTCAGATGAGTTTGTATTTTTTATTGATTTTGACAAAAACAGACATGCACAGATGAAAGGTGCACATGTCAGTATCTGTGTGTTGTATTACTGCACACAGCATGGGTGACCTGCACATGCACAAAGCTACCATTATTAGAGGCATCGATTAGAAATTTAGAAACACAAATTTCCATTGAGGCTGTCTTTACCAGGGATATTTGGAATTATTTCAGAAAGACAATGTCAGAACACAAACTGAAAGATTCACACTCTCTTAGCTTTTTAGGTTTGTTTTACCAAGGTTTCAAAAGGTCCAGTTTGCCCTGAAAGGTCAGCTAATGGGTCAAAACTAGAAGAATTTCAGCAGAATTTAGTCTGAAGCCTGAAGCACAAACAAGGTGGTTTAAAGTTTGCAAATGTATTGATGCACAAAACTCTTGCACCAAATGTTGAATTAAGAACTATAAAAGTAGAATAATTTCGTTATATCATTATATGTATTATTACTGGTTATTTTTGCTCTTTTGATTAAAAAAACCCAACATTGTTATAATTTTGTTTTACTTTTGTTCACAGAGGACCTATATCACACGGGACATAACAGCAACAGATGGAGGAAATCGCAGCACTTCTGTGGAGCTGGCAGTCACCATCACTAATGTGAAGAACCAGCCTCCACAGTGGGAAAAACAAAGCTACAATGTCGTCATACCTGAGAACACTGCCAGGGACACACCCATAGTGGTACGATTGCTTGTCACTTCAGTTGTTGCTAAACTGTTGTTGTCAGGAATCATGCTGTTGTGCCTTTTTTTCCTGCTATTTGTAGTTGCTGTAATTGAATCAGGGGTTGTTTGCTTGGTGCCAAGATTAGTGCAGAGTATGAGTGTTATTTATACCCGGTGTTCTCCCAGTGTTCAAAACACACTTTGAACTTTTGTCGGTGCGGGCAAAAAAAAAAAAAAAAAAAGTGTAAACGTGTTACAGTTTGATGCTGTTGGAGAAAGCTGACATAGAATCTCATGTGCTAAGCAAGTTTCACAACTCCAGGCAAATTAACTTTATTAGAAAGGTCTTTGATGTGAAAAGTATGAAGTCATAAATCTGAGGAGAGTAAAAAAAGTCCTGACAAAAGGAGTCACTTTGAGACGAGATTATTTCGGTCTGAGCGACTTTTCACTAAGTGAAAAAAATGTGAATAAAATTTGATGTAACCATTTTCTTTTTACAGACTGCAGACCACAAATACAATGAAATCCAGTTTTTCTACCTCAAGTGTAAACGCATGTTACCTTACCTACATTAAAGAGAGAAATAGATTTTGTAAAAAGTTTTATTCGCTTTCCTCACATGGCTGCTGATTTATCCTACTTCATGTCTAAGACGGTTTTGGAGTCTACTGCTGGTGTTTTCAGCTCAACAGAAACATTAGAAAACAGCTAAAAACAGGCTTTGTCCAAAGTTTGAAAAAAAAGAAGAAAATAAAAGGCCTAGCAGCAGTCCTGAAGCTCCCTAATTAACAAATTGTATCTCATTTGTTTTGCCAGATTAACTCTGTTACCAGCTTTTATGCTAAGCTAAGCTAATCGCCTCCGAGCTCTCGCTCACACAGAGATGAGAGCGCTGTCATTTGACTTTCGGCAAGAAAGCAAGAAAGCAAAAAAGTGCATTTACCAAAAATGCAATACTTTTCCTTTAAGGGCAGAACAATAACAGTTTTTAGCAGCTCAAAGCAGTTGAGTGTGAAACTATAACCGAGTAACAATTAGCATGGCTGGCATAAGACTGGAAGCAGGAGGAATCAGCTACTCTGACTCAAATTTAAAGAACACAACTACTATCACCTCAAGGTTTCTCATTAACATTTTATATTTTCTTTTTTTTTAATACAGAAATTTAAACAGCCCTCTCAAGACACATAATTCACACCTTTTTTTTTATAAAAGCTTGTGTGCAAACTTTATTAAATCAATGTGTTTTAGCTTTTTTATTATTATAAGGCAAACATAAGAGGCAAATATAAATTAACCATATCAATGATTCATATCAACCAATGAGGCACCTGGAGGGGTTGATTGTAGTTTATATAAAGAGGGAATTTATTTATAGTACATATTTTATAAAAACCTCATTAACTAAGAAATGCTCAATCATTTCCCATGAAAATTAACCTTTAAGATAAAAAATTAAAAAATAAAATTCTCACTTTTTTTTCCCGTGTGAAGTAACATTACTTCCTCTTCAGCTGGTTGATCACTTCAGTACCTATAAAAAAAAGACAAAAAATGTTTTTTCATAGAAATGTCTTCCAAACACTTTATGTTTTTGTATTTATTTAATAGACTATGTTGGCTATGACATTGCTCTTTACAGAAAACAGAATGTTTTACTTGTGCATCATCAGCTGGGTTCTGTAACATGTTTGCATATATATATATATATATATATATATATATATATATATATATGTGTGTGTGTGTGTGTGTGTGTGTGTGTGCAAAGAAGAAAGAAAATATCAAATTTTTTTTAATTCACATTGGTTTTATTCCCCAAAATAACTAACAAACTGAACTGGACAGATAGTATATCATTAAAAACAAAGCAATTTCTAAAACAAAGACTGCCAAATTAACTAAAAGGTAGATAGAGGGTTTTATTGTATTATTATGTTAAGATAATGTTTTAGTTCCATTCTCGTAGACATTATAAATGGTTAGGGCTTAATCTATAAGGTTTTAATGTCTGAAGTGTACATGACTGCATCTTTTCGACTGATTTTAAAACAATTAATAATTGAGGGCTGTCTTTGATGTTGGACGGTAAAAAAGGGACAACTCTTCAAAGCTTGGTTTTCTATCTGTTCAACATCCAAACAATTTCAGATCACTTTACGTAAACTGAATGTTTTCAAATGTAAATAACTGTGACATAATTGGCAGGCAGACTCAGTAAATTCATAATGGCAGGCGTGTTTAAATGAATAACAATCAGCCATTAATTGTCTACATGAGCCTCATGTTCCAAAATACCCGTTTTCTAACTGTTCAGAATCTCAGAAGGAGAAGTAGTTACTCAGTTGTTGTTGATTCATTTTTTGTTTTAATCGCAGTTGGTCAAAAAGGTATTTAACACTATTGGGTGCCTAAAACAGTCTTACTAATTTGCTAGAGATTAATTATTATTTATGCTTTTGTTTTTTATTTGTGTGCTAGCTGCAGTACTGCTCTTAGTGTTAGTTTGAACTGCCACCTGAATGTACTTTGATGTACTTTGACTCATTCAAACATTATACAGTGGTTCCGAACAGTGTTTGGCTAACAGACTGTGATCAGTAACAGGACATGGAAAACTGATCAGGAATCTAATGATACGATCCATAGTGCTAATGGCTTTTCATTGGCTTCCAGCTAATGACTTTACTTCTGTAAGCCAGATATGTTGTCCTCCCCTGTCTTACTTTGAAAACACTTCCTGCCTCTTCACTTGCCTGGAAGTGATTGTTTTGAAGTCAGTCAACTCCATGTTGAATAACCCCATCAAGTGCTCTTATTGCATGTTTGAAGATTTATTTGATTGGTTGTTTTGTATTATTTTTGTTCTGTTTTATATTTGGCTCTCTAAACATGTGGTTAGATGCTTTACGACCACTAATACCGTGAAATTACCAAGCAACCACTAGGGTATTTAATGGACAGGCATAAGATTGCTATTGATTTTCTCTGTAAGCAAGAAAATAAGCATAGTTTCCAAACTAATTCTTTAAATCAAGAACATGATACGGTTTCATTCTGATTGAGACCATCAGCAAAATGGGCTTAAACTTCAAAAACTGATTCTCAACTATTTTTGTTTGTAGTATTTGCCTAATTTGGAATTGTTTTCATTTTAATGGATCATTTGTTCCTAATTATGACAAAGAGGACTTTAGCCACCAAAAAAAAAAAAGAATGATCTCTTTGTCTTTTCCAGACAGTCAAGGCAACCTCTCAGCTGGGTGACCCAAGAGTGACCTACAACCTTGAGGATGGGATGGTTCCTGAAACCAACATGCCAGTTCGTTTCTACCTCTCCCCAAACCGTGAAGATGGCTCTGCGTCCATCCTGGTGTCAGAGCCGCTGGACTACGAGACCACTCCTTTTTTCTCGCTTCAAGTCCGGGCGCAGAATGTAGCTGCAGTGCCTCTTGCTGCTTTCACAAGAGTATATGTTAATATTACAGGTATATTTTGCAATTCTTTGTTTACAGATATTGATGAACATCATTCTATTATTAGAAGGTTACCATAATAGTCAAAAGTATATACTAACAGGCACAGCTGCTCCATAAGGGCAGGTGGGGCGCAGCCACAAATCATTTGCTCCACAAAGTAGTTCCTCATAACAAGTAATGTAAATTACTTAAATATTTAACTTGCTGTGCATTGTCTTGCTTTGTGTGTTTTTTAACTGTTTGGACAATTTCAAATTGAATTTAAAATGTTTTTTGTTGATTCATACTCACTTTTTTATACTCATTTTGCAGTTATGAGGCAGGACAGCTCAGCGCCTGCATTTATTAGTAGATTTATCATATCGCCTGTCGGCACTGATCAGAATTACAGGCAGCTCTAATCGAGTTTCATTGGGGAAGAAATAAGTTTGCATCAGGGACACATTATGCTGGTTATAACTTGTTGATGCAGCCAACTAGTAACAGTGGACCTCAAGTTATTTTATTTAATGCAAGAATAGCGTACACCAAAAGTTGCTGTGTCCAACAGTGAAGATTTTCTGTTTAAAAATCCATTTGTGAGGCTAGATTTAGAAGATAAAGTATCAGTCAGCAGCTTGGAGCAGACAGACCAGATGTAAACTGAACACAGAAAACCTAAGACAGAGGAGAGATGTACAACATGACATTTTCTCCAACATAACAGATCTATTTTCCATGTCTACCTACACTTAGACTGCCCACAGTTGGATTTATTTAACTAATTATGTGGCTTCTAAAGATAATGGTTTGGGCTTTAAAGCAAAGGGGTGAAAATATATGCACACAGCACTTAATCGGTTTGATTAAATTTTTGTTTTGTTTCACAGAAGTTTTTTTTTTCCCCCCACTTGGATTATTATTGTAGAATTATTACTTCAAGTTAAATTACAAATCCAATCCTGGCTGTGTATCTGTTTGTCTGTTTTTAAAACAGTTCAAATTAAAAATACTCCCGTTTTGGGTGGGGGTGGATGTGGGTGCAGGAGGCGTTCGTCTCTCTGACAAGATAAAACCTCGGCCCGCAGGAGGGAGAAAAAGGGCAACAACTTTGTGCAAAATAAAGCAACAAAATAAATATTCAACAACATATATTCTGTATTTTTCCATAGAAAATGTAACATAACTTGTAAAATGTATGTGGTTAGCAATTTAGGAAATGAATTTCCGCCCCACTAATATTTATGCTCAGGAGCTGCTACTGTTACAAATTTTTGATCTTGTTTTATTCATTTACTGGGAATAAATGTCAAATGTCACAATTAATTATTTTGGAAACTAAAGACATGAAATACATATTTATGGTTAGAGTTTTGTTAATACCTGTCATTTTGTTTTGGTGTTGTATCTCGAGTTCAAAAACAAATCTATTAGTCTCTGTTTTGACAAGCACATCAGTCTTCTTGAAAGCATCCCTTGATAAACTAATTATCTTTTAGCTGTTGTTTGCAATTTAAATTTATTGTCTGCACTGTAGATTTTTTGTTATTTCCTTAAAAAAAATCTAACTTTTTAAGTTGCAATTGTTACAGGGACTTAATTCTGAATGAATGATTATCATTAAGACAATGACATTTTCATTTTGTAATTCAATCCCTCTTTTGTCTCGAGATGTCAACGACAACGTGCCATTTTTCACGTCCTCAATCTACGAGGCCTCGGTAACAGAAGGGGCCCAGGTTGGGACTTCAGTTCTTCAAGTGTCTGCCCATGACAAAGACCTGGGACTTAATGGAGAGGTTCGTGTTGATCTGTTTGTGTTCATGTTGTAGAAGAAGAAATAAGAAAAAGGAAATGACAAGGTTTTAGAGAAATCCCTTCAACTAAATCTCCATTGTGCTGTTTCCTTGCTAAACCATCCGTGTCACAGCAGAAGGAGCATTATGTAACACCACATCACATCACAATCCCTCCAGTGTGGGAGGTTTTGTTCCACTGTTGTCAAAGAATTGTCGAGGTAGTCTTGAGGGCTGCTGTTATAAGCTTTCTGAGTGATTGTGACAATATTGGTGGAACAGAGTGTATTGATTTAGTTTAATGAAGAAGCAGACACCTCACATTTTCACATTCAGTTTCTTTAATTTCGTGTTTCTGCTGCTTGAAAGTATGCTGTAGCTTAATTTTTAAATTACCTGTTCTCCGCAGATCACTTACTCTCTGCTTAGCGACAGCAGTGGCGACCACAATTTCTTCCGTATCGATCCAAAAGATGGGATCATCTGCACAGAGGCTGTGTTTGACCGGGAGGCCCGTAGCTCCTACCTGCTGGAAGTTCAGTCAGAAGATGGTCAAGAATCGGCACGACCTGGCAAAAACAAACAGCCCAACACTGGTTAGAAATTGGATGGATGGATGGATGGATGGATGGATGGATGGATGGATGGATGGATGGATGGATGGATGGTTGGATGGATGGATGGATGGATGGATGGATGGATGGATGGATGGATGGATGGATGGATGGATGGATGGATGGATGGATGGATGGATGGATGGATGGATTTGGTCTCTTACTGCTGAAAGGTTCGGATGTACATCTACAACTGATTAACTTTGGAGTCAGCTTTATTCAAGATTGCTGCCACAACCAATTAAAAAAAAACATAAAAGTGGCTTTACTTAATCAATTTCAAATATATTGACCTTAAATGTGGTGTGATGGTAGACTGATCCCAAACACATATTTTGACCTGTAACAGAATGTGCAAAATCTTTATTTAAAAATTTGCCATTAACTATTTAAAAACAGCTCTGTCTGTAAGCAAAATACTGTATCTCATCAACTACTCGACAGTTTTTATTAAAACTTTAAGAAAATTATCATCGGATGTACATCTACAACTGATTATTTTTGAGGCAACCCAATTCAAGATGGTCACCACAGCTAACTGACATTTGAAAACACAAAAATGGCTATAACTCAGTCAATCTTACAATTATTGTTCTCAAATTTATTGTAATAATAGCTAAGAATCATCCCCCACCCATGCTTTTAGATTTGTGATATTGCATGCCATTGTGCATACCATCTTTTTTAAGTTTTGACCAAAGCAGCTGTAATCTGCCATTTCCTCGTAGAAGATAATCTTGGGCTAATACTCTTGCGTGAAAGGCAGCAAGTGATGTGCAGTCCTTCAAGGACTGCTAGGTCTTCAATTTTACTTAGTGTCATTTTTATTTCACTTTTTTTAAGTGACATAAATTTTGAAGAATTCAGTGGATTTTTTTTTACAACAGCATATATGGGCAGCATGCTTAAAGGGGCATTTTGATACATGATAGGTCACAACTTTTCCTAAGACGCTTGATTCATTTTGGAGGTGCCACCAGGCATTGTCATGATTAATGTTTTGAACATGCTCTCCCTCCCTGAAACAGAATACCATTACAGGCTCTACTTTGTCGGACAGACACATTCAACCGAAATATCTAAAAAATAGAAAAATTTTGTCTTTTAGCAAATTTATCCTACTTTGAGAAAAAGCTCACCAAAAGCTACTTTTGAATGCATTTGTATGAAAAAATCAAGCACACAGTAGTGGAATTTCTGTTTTAGCTTGACAACGACAGACTGTTATATTTTAAAAGTTTTGTCTGGAGTTTCTGGAGGGTGTATGTGCTAGGGGTTGAACGACTACATATTTTTAAGGTCGACTACATCATGATAATAGTCGAGTCGATGTCGACTAGTCGCGGTGACGTCATAGTGACGTAAGCGCAAAAACTCTTCACAACTACTTGGAGGCTTTATTAGCTATTTTCACGGCAAATATTGACCCCTAGCTAGGTTCGAAAAACTGTAGCAAATCTCTAAATCCTTCTCCGTGGACAGCAGCTAGTGGTCTCATGTCTTTGACAATGAAATTCACAAGCAAATTTGTGATTTGCTGCCGCCGGTGTCCTGTCACAGCTGGGCGTTTCATGAATGAAGTTACTGACAACTGACTGGATCGAGCCGGTTGTTCAGGAGCTAGCATTAGCGGATGCCTTTTCAAATGACTGTGCATCGCGGTCGTACTTTTGTTGTACTTCAGCACAGCTTTGCAGATTTTGCATGTTACGGTAGTTAAACCAGAAGAGTCATCTTTAGTGAAATATTTCCACACTGTTGACGAATTTCTACCTGTTTGACAAGATGCAGGCTTGTCCTCGATCTGTTTTGAAGACGCCATTTTGTAGCCAGTGTTCTGTCAGATCTGCTGTCAGACTGTCATACACTTCTGACAGCTGATCTGATGACACTTCTAAGCACGAAGTGTCATTCTTAGCACGAACTCACGGCTATATATATGTCAGACAAGTATACACTGTCATTACCAACTACAGGCTTTTATTTAATCAGCAGCTGTCATTACCACAGATCTTTATTTAATCAGCAACATAACATCATAATGTATTAGTTAGATCGTCGTGACAAAGACACTCGCGAGCCGGCTAAGTGACATCCTTAGCGGGAAGGGGGCGAGTTTTAGACGGCTCGTATTTTGTAGTTGACTGCAGCTGCAACTCCATCTCCTTTTAAAAACACTGTAAAACCACAAATATGCATCCATCTACATATCATTTAAACTAATGTATTAACTTATTTTTCTTGTGTCTTGTGACGTATACTGTGCTGTCAGATCAGCACAGGCTGTCACCACCGGCAATCACATGACTGCGACTAGTCGACATGAAATGTAAAAACTCGCGAGACGTCCTAGAGTCGACTAGTCGACTAGTCGACAAATTGGTTCAACCCCTAGTATGTGCCACATGTTCTTGATTTGCATAAAGTGTGGAAATGTTAAGCAGTCAGTTTGACATCTCATTGTTTAAAGTTCATTGCAGCACCACCAAGTGCATTGCGTGTCGTTTTAAATCGTCAAATAATTTGTCAGAGTCAGGCAACTTTAATAGTGGCTGTTCATTTGTAACCTACCAGTCCATACATTTACTTCCAACATCATTAAGACAAAACAAACAAAAAAAAGAAACTTTTAAAAGGAAGCCTGAAATATAAACCTTGTAGATATTCTTAATAACCGTCTTTAACAGACAGACAGGGAAAGGCACTAGAGACTGACAGATAAATAAAAAAAAAACATTCTCAATGGTTTAAATTTAGTGAATCCTTATCTGTTTTATTCAAATTATTTTCCAGAATCACTTTCAGTTGACCTCTGCTTTGGTGTAATGTGCATTTATATAAAAACAACTGCATTGCCTCAAATCCCTACAGAGGGAAATGCTGAAACACTATAACTCTGGACTATGAGGGGTGTTGCCTCTGTGCCATGAGTTTTAAACAGATTGCATTGGTTTACATTCACACCTTGGGATTGGCTTTGAAAAAGGGAATCCTAATTCAATTTATTCCACTGCCATGACCAGACAGACTAATGCTTTTACATGTGAAAACAGCTCGAAGGGTTATTGGCATTCTCTGAATTTTTTATTGCAGTCCCCTTTTTGTACCAGTTTTAATTTCTACTGATCAATATTTACCCTGTTCAGCCTGTTTGTTTACAGTATACTGTGTATGACATTTTGGCAGTCAAAAAATCTCAGTCTGTGTGTGGGGTGTGATGTAAATTGACATTTGTATTCAGAAGTGGATCTTTTGCCCGTATTTGGGAAGCTGGTATTAGGTGTAGCAGGTGATGTTTTGGAGCAGTAAAGCCTTCTCTCCAGGGTTGCCAGGGCTGCTTAGCATTTACAATGAGTCTTAGCTGTGTATACATATCTTCCACATCCAGAAGGGCTCATCTGCACTGCAAACATTACCTGTCTCTCTCTGTCACCCTTGGGAAACAACAAAAGGAGAAGAGAAATGGGGGGAAAAAACCAAGCCAAAAAGAAAAAAACAACACATTCCACCATCATCATCTCTTACTACCTCAGCTCCAAATTAACATGTCACCATAGTACTCTCAGAGCAGATAATTTACTCTTTCTAACTAAAGAAATAAAAGTTGTAATGAAGAGGGCCCAGATAAGACACAAGCACTTGTCATCCTATGAATTTTTAATCTTCCCAATGAAAGGTTCTGTATATTTTCACTACAAAAAGGTATGTAGTTAAAGAGGTTTATTTAGGTCTGATATTATTTTTTTCACCATAGATAAGACAATTATTTATGTAAATTGAACAAATCTTTATATATAACTAAGCATAAAGACACATGAAATTATGCAAAGTTAAATTTTTGTTTCCCTCTTAACAGGTACAGTTAACTGTACTAAACTGGAAAGAGAATAACATACATACAGTGCGAGTTTAATTGTGGGTTCCTTTATGTTGATGTTCATTTTCTGTTTATTCTTCTGCTGTTCTGTCATTCTTGCAGACACAGCATATGTGAGGGTTTTCATCAGCGACGTCAACGACAACAAACCTGTCTTTGCTCAGCGACTATATGAAGTCCGCGTTGATGAGAATGCAGATGTGGGCTTGGCCATTGTCACTGTTGGAGCTAATGACGAGGATGAAGGTACGCTTGATGAAGCAACAGAGTGATGGCGTTCCAACAAGATTTTACTGATGCTGTTCCCTAGAACAAAAGGTCAAAGTTGCCAACATGAAAGTTGTTATGAAGTTTTAAAAAGATTTTCTAATTTATTTTATATCAACCAACACTCTTTTTATTGGAATAACAAACTTATTTTGGCTGTGTATCAGTGAGTTGTCTGCCAAAGAGAAAACATTTTTGCAGGATGGTCTTCATTTGTAGCAGTGTGCATAAAGTCACCCTGGGGCGAGACTTTTCCAATCTGGCCTGTGCTCTGAGAAAACCATGTTGCTGAAATCAAGCGGTGTACTAGATTTAGTAGTCATTTAAGTGCTTGGTAATGCACTGCAGCACATATGTTCCAAAAAGAGTGACATGCTCCCACACAGTAGGTGGGTGGGATTTAAGCAATAAAGCAGTTGCTCATCCTCCAGACTGCAGCCTAAGATCCTTTCATCGGGAATGTTTAGGTCCGTTAATCAAGCATTTATGGAGAGCGGGGGTGCAGCTTAGGCTGGGCAATGGCACTAATGATAAATGGCTGTGGAAGAACACCAGCCCCCAACATTAAAGTTACAATACTGTTTGCACATGTGCCAAAAACAAGCCATGCTCAATCTGTCTTGTTGTGAAACTCCACCCAAGGTCTGACTGCTGTAAACACGCCAAAGCCCTGTGGGAGACGGGGAGCACTTTGTCGGTTAGGGCCGTGTTAATACTACAGATTAGTGTATTAACATGGGATTGTAGCTACTTTAACCCAACAGGATGATTGAAAGCAAAGACTATGCATTCCAGAAGATTATCTGATCCATTCCAATGTTATAGCATTAGATTGGATGGTCTCCATAGAGACACAGCAGATAAGTTCACATCTTCTTTTTTAACTAACCTACATCCCCCAACCTCACCCGAGCCTCAAAATAATTCCCTACAGGGCACTATCAGTGCATTATGCTGCCTTCCACTCATTACTTTTTCGGCACTCTTTCTTTAATTAGTATCTGATTAAAGCTGAGGAGACAAAGTTTCCATTTAATGAAGTAATCAAAACAAGAAAGAGTTACATGAAAATCTACTACTCCTCAAGTCTTGGAGGAAATGAGGTGTAATACCCGAGTGGTTGTGTTCTTCTGTTTTTGCAGGAGTCCTACAATGTACAGATTAGAAAAGATAAAACACTTTTTGGCACACAAAGAGAGAGAGGAAAAAAAATGTAAACAGCAACTTGCTGCAGATGTAAGTACTTTCTAAAGATTTTATTGCAGACATTTATAATTGTGCATTTTCTAATTGTTTCTACAGGTGCCAATGCCAAGCTGCGCTACCAAATAACATCTGGCAATGAAGGTGGTGCTTTTGACATTGAACCAGAAGTTGGAACAATCTTTATTGCACAGTCACTGGACTATGAGAAGCAAAAAAGGTACAAGCTTCTGGTTCTAGCCTCAGACGGCAAGTGGGAGGACTACGCTGCTGTTGTAGTCAATGTTGTTAATAAGAATGACGAGGCACCTGTGTTTTCCATGAACAAGTACTATGGATCAGTCACAGAGGAGCTTGATGGATCACCTGTGTTTGTGTTACAGGTGAGAGGCTGAGAGGTTTCCTACAAAAATGTTTACACTGTGTACTTTTTAGTAATTAGAGTAATCCATATATTTGCAATTATCGTCCCTTTTTCTAATGAGCACCCTTCTAAACTTTGCTCTCAGTGTAGGTTTATGTGGCAGCTGAGTAATTATTACAATTTCTTATTCTGGCATGTTATTTCAGTTTATCTAGTGTTGGTGTTTTACCCTAGCTTGACATATAATTTAATTCGCTTTAAGTTACAGCGGCAGCAGGGATGAATCTTGTGTGGGGAAATTCCGCAGTAAGTCTGTCACATCCACTCTCAGACCAGAAGCAAGAAAGCATGCCTGATCAGAGCTCAGTGCTTTAATTAAGCTGGTCAGAAAAAGTGAAAAAACTTAAATGGGCTGTCTTAAAGAAGTCTAAAGCAACTTGCATGATGGTTGAAAAGAGAGAGGAAGAAGCAATAATTTGCAGTTGACTGAGCGAAAGAATATATTGTTTTTTTTCAGAAACTTGTCTTTTTCTGTGCAGGTGACGGCCACTGACCCAGACAAAGATGCAGACCAGGGTGCCATACGTTACTCCATTCATGGCCAAGGTGCAGAGTCGCATTTCATGATCAATGACATCACAGGGGAGATGTACGCTCAGCGCACCATGGACCGAGAAGAACGTGCCGTGTGGCGATTCGTTGTCATGGCGACGGACGAAGAAGGCGAGGGACTTACTGGCTTTACGGATGTTATTATCAACGTGTGGGACATCAATGACAATGCCCCAACCTTCTTGTGCTCACCTGATAATTGCCATAGTAACGTGGCTGAGAATTCACCTCCTGGAACAATTGTTGTGGAAATGACAGCAGTTGATCTTGACGATGCAGCTGTAGGTCAAAACGCCATCCTCACATACCGGATTACAGAGAATGCACATAATTTGAACAATGCAGAGCTTTTCAGTATTGATTCCAGCACTGGCACCATATCTGTGTCAGCAGAGGGTTTGGACCGAGAGCTTGCTGACAGCCACCATGTGGTAGTAGAAGCCAAGGATGGTGGAGGTATGACAGGTACAGCCACTGTCACTATTGTGGTAACAGACATCAATGACCATGTTCCAAAGTTTAAAGAGGACTGGTGTGGTGCTCGTGTTCCTGAGAGCACACATGAGGATGCTTCCCTTCTGGAGCTGAGTGCTGTGGATCCTGATGATGGCACGTACGGACAGCTGGCATTCAGTGTGGTGGCAGGAGATTCAGAGCAACAATTCTACATGGTTAGTAACAGAATAAAGCAAAAAGGTACTTTGAGACTGAAGAAAAAGGTGGACTTTGAGCAGCCTGCGGAGCGACGGTTTAACCTCACTATCATGGTAGAAGACTCAGACTTTTCCAGTGTTATCCACTGCTTGATTCTGGTGGAGGATGAAAATGATAACACCCCTGTATTTACCCCAAGCTCTCACCTGCTCTCCCCTTTGCCCGAGGACATAACTGTAGGAACCAGCGTCATTCAGGTGGAAGCCACTGACCCCGACTCAGGCCTGAATGGGGACGTTTTGTACAGCATCCTTTCTAATTCGGACCCCTTTGAACATTTTACAGTCAGCCGTGCCGGTATTGTCACTGTCACCAAGCCACTGGATAGGGAGACAGTGGCAGGTTATGAGCTGGTTGTCATGGCGACAGACCGTGGTACACCAGCACTGACTGGCAGCGTTACGGTCCACTTGCCGTTGCTAGATATGAATGATAACGGTCCAGAGCTGGAGACAGTCTACACGCCTGTGCTGTGGGAGAACGGTCCAGCACCTCAAGTAGTCTGGCTTAACAGGAGCTCAACTCTACTTCATGTTGTGGACAGAGACTCCCCAGAGCACGGGCCTCCTTTTATTCTATCTCTGCCTTCAGTTTTCTCTGCTGACTTCCACCTACAGGATCATGGGAATGGCTCTGGCACACTCACCACCCTGCGCAGATTTGACAGGGAAAGGCAGAGCGAGTTTCACTTGCCAGTGATAATGATTGACAGCGGTGTTCCACCGATAACGGCAACAAACACTCTCACCATCACTATTGGCGATCATAATGATAACGCCCATCAGGCAGGAGAGAAAGATGTCTATGTTCATAGCCACAAGGGTGAGTTGCTTGCTTACCCATTTTTCATTCCTTTCTACTTGTTTTTTTGTTAAGAGCTTCACACTGCAGGCAGAGCTTAACTGAAGAAGGGGAAACTTAGGCTACAGCTACAGGCAAAAGTTATCAGTGCTGTACCTACTCAGTGTGGTTTGGAATTCATAATTGCGCTTTTACGTTTACACTCTGACTGTGTTTTGTTATGGTAATGATGTGAAATTCCTTCTCAAGCCCTGAGCACATTCTTGCCTTTCCTTCCCTATGCCTGAAGCTCACAGGAACATCATTTTATTGTAGGATCATCATTCTTGTGTCTGATTTTGTTTTCCCCTCCAGGTAAGTTGGTTAGGTATATTGGCTTGTTAGTGTTTTGATCCTACGCAGAGCTACATGGCAGTTTTGGTAATTGTTGGAAACAAGAGTGCCGTGACTCATTCAGGCTGCCATTGTTTACCCAGCTGCAGTACTCTGGCACTGCAGGTTGATAATAACATAATCCATAGTGAGATAGCCTCGCTTCCTTAAGCCCCACGCTCTCTGAAGTGGAGCACCAAGAGTCTATTCATTCCAGCAGTGGGACTCCACAGTTATGAGCATAATAAGTAGAACAGAACAAGAATGCAAGATAAGGAGATGGGAGGGACGAAAAGATAAGTGTTGGCATCAGCAGATTCTGTCCAGACTGAATCAATGTGTGTGTGTGTGTGTGTTTACCTTGAACAGGAAGGATAGGAAATGCAGCACTAGGGAAGGTGTATGCCCCAGATCCAGATGATTGGGACAACAAGACCTACAGTCTGGAGACAAGCGCAGCCAAGTAAGAGAACCCTAATAAATGTACAGTTTTCTTTGTCCAAAAAAGTGTTGCTCTAAAAATTGCAGCAATGCTAAAATAGTAAAACTTCAAAATCTAATCAGCTACAAATATATTATTTGAAAATTAAAGAGCATGTAGGCTCAGCATTTAGCCAGCAAGACATCTTTGGATGATATCACTGTGTTTCAAACATGCACAAGCAGTAGTTCTCCCAAGATGCGATTCCCTGGCCACTAATATATCCCACACTTTCCATTAAGATTTTAATCATTGTCATCTTCAGTGATTATCATTCTGGAAACTACAATCAAATTCAATCAAACTAAGAAATCTCGATTGAGCACAGCGTTCCAGAGATAAAACAGCCTATACGATGACACTCTGACTACATCAGGGACCTTGTGCAGTTGTTCAGTATTCACACTTTCAAAATCAGATTAGAAATACCAATTGCATATTTGTTATATTCATACAGCAAATTCTGACAGTTACTATGACAACTATTAAGCTCTTTTAGAAGCTTTTGAAGCTAATATTTTTGTTTCCGTTTTTACCATCTTGGTTAAATTTGTTTGTCTGTTTGTTTTTATTCTGTTTAAATGAATTTACATCCTATACGTTTTTTTTCTTTTTTGTCTATGATCTTGCATCGAAGTAGTATTCTTTTACCTAACATTGCCTTTGTTTCTCTAAGATACTTCAGTCTGAATCAGAGCTCTGGAGTTCTGTCTCTTCGACAAAACCCTCCAGCCGGCAGCTACTGGTTGAGAGTAGGTGTGTCTGATGGGGTGTGGCCTGACATGATCTCAGGAGTCAGGGTTCATGTCAGGGAGTTGGATGAAAAGGCCATCCTGTCGTCTGCCTCGCTGCGTTTGACAGGTAACGTTTGCAGAAACACTGGCTCACCTGATTGCATGAATTTGGTGTTAATTTTGAATCCTTCTGTAGCTAAAGCTTAGCAGGTGGATGGAGGCTGCATTTCATTTTAGCTCTTATGTCACTGCATGATCCAAGAAGTATAAGTAAAGTAAAATTGAATAGAAAAGCCCTCATCTTTCAGATAACAAAGAAAGACAGCTTTTTGTTGACTCTGGTAAATCCTGTTTTGACACTGATGTTGAAAATGACAGCATCTTTCACACGCATGAATAAATTGGTACTTTTCATTTAATGATTATCAAGTTGTCAATCTAGTTAACACTTAAATAACAGGCTGTCAGGAGATTTTTTTCATACAGGCATTGTTTAACATTTCTGAGCATTGTAAAGCAACCATTCAAAATCCTTGTAGAGAACAGTCTTCTTCTCAGTATTCTTCCACACACTGAAGTTTATGTTAGCGTATTCATTTTTCTGACAGTCTCTAAGATCAAATCGGAGTTATAAAGGTCAATTTTGAAGTGTCAGGTAAAGTCCTTGACATTTAAAAAGCCATTCGGTGAACAGAGTCAAAGGCTGTTATGGATGCCTCTGACTCGGAGTTGTTATCATATTTCAGAGATTAAAGATGACTGCTCACATTTTCCAGATATTACTGGGAGGTTGGCCCCCAAATATGATTGATTTTCCTGTCATTAAAATATTTTGTAAAAGACAGTTTGTCAAGATGGTAACTTTTTGTCAGTAAGAAAACCAACGATTCTTACTGGGCTGCATGCAGACTCATTCACGTTATGGATGACTCCGGGAGGAAACGAATCAATAAAGGGAGATGTTAGGCTACCTCTTGTGCTAATGGAATCAGGAACTTCACGGACTTTGATCAAGTCTGCAGTTGTCATTGACGAGTCAGTAGTTCTTATGTCATGAGCCTCCAATCTCTTTGTCTCCCCAAGGCGTTACAGCAAGAGAGTTTATCGACTCCAGCGTCGAAGGGAAGAGTCGGCTGGAGGCATTCTGGGACTTCCTGTCTGAAACCCTGTCCGTCAGACCAGGAAGTATCAACATTTTCAGTTTAGCTGACAGAGAGGAGAAAACCGTAGACGTCTATTTCTATGTGCTAACTGATAATGGCTACTTGCGGCCAGAGAAACTGCACAGTGTCCTCGCAGCACATAAAAGGGAGGTATGTATACCATCCTGTCAGACTGATAGAGATCAGTGTTCATACATCAAGTGATAAACCTGTGAGCTAGTGGGAAAGAGATAACAGGGCTTTTTATCTGGCCTTTTATTCTTACACCAATTTTCTGTCAGTTTATTGCCTGACCCTGTCATGTCTGTTTGTGTCCTATTCAATTATTGTCAGTGTCTGTCCTTTATCTGTAACTCACTTCTTTCTTCCATCTTTTCAGTCCACATAAATGTAATTGTCCTGCCACTTTACTATTTTACTGAATGGTTTGTCTTTCTCTTTTGAATTTCATGTAAAGGTATTTTGCTCCTCTAAACCCAGTCTATCAGTGTCTTCTACATGGCACAAAAACCAAAGCTACAAATTCTTTTTATCTTCTCCAAAAATAATTTTACTTGCCTTTTTTGTCTCCCTTTTTTTTTCTTTTGCAGCTGCAGCCACTCCTCCATGCGAGTGTGAGCCAGGTGCAGGTAGATGAGTGCGTGCATGCTGACTGCAAGACATCCGGAGGCTGCTACACACAGTTAAGCATCAGTGACTCACCCACCTTGATAGACTCTGGTGCTCTATCTCTGGTCTCAGTGAAAGTGACATCCTCGGCTGTGTGCGGCTGTGCTGCCAGAGAAATGACCCACCGACCCTGCTCCTCCTACCCCAGTAACCCCTGCCGTAATGGGGGGACATGCATTGACACACAAAATGGATACAGGTGAGAGGCATGTTTGCAGCTGGGCTTCAGGTGAAATTGATTCTTTAAAGAGGGGAAAGAGAAAACAGTTTCTTGATGTGCTGCAGGCTTTTCTCCAGTTCTTGAAGAATCACTGTAAGAGTGATTACAAATTGTGTCTCTGAAAAACACAAGCATTTTTGAGATTCTTTTTATTCTTGTAATCTGAAAACATAAAATATCTAACTTTTCTAAAGGCTCTAATCTATTTGTCATTGATGGACGGTTTTTGGTTGTGCAAATCATTCAAAAAAACTGATCTCTTCATATTTTCTGTCAAGCATTTATGTTGCATTTTGTAAAACTTTTACAGTAGGTGAAGTTAAAACTTCTGTTTCTATGGTTCATTGCTTTGAATATTCATCGTAAACATTAATAAATACCTTTGGTCAGTACACAAGTCCTAACCTTCAAGTTTTAAACAACTCTCTGTGGGAGGCTTTTGCAGAAAGAAATGCATGCATTTCATTTTATGCACACACTAATATCCAGATTAAATAAATATAGGGCAAAGGGATTATTTAAATCTACTTCCCTCTGCCGTATGCTCACAGCTTCTTAAAATCTTCTTTAATGCCATTTACACAAATATGCCAGTTTGTGCATGGCCTGATGTCCAGAGACAGAATGTAGCTAACTGTTTTTTATTTTTTATTTTTTTTTGTTTTATTTTAAAAAGTCTCTGTGCAAATTAAGGTAAAGCAAAACATATGTTCTTTTAGACAGATATTTCATGAAATATTCTACACATGCACTCATTTGAATGCATCCCAGCCCTAAAGAATGTAATTTTATTCTTCTCCTTTGCTGAAGGAGCTTAATAGGGGAACCTCAGAAAGGAGCTAATCAGATATTATCAGTGAAAAGTGAGAAAAACAGGCGCTGCCCTTTGCAATTTGGATTTCCATTGCTCTCTTAAGTCACATGAAAGAGCAGTGAAGCAGTGAGGTGCTGTTCTTAGCATGTGCATATGTATGCATCAGGCTATACACTCAGCCGGAGCCATTTTTGCTGCATATGAATCAGTATTCCTGACATATGTTGCCCCTTTGCACAATAAACTGCGATTGGAGAAACAGACCCTTCCAGCCTTGGAACACAGAGCCTTCTTTAGACACTGCATGAAAATAGATGGCTTTGACATTATCAGCAAAACCAGCTTGTCTCACATGCCTGTAGTGGAGAGGACAGGCTGAGATCAACCTGTCCCTTCAATCCTTGCCATCACAATGATTGAAAGGGCTGTTTTTCATCACTAGATGTATATTTTTTATACAAATTTTGTTTTTCAATGATTATTAAGATTTGCTATTACAGTCTCCCACACACACACAAAAAAAAAATCAAGAGTCTCATGAATACATTTATTTTCCAGTTTGTGCAAAAGCAGTGATCCTTAACACAAAAGCCCTAATCAAAGTAGATAAGTACAAAAGGAGGCAATCTTGCAAAGTGAGTAACGCCTTAAAACGGAGAAGGGGGCAGTGGAGGATAATAAAAAAAAAGTCTTGAAAATCAGTGATGGTTTGACACACAGAAAAGTGAGAGAAATAGATTTAATTATCTCCTAACAAAAGGAACGTGATGTGCTGAGCATGGACCGTCTCTGGGGAGTTCAGCTCCGACAGCTGTGATAGATAAAGAATAGACTCGAGTAATGTTGTGTTCATAGCTAATTGATTTAATGTAGAAGTGAATATTCAGGACGCTGTTGCTAATGCAAACAATTCGTAGATAAAAGTGCTTGTCTTGCTGTCTGTTGACAACCAGCGTGTTCAAACAGAGTCATACCTCTCTGCCAGTGTAAATCAATAAGACCGTCACGTATGCTAGCGATTTGACAATAGGAAGATTCCTCCGAGCTCAAAACTGAATGACACTGATTGTTTATTTCCCCTTGTTTTGTCCTGATTTTTTTTTTTTACCTTTTTTTTTTTTTCTTTTTTGTGCTACAGGTGCCGCTGCCCCCCACAGCTTGAGGGGCCAGATTGTCAGCAGACGAGACTTAGTTTCCTTGGCAACGGCTATGCCTGGTTTCCTCCCATAAGGCCATGCTCTGATAGCCATCTTTCACTCGAGTTTATGACAGAAGAAGATGATGGACTGCTGCTCTACGCGGGCCCGTTGGCCACTCTTTTACCTGGGGACACAGAAGACTACATAGCAATAGGTAAAGAAACAGTCTGAATAATTAAACGGGTTCCAGGAAGGCGTTTGGGATTTCAAATCTGAATCCCAATTTTGTGTGTTTAATTACTGTGCGACAGTTAATCAGCAAGCAAATATGAGGTAAATTTTATGTTTTTGTTTACTGCTGAGGCATATGAGCACTCACTCAACCGAGACATGCAGCAAGAACTTAATGTGATGCTTTAGCGACTGAGCAGTTTCACGATTAACACTGTAAGTAATAATTTTTCATGTGCCCCCCCCAGTTCATCAGTAGAACAGAAGTTAAACTTTTAAAATGATTCTGTGGCTGGTAGAGATTAATTTGCTCTGTGCAGTGCCAAAGTGTACGTAAATAGTAAAAACTC
Source organism: Kryptolebias marmoratus (assembly GCF_001649575.2). Taxonomy (NCBI): domain Eukaryota; kingdom Metazoa; phylum Chordata; class Actinopteri; order Cyprinodontiformes; family Rivulidae; genus Kryptolebias; species Kryptolebias marmoratus. The sequence continues at coordinate 22,614,556 of NC_051440.1, read as the reverse complement.
AGCAATGTTTCTGGGTGGTGTTCACAGTCCTTTGTGTTCCTTCTTTGCATGATAGAGCTTTAAACTGCATTTGTGGATGGCACGGTGAAATGTGTTTTCAGACGATGATTTGTGAAAGTGTTCCTGAGCTTGAGCAGCGAAATTCATAATGGAGTCAGATCTGTTTTAATGCAGCGTCGTCTGAGGGCCCCAAGATCACGGGCATCCAATATTTACTTTCAGCTTTGCTCTTTGAGATCAGAGATTTCTCCAGATTCTTGAAATTGTTTGATGATGTTATGAAGTCTTTACCATTTTACGCTGATGAATATTATTATGAAATTGTTTCACTATTTTTAGATGCAATTTTTTTCAGACTGGCAAACCCCTTTCCATCTTTATTTCTGAGAAATTCAACTTCTCCAAAATGCTTTTTTTATACCCAGTCCTCTTACTGACCTGTTGCCAATTAACCTAATTAGTTGCTTCTCCAGCTGTTTTTATTTGTACCACTTACTTTTACAGCCTGTTGTTGCCACCGTCCCGTCTTTTTTGAGATGTGTTGCTGCCATAAAAATCATTCCATCCATCCATTTTCTTTACCCGCTTTTCCATGCAGGGTTGCGGGGGAGCTGGTCATTGTGCAAAAGGCGAGGTACATCCTGGACAGGTTGCAAGTCCATCACAGGGCCCAAGAATTGAAAATTCCTCCTTTTTTGTTAAAAAAAAATACATTTTGATTTAAAAAATGGTACATTTTCTTATTTTAAACATTTGATATGTTCACTATGTTTCATTGTGAAAAATAATGTGTTTATGAGATTTGCAAATCATTGCATTCTGTTTTTATTGGCATTTTACACAATGCCCCAGCTGGGGTTAGAAAAGCAGACATTTTGACAGTTTGCTGGTCTGGATCATTCATTGTGTTCATATTTGCATTTTCTGTCAATATCAATATTCCTGCTTTCTATCAACCCAATAAAAGTTATAAGACAATTTCAAGCAATACTTTACACTGTAAAAATTCAGAAGTTGCAAACATTCCAGGCAGGTACTGGTTTTCCCAGGAGTAGATCTCCACGCAAGTGCACGCCAAGGTCAAACTGTGCAATGCTCACAGAACTACAAGAGAAAAGAGCTGCATCTCACACTCTGCAGACTTCAGTTACCATGTTAAATGTTAAAAGTTTATGATAGTACATCAGAAAAAGACTGAGCAAAGTGTGATTCGTTTGAGAGGTTGCCAAGGTGTAGTCTCTTCTCTATAAAAAGAACATGACACTGTGGTTTAGATTTATAAAACTGAATGTGAACCAACCACGACACCTGAAACACTGAACCTCAATGAACAGAAGCAACATTACACAGAAGGGCATCCTTAAATTTCTTTATGTAGGGTAAGAAATATGAAAGACTGTTAAAAGCATGATGGGAACCAGATCCCAATCATCCAATTTTGGAACAAAGATTATGTTAATGTCTATTTAATAATATGATGATTTGTTTTTGGTCTATTGCCAAATCTGGAAAAAATTAGAGGTGCAAAACGAGTACAACACAGTGTGGTAAATGCAGGTTGTTTTATCTGCTGCCTTCCTGTATCTGTCTGTCACTTTTACAGTTTTAACAAGCAATACATTAGTTGTAGCTGTATTTCCCTACTTGTGTGGCAATTTCTATAATATTTTTGCTGAAATCTGCACTACTTAAATTCCCATTTTGTGTGCTCATCATTTTTTCTACACTGGGTGTATCAAGGCACCAAAGACCTTGATAGGGTGATGCACAATTTGTGCACAGTTTGACATTAGCCACAACCTCTATTATGAGAATCTTCTACTGTCCTCACAGTTTCTGGGTGTAAGCCGTGTCTTTGAAAAGTGTTAGCCCTGCTGTTGATGTTTGTTGAGACAGTCAAAATGTGGGAAATCGTTTCAGATTGAGGGACGAGAGACAAAGAATACAAACCCTGCGCATAACTTCATTTCACATGTTGCTTCTACATGTAGGCTTAATTTTTGCTGAAAGAGACATTTTTCTTTCAGAAGTTGAGACATTTTCTTAAAGTTTTAATGCTTTGGCATGTTTTGCAAATCTTATTTTTCAGCTTGTCTCCAGAGTTTCTTTCTATTTTTTTAAACCATTATGAAGAACTTTTTTGTTTCAATTAATGTGCTGATAGTACATTTTATGCCACGGAATAAATTAGAATTTCCAAGCTTTGGCTAGGAATAAAGATAAAGAATGCCAATATTAAGTGAGAATTCCTCATCAAGATATAAAACACAAGACAAAGTATTGACAAAGCATTATAAGCTTGTTTCTTTTTAAGCTGATGGAAATATTTAACTTGCAATGGAAATTTGCAGTTAACAGCAAAGCAGAAAGCTACAAAAATGAAGTTTTGATTTTCTACTTTTAAGGTATAGTGAATGCAGCATGCTTTGAAGTTGAATGTGGATAGAGGAAAGATGAGGAGGTTGAGTTTGTGTTGTATTCTTAGTTCGAGAAGTGACATGCTTTTCTCCTGCAAATCTGAATGGCTCACTGAATGAGACGTTTTCAAACCCTGAGGGGCCAAAACAAAGTGTCAAGTTTGTGTTTTTCTTTCTGGGTTTTTGAGTAGGAAGTGACTTCAGACTCCCAAAAATATCTCCTCAAACATGGTAAAAAACAATATATAATATGCTGTTGTTTATCTTGTATTTATCTGTCTTTAGGTCCTGGTGTGAATAGATACTAAATAAGTCTAATACTTAATAAAGAGAATGTTTCAACTTTTTTTACTCTGACTGTTGGATGTGAACATTTTTGTCACACCAGCAAAGAGCAATAACCGGTGTCAACTATAGTTAAAGTGATGAACCATTCTCAAGTTCTTTCTGGTCACAGTTTTTCTCAAAATGAGTTTTTTTTTGTTGTTTGGTATTTGGAGTGTGAATTTTACATGCTTGAGTACTTTCTGCAGTCCACTTCACAGGAAAAATATATAAAGCACTGAAGGAAACAGCAGTACAGTTTTACTTTGTTGTTTAAAGGGCTTACTAATTTAAACTTCATACAAAGGTAGTAAATATTCTACTGAAATGACTAAACTGATACAGGACTTGATTTTTTATTTCTTATTTGAAAAATAATTAACTTTTTAATGCATGTTTTTGGTGCCATTTTATTATCTGCTGTAAACCAGTTGTGTTTTGTACTATTGTTATTCCATATATTGGTTTCTTTAGTCTGAGGCAAAACTTCACAGATTTTTGGAAGGATTCCTTGTTCCTGCTCAATCGGCATATTTGTAGTTGTTGTTTTTTTCTCCTTTCTTTTGGTTTGCAGCACATTTCATCACAGTTTTCTATTGATTCCGCCTTTATATTTTATATGCGCCAGCAAGTTAAGCTGTTTTTTCTTTTCTTTTTTGTTCTATATAGTGTGGAACAGATTTTCTCCTTTACCTGCAATCCTTTCACTCAAACATAATCGTGATCGTTCAGTGGTTTGTGTTAATTATGATCAATATCTTTCATAGAGCTGATTGGTGGGATGCCTAGCCTTAAAATCAACCATGGTTCTGGGACCCTGGTCCTCCAGTTAACAAATGTTGGGGTGGGAGACAGACGCTGGCATCGCCTTGATGTGAAGAGCAACAGTAAAGTAAGAGAAGTATATTTACGTCTTCTTTCTTCGCCCTCTGCACAGGGAAAATGTCAGATTAGAATAAATTCTACAGAGCAGAGTGCCACGCAGCTATACACTAACCTATCCCTACATGCAGCAGCGATAACCTCTCTCCATTCTCTATTAATTTAAAGGAAGTGCGCTTCACTCTGGATCGATGCTCCAGTGCCATTGTCATGGAGGCAGAAGGTGTGGAAGCATGGGCCATGACAGAGGACCGCTCATCCTGTGAAATCCGAGGGGTCACACCCAATAGGGACAGGTAAGCTTGATAAAAAATAAAAAACAAGTATGTATTGGTGTGTATGGAATAATACAACTGATTAACTTTTGGAGCCAACCCAGTTCAAGATAGACGCCACTGCCATCTGACATTAGAAAAGACAAGATGTCTATAATTCAGTCATTTTTACAGATCTGGTGCTACGATTTGAGGTGGTTGTAGCTGAAAAGTAGCCACAAAAAATACTAAACCAAAATAACTATAACTCTGTCATTTCTCAATCTTAGGCTAAAATTCTGACATGATACGCATCAGGCGTTATAAATCCTTTCTAGGAATGTTAGGCCTATAATTTGTGATGCAATTACCTGTAAATAAATTAACTTATCAAACACTTTTTGCTTGACGTGTTTTATTAAATTCTTGGCTTTAGAAAAATAAAAAAGAGCAAGAATAATAAGAAAGAACCTGAGGGAGTTTTGTTTTAGATTAGTCATTACAATCTGTATGCATCAAACAGTCACTCAGTAATTTCCCATTGCTTCTTAATTAATTTTTGCATCTAACAGTCTAACATTTCACAAAACAAGGACATCCTCAAAGTCCCTTTTTCTTAAGTAGTTTTTCATGAATACTCAGCATGAAAAACATTAAAGGTTGTTCCATATTCTTACTGTTCATGTTCAAAAAGTCATTTCCAAAATGCAGTTTAAAAATCCATGCTGTATTATTTATTTATTAAAATGAAATCAGATGGTGACTCAGAATGTTTCAGGCTTTTAGTTTGCCAGACTGTCCTCTCTGGGGGGAAGAAACTGTTAATAAATTTCTCAGATATAATCCTTAAAATGCCAATTAATCTCTAACTGTGTCTGTTCAGAGCAGCTTTTGCTTGGTTACAGCTTCTGCTTGTTTACTGGCACCATGGCCTTGGTTTGCCAATCCAAGCTCATTATTATATTGTGCAATTAAACTGCAAAATCATAAAGTTAACATTGTATGCAGACTAACAATTTTCAGAATGTTTTCTATTACGTGTAATACATTTTTAGACATTTTAGGAGCCATTTTATTGTGTGTCATCTTGACTATGTTTAAGATTGATTAGTTGTGGAATTCAACATGTTTTATGGATTTTTTTCCTCCTCCTAATTAAGTTTTTATAAAAAATTGTTTGGTATGTTTTGCATATTTGTTTTGACAGACAAATAGACAAGCAAATAAACAGCATTAAAAACATCACACTGTGGCTCTGCTTTGACTTTCGCCTTGGCAGAGGAGTTATCACATTGTGTGTGCAGTTTGGAAATTAGTAGAAGTCCTGTAGGAAATCACTGGGAGATTTATTGTTTTTGACAAATGTAATTTACCCATCATGCATATTTTCAAAATAAGAGGAAAAGAACAATAAAAAAGGTGTCACATTTGTTTTCTGGAGGTAGAGAAAGTGATGACAGCCTCAGCAAAAACTGAAGGAAACAATGAATTTTAACTCTGACAACTTGTGTAGTGTGCATATGTGCTCTAATCCATCTGCTTGCAGTTTGTGTTTCTTTCTTTTTGTTTATTTTGAGCTACATTTTGAATTGTAACCTTGAGAACATGACATGGTCCTTGTTTTGTTTTCCTTCAGCTCACGTTCTGTTGTTGCTCTTCATTCTCAGGTACCTGAATGGAAGTCACGTGCTACAGCTTGGAGGAATCAACGAGAACATATCATATGAATATCCTCAGCTGCAACACAAGCACTATAGTGGATGTATAAGGAACCTGCTTGTAGACAGCAAGGTAAAGTAGAAGACAAGCCAAGTTCAATGCATCCCTGTGGCTGGGTGAATAGATTGGTGTATTGTAGCCCTTTATTTTTTACCTGTTTGGATGACAGGCCCCACAGGTGATGGAGGACTCTACTTTAATAAGAATGTAAATGTGACCTCAAGGCTGCACAGGGAAACCCGATGAATGCTGATGCTCTTTGCTCATAATTTTTTTCCCCTCCTGGTCAGGTTTACTCCGACTGTCTTGAGGTGTTTCTCTTTTGCAAAAATACCCTCAAATACAAAAAAAAAAAAACAAAAACAGAAGCGCCTGCGAGTATTCAGAATATTATCTAAAAATGTGTCACATTAAAATTGCCCACCGCCAAAAGCAGAAAGGGCAATTATGGTTTTATCTGTGTCTATGTGTGTTTGTCATGGACATCTACAACTAATTAACTTTTGGAAACAATTCAATTCAAAATGGCCACGACAGCTAAACAGTGTTGGTTAACATAAAATGGCTATAACTGGACAAATTTAAGGGAAACTTTCAGGACGTTTTTATTGGAATTCCATCTACACCTGATTAACTTTTGGCATTAACCCAATTCAAGGTGTCTTCCTTCAGTCAAGTGGCTTTAGGAAACCCAAAAATGGCTATAACACTCAGTTTTACAGCTATTGAGCTAAAATTTGGTGTGATAGTAGATGAGTATCGCCCATCTGACATACTCTGAGCACTTCACATTGCACACGATATGTTCATAAAACTTGTGTAATAAATGTTTTCATCAACCCTGTTTGTCTGTTAAAATATCTCATGAACCACTGGATTGATTTTAATGAACCTCTCAGAACGTGATCAATGGATGTACATCTATAACTGATTAAATTTTAAAGTCACGCCAATTCAGTATTATCAAACACATAAATGCTGAGAGTCATCCTTAACACATATTCTGAGCACAGTATGCAACACCATTGCTTAAAACTTTGGCATTAATTGTTACAGTCAATAATATCTAGTGGTTCATAAATATATAAAACCATTGGATAGACTTGAAGGACACTCCAAGAAAGTAATTATCAAATGGACATCTACAATATGCTGGTGTAGATTCTCTTTTTAACCTTTTTTGGACATCTACAATGAATTGACTTTTGGAGTCAACCTAATTTAGAATAATAACTAATTGACATTTGCTGACACAAAAATGACTATAATTTACTCAAATTTACAGATAATGAGCTAAGGCTTGTGTGGTTTTAGCTGAGACTCATCCTTAACACGGTCTCTAAGCTTTAACACATCTCATCATCACATGAGATTGTGCTTAACATCATTAACAAGGTTTGACCAAATGGCTATAACTAAATTATTTCCTATCATAAGAAGAACTTAGTTTAAAACTTTGAATTGAAAGGTGGTGGGTGATATGCATTCCTTAAACAAATACTAGGTCTTTAATTTAACTATTATTAACTAATGCATTTTTGTGTAAGCAGAATTTGTGTTTGGTTAGTTGGTGTTATTTAATGTCTGCCATCTGCATTGCTGCATTTTAAATTTAAATTAATCTATTTTAGATTTGTCATCAAATTTAGAGCACAAAGTCAAGTCAAGTTTAAATAACATAATTTTATTTGTGTAAATGTGATTGAAAGTTCTTTTTACCAGATAATTTCAGCTGCTGCTGCAGTTAATGGCAGGTGTCCGTCTGCACCGTGGTATTTGAGTGTGTTTGTTTTGCTGCTGGGAAATCAATCATTTCAGTTCCCTGCAGTTGACTCTGCTGATTGAAAAAATATGATGGTTTTATTTTCTTATTGATTTGTTTCAGTTCATTTTTATGTGATATTTCTGAGTTTGTCAGCCCATGCTACAGTTGGGGCACACATTAAAAGAAAAAAACCTGACTCCATGACCCTACAGAACCTACAGGGAAAGAATTCGATACTTCTGTTATCATATGCATGGTTTCAGTTCACTTGACTTCTCTTTGCAAATCAATATCAACTTTTTGTGAGTGAAAAACATCCAATGATGAAAATTTTCTCGACTGAAAGGAGACTTTTCTCATAAAAATCCTTCAGTTTGTAGGGTTCCTGGATGGTTTTAGTGTGGGAAGTTATGCAAATGTTATGGTAGTGCTTTTACATTGATCAGAACTTAACATTTTTACTCAGGATGCAGAACTAGAATTTTGTTCCATCTAGATTCCATTACACATAAAGGCCAAGCATTCCTTGAAGGACTGTATGTTCCCCACCTCCACTCATGCCGAAGTTTTAAATGAAAATTATTTTGTGTTGAGAAATAACAAGGTTGTAACCATTTTGGTCAAACCTTGAAAATAGCATTATGTGCAATCTCAAGCAATGTTTTAATGTTTCACATAATTTGTTAGTGCTTGGAGTTGCTGTTAAGAATGACCGTCAGCTACTATTATACTAAATGTAAGTATAATATGTGTAAAATTGACAAAAGTATTCTCATTCTTGTGTAGGCTAAGATTAGCTGGCTGTGGCTGTGGATCGATTTTAAAAAATATTCAGTAATAGATGTGTATCCAATGTTTGCATTTTGAAAGTTTCATTAGTGTCATAAGATATTTTACTAACAGTACAGACAAACAGACAGCCAAAAACCTTTTTGCTCAGCTTTGCTGTTGGTGACAGGTAAAAATAAACTCAGTGTACTTTACACTGGAAACAAACCAGAAGAAAGCAAGTGAATAAGTGGAGCTTTAATCAATAAAGCATACACCCAGCCTACATCAAACTTATCACACAGCAATTAAAACTTCAAAATGAATCAATATAATCAGCCAGACAAAAATAAATTGCACAAAAGATTCAACAGTATCAATGTACACGCAAGCACACACAAATAGGTTTGCTTCTAAATTCCAATCAAACCACTGCACTGACAGAATCCATTCCCTGGTCCTTTTACCATAACTTTAATCCAAACTGTTTCAGCAATTAGACTGGTCCAGGGTGATTAAAAAAGTTTTTAATGTCTAACCAAAACATAAATCAAACCAGGGCCCTTAAAGCCATTTTTTATAGCTTAAAAAGCAATTTATACTCACAGAGACTGCAGTTTTGTCCACACCTTTACAAGAAGTCTCCATGTGTTGACATTCAGTTGTTGGACCATTTCCAACACATGACAAAATCACAAACACACAAACGTCTCTCTATGTGGAGTTTTCCACTTGTGAATAATTTTTTTTACTGTTCAATGATGCTCATAACTTTTCCTGGATCGATGAGCAGCAATAAATTCTAGTCTAGGAAATAGGATGATGTCTCTCTTTGGCATTGTGTTATTGCATGACTGAATGCTCTAAAACCAGCCAAACTGCCCAAACCTTTGCTTTCAGAGATCCTTTCACACTTTCTGATAATAAGTTAATCAAGTACATTCGATTAGCAGGATTAGATTGCTTAATTATTCACTTAATTTTTGTGGAGGGAGTGAGTTTTTCCAAATTGCTTTATCATTTAGTTTTAGTTAATATTGCCGGTGTGAGGTTTTGCACATCTTAGACTGATTAACTTTTGATGTCAACCCAATTCAAAATGGCCACCACATATAACTGTTTTTAGAAGACACAAAAATGACTATAATTCAGTCAATGTTACAGATTGAGTTCAAATTTGGGGAGGTTTTAGCTGAGAGTCAGTCACTACACATCCTCTGAGCGTGACATCTTGCAGTATCACTTCTGATTGTGCGTAACATTTGACCAAATCATCTACAACTCTGGCATTTATCAGTGTAAGATACAGTAATTGTAGTTTAGAACTCTGGCATGAAAGCTTTTGGGGATATACATTCCTACAAAGAATGCTGGGCCTTTTATTTTTTGTGTCTTGGTATGTTGAAGCTTCACATTTAAGGCTCTGTCATACTCCATAAGAAATCATGAAGTCGGTTTGCGGTCACATAGTTGCGAGATGTTTGTTTTCGCACACACCTTTTCGTTTTCACACAGAGCAGAACTTCCAAGAAAACCCCTTCTGCTGCAGGACATGTCACGCTCAAAGCATATATAGGTGTGGTTATGCAACAAAAGTAAACACAGTGACATGAAGCTTGGCAGAGATGTACGATTATGAGTTCACAAGTGATGAGGAGGATGTAAACGTGTGACGAACAGGTTGTTTCTGTTTTTTCTAACTGTAAAATAGTAAATGTGATTCAAATTTCCATGGGTCTAATTAGTGGATATCATCATCTTTCATCTCTTGGTTATTTCACTTATTTTGTACCATTTTTTGCTCAAATAATTGCACACAGTAATTTCTCTATTCACTATCACAGTTCTTTAGCCTCATTTTCTAGAACTGCAAGAAGAGAAACAACATCCCACTCAATTTCCTCCCCTTCCTGTGTTTTTTTTTTCTTGTACATATCTTTCTCATGTTCCCTTTTTTTTCTTTTTCCATCTAGCTGTATGACCTTGGTTCCCCCGCTGAATCCTCCAACACTTTGCTGGGCTGCAGTCTTATTGATAACCACTGCGCCGACGTGGAGCAGCTTTCCTCCTGTGGCAAGAGGGGCAGCTGTCACGGAGAGAGAGGCTCTTTCAGCTGCCTGTGTGAAAAAGGCTTTACAGGCCCGCAGTGCAATCAATGTAAGTATGTAGAGTTGCTTTTCAGTGACCATGATGTTTTTGGTCTGTTTTGTATCCAAGCCTCATGAGGTGCACGGACCAAATTGAAAATTTGCTGGCATGGGAAGATAACCTCGCCTTGCATAAAGTGGTTCTGCACAGTCTTGCGCAGAATCTTGCTGTAATTCTCTCGTGTATTTTCCATGTGACAGCTGAAATAAATGAAACAAGGCTTTTTTGTGTGTTTTTGATTGACAAGTGGCTCCGGAGTTTTCTTTTGACGGTCGGAGCCACATTCAGCTCCAGCTCGAGTGGTCTCTGCCCACTCGGCTCACCAGAGTCCAGATTGGGATTCGGACACGTGCCCAAGCGGGTGTCATCCTCAGCTTGCTGTCCCAGGAGCAGAGTGAATACCTACGCTTAGAGGTGAGTCATGGCCAGCCACTCGCCTCCACCTTGACAGCTGTGATTGTCTTGTTTGTGAGCCTTAAAACGATGATTAGGCCTTGCAAATGATTGCTGGAGATGCTTGTCAAGCTGAGAGTGAGTAATATCAAGGTTGAAGACATATGGGTGGATACTGAGGGGGCTGGTGAGTGGCATATGTATGTTCTTAACAGGCTCTTTCAGTGGGTTGCAGAAGGCTGTTTTTTTGCAAGGATTTGATTTTTAAAAATAGGCCTTTTTTCATTTAAGGTTAAATCTGTTTCTGGTTAATGTTTCAAACCTAGTTTAATATGCCAAAATAGTGAGTTTGCACCGTAGTATGTGGAAGGTCAAATTTCCTGCTTGACACTTTTAGTTTTTGACACAGTTTGAGTCAAGTGGCTTGCTCTAAGTCATGTCTTCACCATTCTTTCTACAACTGGAGTGGAATGGTGTTCGAACAGTTTTTAAGTCTACTTCACTTTTGCCAAACCTCCATAATAGCATGCCTCTGCTGTCTGACATATTCCTGAGTGTTTATGAAGGCGGTGTTCCTTGTCTAAGCATTTCATTTTGTCAGCTGACAGGCCAAGTGGGAACAGCACCTGGAAGTAAACGACTCTGGTAGGACTGTCACTCACAGGTCACCTGTTTCCACTGAACCTGCCTCTGTTATTGTAGATTTCACACCGCTGGTCTGTCTTTGAAGAACATCTTGTCTCTGTGCTGGTGCTTGTTATTTGTCAGACAGCATTGTTTGAAGCGTCGTCTCTTGTTCTTCTTTGGGGTTTTAACGCTACATGAGGAGAAACAATGGTGTCCTGTTCCGTTGTTGCAGTCCCACAGTGACAGTGAAAAGGAAAAAGGCTGTAGTCTTTAATGTGCTGTGAAGCCTCTCTGTGTAACCCTCTCTGGAACTGAATCGGTGAGCTGCATAAAGCATCTGATGTCTGTCTGCAGCCAGCACACTGAAACATTTTCAGCCTTGTTGTCCCAGAGCTCACAGAAACACTTGAGCACAAGCCTGCTGTGTTTTCCGACAACAAGCTCTAATTTAAAGGGCTGCCTCCATGCCCTTTTTTTCTTAAGGGTAGCTATGGAATAGAGTGCACACTGAATAAATAACCACACTTTCACACAGAGGTTATCAAGGGCTAGCTGGGTAGAAACAGCATGCTGCTCTCGGAGGAGTATGGTCTCTCTGTAAAGAAAACATTTATCCAATGCACTCTGAGAAAAGTTTTCCAGAGTGACTGGGATGCAATAAACTTATTGTCAAACACCAGTAATCCTTAAATCAATGAAAATATAAAGCTTTGAAATAGTACAAACTTCAGACATGTTTATCGCCCATAGCCAAAAGGTAAAGGCAGATAGAAAATGTATTAGCCCGTGTTTGTGTGCTTGTCTGTTACTAAAATACATATCTCATGAACCACTGGAAGAATTTTAATGAAACTTGCAGAAAGTAATCACTGGAAATACATCTACAACTTTTGGAATCAACCTAAATCAAGATGGATGCCATAGCCTTAAATAAATATGGTTATCTCAGTCAGTTTTACAGGTATTCACCTAAAATATGGTGAGTTAGTAGCTGAGACTGATCCACAACTACTCTGACCGTTAACTGATCACACAAGATCTGTTTTGAAAACTTTGCCATTAACAATTAGAGTCAGCGCTGTCTGTTTCTTAGCAAAATATCTCATGAACCACTCGACAGATATGAATGAAACTTTCAGAAAGTAATCATTAGATGTACATCTACAACTGATTACCTTTTGGTCTCAATCCAATTCAAGATGGCAGCCACAACTAATCAACATTAGTCAACACAAAAATGGCTGTAACTCAATTTAACAGATCCTGAACAAAAGTTTGAGATAGTAGTAGCTGACAGTCATCCACAATACATATTCTGAGCATGGCATCTTGCAATTTCACATGAGATTTTCCATAAGCTTATTTTCAAGGCTTGACCAAAATGGCTACAACTCAACATGAGATGATCTTAGTCTTAAGCAGCGGGCAATGTTTCCCTTCTAATGAATGCTAGACCTTTAATAAAACAGAAAAAAAGTTTTTATTAGTGGTAACTGTAAGCATATATGATGGGGCCGAATAAAGTTTAAATATATAATCAAATTTGACCTAAATATTGATGAAGTCCTGTTTGCATGTTTGTTGTACACTGGAGGCGAGACCAGGCAATACAGAGTAAGCATGCTCTGCTTTTAATTTGTGTCTGTGTGTGTGTGTTGATGTGTGTGTGTGTCCAGCACAAACTGCACATTTGAGATGCTCATGCTGAGGGAGCAATAGTTAATGCAAGCTGGGCTGTGTGTGAATTATCTAGCTCTACTGTTTCCAATTAAGCCTTGGACATGTACAAGCTGCAGTTATGGGAGCCTCATGATGGTTGAGTCCATTGTGTTCGCTCATCCTTAACTGCTAAAGATAATTATTGTTTCATGTGCACCTTGCCTACGGGATGACTATGCCATGAATTAATGTGTGTAGCACCTTGGCAAAGCATTTTTGCTGCAAAATTGCTGAATTAATTTTTTACCGCTAAAATTCTTATGCCATTACTTTCCGTCCAGTTCATCACAGAAAGTCATGTCTGGGTGCTTAAACTTCACAATTCTTGCCTTGTTCAACCTTAGCTGCTTTCCCTTCACCTTGGGAGCTGGCCTACTTCTTATAATGTTGTTATGCTCAAGAGCTGTTTTTTGCCTATCAACGCAGCACAATATGGCAGAAATTCAGCTCTGTCAGACTGTCATTCTGGTAGGATTTGTGTCATCCTATTTTGTAATATTTTTTCCCACAAGCTTTAAAATCTGCACTTAGGAAAATAGTGTTGCTACAGCGACTGACAAATCCGAACATCTTGTTTCACATCACCACAAAAGTTCCCAAAAGTAGAGTTACAACACCTCAAACATGGAGTTGGAATCCTGAATATTAAAATCTTACCTTCTTCTTTTTGAATGTAAGTTCACGTCACTGATGTGCTTCTCTTTATCTCAGGATGTTCAGGGCCTGCTGGCTGTTTTCTACAACCTTGGAGATGGAGACTACAACGTTACGCTGCCTTACTATCGCCTTGATGACGGGGAGTGGCATGAAGTGGAGCTGGATCGGTACGGAAGAGAGTTTACCCTGAGACTGGATGGAGGTGGGGGACGACTGGAGGTTACAGCCTCACCCGGCCAAAGTCAGGAAATTATTATAGATCCCTCTGTGGTCATGCTTGGAAACTCTTTTCCCTCTGGACACAACCGCAGCTTCCTTGGTAGGTGTCTGTTTTCTTATTTTTAACAAACAAAACTAAATGTATTCACAGTGCTGTAGATGTTTTTTTCCTTTTTACTGTACGTGCTTGCACTTCTTCTCAAAACCCCCAATTTTTTTTTCAGTAAATTAATATACAGCTCATACCAAAGAGTTCAGACCTTTCACTTCATCAGGAGATGCTTTGTTTAGTTCTGATCCAGACAGGGTCATTCCAACACTTTTGTAGTTTTGTTTCATTTTTAGCTTATTTAGAATTGCTGCATTGATCACAAGCTGTAAAGACACCATCAGTATGATGGTAGGACATGTTGAAAAGGTCATAATTTGGAATTTTTTGCCTACCTGTGAAGAGTCAAGCAAATCCCTGGATCCACCCATAACAAATATATCGAACAAGCTGTTAATTATTCAAAATACATTTTATGTAAGCATGATGAATTTTCTTGCATCCTTCTCCAGATCTGTTGCAGTTCTACATTAAAATCTAAACTTTAGATTTGACCCACACATCATAAAATATTACAGTAGACAGGTATTTATTTATTTATTTTTTTTGGTAATTTACAAAAATTTCAGTAAGGCACAGGTGTTATTTAATCAATGTGCAACAAGTGCTGCAAGGGCTTCAGATTGAAGCAAGATGTACAAATCTCAGTTTTGAATCGCAGAAAGGGTCTGATTTGTTAAATAAATGAAAAATTCCAGTCTCTAATAAATAAATGAATCAAATAACTCATCACCTTGTTTTTGCTCAGACATTGTGGAGTGCTGTGTAAATTATAATGGGAAAAAAAATAAATTAGTTTAATTTAAGATCAATTTGAAACATAAAGTAGAGCAAAGCTGAAAGGGTTTTAATCCTTTCTTTTTATGCTGTTTAGTAAGATTATTCAGTGAGCGGATGAAATGTTGGGTAAGTAAAAAATAAAATTCAAATTGACAAATTAATTAAAAAGCTCCATTTGCCCAAGGGAGATGAGCTCTCAGTCAGACAAGCAAGTGCTTCTGTGCCTGGTCTAAATGGGTTTTGATACCTCAGTTTCACACAGATAGAAGAAAGTAACTGAGTGGCACTGATACGCATTTACATGATGCGTTAGACCTACAGAGTGGGTAAACTAACCAACAGAGAACATATCCTAAAAAAAAAAGAAAAAAAAATCTGTGCTGACAGTCTTGCCTGAGGCTGTTTGTATGTTTGTTTGTGTGGGAGTGTTGGTCTGCAGGTGTGTCAGCGAGTCTATGAGTGTTAATGCATGTGCAACTGCATACCTGAGTTTATACCCCTGCTGTTGTGTAAATGTGTGCCTATAAAAGATTTTGCCCGAGGACTACTGTCTCCTTTACCTCTTTTACTTCTGCTTTCACCAGGCTGTTTGCGTGATGTGAGGCTTAACGGGCGCCCCATCCCCCTGGATCAGGAACAGCGTGCAGAGGGGCTTCAGGTGGTCACAGCGCAGGGTGTCTCTGTCGGTTGCTCATCAGATGCCTGTAGAAAACATCACTGCTCCCCTCCTTTGGTGTGCGTGGACCTCTGGAGACAGCATGAGTGCAGGTGCTGTAAATATGCAGAACAAACAGCTCAACATTTTAAATCAGCCTTAAAGTGTGCAAGCACGCTTTGTACATATTTACACATGTATCCCCAGTGAACAAAAGGAACGAGGAGTGCATAGGATGTTCTTACTTACCATAACACTTTAATTGCCAGCACTCTACCCATATTTTTACAAAACACGTCATTTATTTTCAAAGTAAATAGCTCATTGCTTTACCTTAGAACTAAGATCTGCTATCTACTGATGTATCAATACATTTATTGGCAATTTACCCAGAAACTGAACCAAAGCTGAGGTCTAAAGGTGGTTTTTCACTTGACTCAGTATTGCAAGAAAATAAACAAATTTTCTGTTGCAGTCTCATTGAATTTTGAATATTTGTGACTAACCAACCAGCAAGCTGTGCGGCCGCATTTTGAGCAGTCAGTCTTTGAAGATCGTAGCTTATTTTTTTGTGTGCAGCTTGCAAAACTGTATTTTAGTTTGTTCACTTTATTTTATTGCCTGGGCTGCGGTGGCTCAGTGGTCAGTGCCATGGTCCTGTAATCCTGAGATCCTGAGGTTGCAGGTTTGAGCCCAGGTTATGGTAGGAAGGGTGTCTGATGTGAAACAATTGCCAAGTCATTTGTGTGAGTTTGCTTGCTGTGGCAACCCCTGAAGAAAGGAGCAGCTGAAAGAACTTTTACTTTATTGCCCACCTCCACTCACATCATACATACCTTGGGCTGCTTTGTACCCCCATGTTTATGATTTAATCTACTAAAGTACACTATTTAGTTTTTATTATTTAAATATTATAATTATAAAATATATTATTATATGTCAGAGGAGAGCTCTCGTGCAGGTGCCAAAATACAGTTCTTGTGCTCCTGAGACTAGTTGGAGACACCCACGACAAGATCTAGAAGAATTTGAGACACCTGCAACAATTCTGTAACTATTTTAGGAGAAGGTTTCTTGCACAGAAGTTCAAGTGTTAAGGCTGCAAGCCTCTGCGACTCAAGTAAGGAAAATGAGAACATCTCGAGACATTTTAGAGACCCCAGAATACTAGGAGGTACTACCTTAAGTGCACCCAACATTGTATATAAAAACTATCTGTCCAAGGAAGCCATGAACCAGCAAACAAGACCTTCAACCCTCCATGAAGGGCATTCTCTCATTATCAACACATTAGCTGTGCCCATACAGTGACAAAGTGTATGCTCAGAATGTCTATTACTTTTATTGTTTGAAGTCTTTTATTCTTATACTACAACAGCTATGATAATAACAATAAATTAAACATGCAAGAATTAATACAGATAAATGAGTTTATGCATCATAAAATGTGATAATTTTATGTGAATTTTCCTCATTTGACTTGAAGTAGAAAGGCCAACAGATGGCAGCGAGGCTGAGTTTATCTCTGGTACGCTACTTGTGAAACGTTGTCAACCTGAGAGAATCGTGCACACCACCAGTGACTGTCAGAGTTTTGTCTGGCCCTTTAAACTCTGCAGGGCCACTAAGTCTCTTTGCTGTGATTTCAGCACTCCAAACCAGTGGGGACTTTGACATCCATATTCTGTGATTGCAGCACAGCCTTAGGATACAAAGCACTGAGGGGAGCAGGGGGCAGGGATGAATTATGTTCGTGGGGATATTTTGTACAAATATACTGAGGGTCTACAATTGCAAAGCCAATCTTAGCTCCTCGATTTCGTTTCTTGTTCCTTTTTTTCCCATTTACAGTCAACATTCAGTAACCTTCAAAGACCATATCTTTGAATCTGACATAAGAGGTGTAACTCCTGAGGGATTTATTTTTACACTATCAGCTTAGGCCTCATAACTCCTTTAGAATTCATGAATCATGTTCTGTTTTTATTTGACAGCTTCCCGAGTGTCTCGTGTGTCTTCTTTACACTTCTTCATCTTCTCTGCCCAGGTGCCCCCCAGGCCACATGACCAGGGAGAGCTCCTCAGGCAGAGTGTGCATCTACACACTGTGTGCCAGCAGGCCGTGTCGCCATGGCACGTGCGTGGCTCACTCTCCGTCACGCTACTCGTGCCTCTGCAGCGAGGGCTACCGAGGGCGGCACTGCGAGGTAGCGCTCGCCGTGTTCCACAGTGAGGACAGCAACAGCCTCAGCCTGAGCTCCATGTTTGCCATCAGCATCTGTGTCATGGCCTTTCTAGGTAGCTATGTTGACTATGTCCTCTTCAACATGTGATAACCCAACGCTGTCGTTTTATGTTTGTCATGATCTTTCATCTTGTTGTATTGCTTTAGTTGCTTTCAGTGTCGTGCAGTCATGATTGCACTTCATTATTGTTTATTTTATCTGTAAATAAGCTGTTTTACTTGTTCTTCACCCTTTTGGTTTTCTGTGAAATATGTACACAAACAACGTATCTTGTTGCTGTATTGATCTCTCGAGTTGTTCCTGGACGTGATTTGTCTACGGGTGGTCGGTGAGAACATGAAACAAATATTTACAAAAGGGAGAGAAGCAGGGAGTGAGGAGACAAACTCTATGTCCTAATTTGTGATTCATAGGAAATCTGTGAAAGTCCCTTGAGGTTTGATGGCATTCTTTATGGGCTTTTTTCCCAAGTTTCCCATCACTTTTGTGTCCCTGTTCTCTTTCAGTGTTTCAAAAGTGAATTTTACTCCCAGCCTTACTTTTTTTTTATTGACCGAAGTATTTTATATGGACTCATTTTACCCCCTTGATGCTTGTCTTTTATACATTTCTGGGTACATTTCTATTTTACCATGTCAAACTAAATGTGTCCCTATTGCATACTTTACTGTTGTGCATACTATGGAGCATATGGAACAGACCAAAAAAAAAAAAGAGAAGAAGATGGCTTTTATCATCCCCTTCATCATACTCGGTTGTTTCCAAGCTAAGAGTTGTAAAAAGAAGTTCAAATCTGTTATAGAGTTTATTTATCAGAATCAGTCTTATGGTGTAAAGGCTTAGAATTAGTTTAGTAAAAGAGGATTGTAGGAACCACAGTTTATATACAGTATGTTATGAAGAAATATGAAGCTACCCACACATCCCCTGCTGTAGCACAGCTTGCTGTCAGCACTAAAAGGGATCAGGTGAAAATGTTTATGCCTTAGTTGTGGGCATAATGATGATTGAGACAAAATTACGGCATCAGTTCAAGTCATCGGGAGGATTATGATGCTCATCTGATGTATTCATGGTTTAGTGGAGAAAATGATGAAGTCAAAACTCAGAAAACAAAGTTATGATAGAATATTCTTAGGTGAAATATTTTTGAAGCTTTGGGTGTGGGAGTTTGAGGGCTCTTACTAACAAAGTCTTCCTTTGAAGACTCGACGGTTGATCTAAAGCTGCACTCTGACACATAAAGGGTCATGAGTTCAGATACGTAAACTGGAGAGAAACTTTTGACTGCTTTGTAGCTTAAAAGCAGAAACTTGAAATCAATAATTATAAGATAAGGGTTATGTAGCTTTTTCTTTGTGCCTGTTTATAACCAACCTGCTGAATTTTGAAGCTTGATCACTGATGCCTTTTGTACAAAGCATTGTTTAAGCCAGACAATATATAGATGCGAGTGATCTGAGAAGATGAATATCTGTCAATGTTTCGTGAATCTGCAGAAGGTTTTAGTGACACTCAGTGGACGTACAACAAAATGTTCATGTTTAGTTGCACAAAATGTTACTTTTTTTTCTAAATGTATTTGTTGTAAGCATTAAGTGACCAGTTTGTTATGAGTGAACTTTAAATGTTGTATGTCCAAACCCATTACTTTTTCAGGTGACTGAGAGCATACAATCATGCTGACTTCAAAAGTTAATCAGTTGTAGATTTCTAGCAAAAGATTAATTATTATTATTGTTAGTGTTGAGATTATGTGTTGAGGATAACTGTCAGCTACTATACTGCTCATTATATGAACACTTACTTAGTTACAGACATGTTTTGTGTTTGATAAGGCCAATTAGCTGTGGTGGCCATCTTAAATCAGGTGAACTCCAACAGCTATTTAGTTGTAGATGTACATCCACGCCCTAAATCATTTATTGTCTCAATGACTCAAGAATTACTTGTTGAGCTTAAAAGTAAGAAAAATGTTAAAAAAAAAATCCCTTTGTGATATTTAGAAGTGCTCCAACCAAAAATCTTAAGCAATCTTCAGCAGAGGAAAACTAAGCAGGGAAAACAGTCTTCATCTTTGAATGATAATAAAAAAGTGATCAGCTAACTGGTTATTCAAATGATGTTTTAGCTCCAGACCTGAACTGATGACACTGGCCCGCATGTATGAGCCATCAAATAAAACTGCATGGTTGATGGTTTCATAAAGGGTGTTAAGCTCTAATAGAATCAAGATTCAATATCTACCCCCATCTTCTGCCAGAGGGGCTTTTTTTTAAATAAGCATGCATTGATATTTCCACAAATATTTCAAAGCAGATGAAAGATCCTTTTCACTGTTAAGGTTGAGCAAATGGATGACCTAATTGTGTTTTTTTAAAGGGATTGTACAAGAAGAATTGTATTTTCTCGTTCTCACAAAGATAGAAGGACAAATGGCTCACATGTTGTTGCACTCACTTCCCTCGAAAGGGCTGCACTGCTGTTTATGAGTCTTTGTGTCACATATAAAACACTTGGGAAATTCAATATACTGTCCCTGCCTATAACTGACTCAACATTCCCCCTCAGGGCTATGTGGCTAGTATTAGAACATCAGTTATAATGACACTTGAGAGTAAAATATCTAAACTTGTTCACTGTTGCAGACAAGGCATTTGTATTCAGAGTGCAAAGTTTTCACCTCAACCAATAATGACAGACTGCTCCATAATGCAATTCAAATCAGAATGAGCACTCATTGGTGAGCATAATCATATTTTGACACCTTTAAAAAAATAATTGGAAAAAAAAAACAACTGAAATCTTTATCCTTAAGCGAAACATTGAGTCAGCTCAGTCTGGAAATTAAATTATTTGTTTAATTTACAGAACAGCTAGTTTTACTGGACAAACAATGGTTGTTTAATGATGATCCCCATAACCGCAAGAGCCACTAATATAAATGCACGCTCACTACACCGAGTGAGACTGCTGGCTGGGTGCTAGATTAAAGGGGCAACTCCTACTCTGCCTCAGTGTGCATTAAAAGTTAAAATGATTATCCATTATTAAGTTTTACATACACCATCATGGCCTGACTAGTGTGAGCTCAGTGCGTTATTGACAGAAGCAGATGATCATTAGTCTGGCATCAAATCCAACTCTCTGTTTCTGATGAATTGAAGAAATTAGTTGCCCATATGGGCTCAGTCGCAGAGCGATTGTGTAAAGTGCCTCTTCTTTTTTCACCCCTGAAAGATGTATAAATAAATAATTTTTCAAACTCATCCTCATCTCTCACCTGTCTCATTTCCGTCTGCCTTCTTCATTGGTTTTCTTTCCCCACTTGCTGATGTTTCATCTTTTTCACAGCTCATTTTGTTTCTCATTACTCTCAGACTGGAGGTGCAGTGAATTGGTTAGGTGTTTGGATCATCCCGGGTTATAGTTTACTTCTTGCTCATTCATAATGCACAGTCCGGTCCAGGCTAACATCATAATACCCTGTTCATAATAAGAGTTAGAGGGCAGAGAGGCAGAGGTATTATGGATTGATGAATGACTGAGATGTTTCTGCCCTTCCCTGTGTGATATTGATCTCTCTGGAATGTAGTTGCACTTTCACTCACACAACTCTGTGTGGTAGTTGCCACAGGTGTAAATCAGCCAGTGTGCGTGTGTGCGCACGGTGTTTGTTTACCTACGATTAGTTCAGTATATTTGCTGTGGAGGGGTCATGATTCAGCTCCTCCAGACCATCTATCGAACTCCTCTTCTAAAGTGATGTATTTAAAATCAGCTCAGGTGATGTTAAGGGATGAGTTGAGCTCAGGCCTGCAGGTATTCCTGGAGGTGAGGACGAGGGCCGGCGTCGTTGGCACCTTATCAAGATTCTGGTGTTTTCTTCAAGGCTACTCAGGTGTAACTGTGAAGGAGCCAGGTCAGCTGATCAATACTACTCTCCCCTCCACCCCACACAGATGCTTCAATATATATATATATATATATATATATATATATATATATATATATATATATATATATATATATTTCTGTCTGAAATAAGAGGAGCATAGAAATAAAAGTGTGCATCAACTGAGGAGCTTAACTCTAGTGACTAAAAAGCAATGATTTTTAATTGAGATAAGTTTTTTTTCTTTTTTTGCGGAGATTACTTCTCTGGGAGTTGTTTTTCTGCTTGCGTGACCACCAAAGAGTCGTCGGTGCATTATTTTCTTTCGAAGCAATTACTTTAAAAATCCAGACTAATGTCATTACCTCGCATTTCTCCGAAGATTTTCAATTAAACTGGTACTTAGCTCGCACCATGTAAACTACTCTAGGTGAAATGGATCCCATCTTGTGAGTGAGATAAAAGCCAAGGCCAGAAGAGGCCAGAAAAGGACTGAAAAACAGGAACAGCGAGAGGCTTAATGAGTGAGAAGGAGAGGGAGGAAGTGTAGAGGGAGGTTCCAATCTGCAGCAGCGAAAACATCTAGAGACAACAGAGGAAGAGATTCAAAGTGTCAACTCGTACAAACAGATAGTGAGGAGCTAAAAATGAGCAAGAAGAATCGCAGATGGGATAAAAATGTTGGTTGAGATTAATGGATTTTAAAGGTCAGTCCAGCATGTTGTATAATTCAGCACACAAAAGCTGTGATTGATGTGTATGCTTTAGGACCTTTCCTGTTCAGCTTCCGCAGTATTCCTCTCTGCGTTTAGCTGAGCCACTGAGGCTTTGAGTTTAAGCTGGGAAGAGTACAAACTCATTTAATAGGTTTCTGAGGAACTGTAGTCTTTGATAAGACAGGAAGCAGAGCAGCACATCAAAGGGAATAGGTGGAAAGGTGGGGCCTCCATTTCCACATATCTTCCATTAGAACAACTTAACTGTACTCAGTGCAGTTAGCAGGCCTTTTGGGACGAATCAATGCTATGCCTTTTTTTGTATTTGTACTTTATTATATGTTATTTATTGCAGGTAATGGGAAAATGAATTTATTTTAATGGTAATGCCTATGGGGGTTTTTACTAAAGCTTCAAAATTTGTATCACAACTTTCCGCTCACATTTAATTTTCGCCCAAAGTCGTGTTTTTCTGCTCAAAATCTCATTTTAATTATGTGAGAGTGCTCCCTGCTGTGCTAACACACTCTCTGACACCCCTCAGTGTTGATGCTGGGGCTGTTTCTCTACTCCTGCTGGAGGAGACACAAGGGCCTCAAGGAGGGGGTTTACCACGTGTCTGCTCACCATGGCGAGTGGGAGGACATCCGAGAGAACGTGCTCAACTACGACGAAGAAGGTGGAGGAGAACAGGACCAGGTAAACCTACTGTTAGCCTTTAAATTACTTGTTTTAAATGTCATCACTATATGTCAAGACTTTTAAAAGGGATGTGCAAATGAGGGGATAATTGAACCAGTGCATATTAGCATATGATAGAGAAATGTGCTTGTTGGTGCTATGGAATGATAACTAAATATCAATTCCTTGGAGATTGAGCAATGCGAGTCAATTAGGTGAACTTTAGCAATAAGTCTCCAATAGCTGTGAATGCCTTTGTTTTAATAGGGTCAGTATGAGACGAACACCCTCACTGCAATCAGATAATTAATTACTTGGCTGATCAAAGGTGCTGTTGTTGCCAACTTGTCTTCCTAGGCACTGGATTCTCGTCTCAGTCAACAGACAAGTAACAAGCCTACTGGCTTTCAGAGGCATAAGCTGAGCTGCTGTGTTGTTGTTTATTATCTTCTAAATTTTCAGAAAAGATTACATATGAATAACAGATAATTGATCCTCTTTTTTTGTGTTCGTCTTTTTAATTTCCTGCTTTTCTTTGTTGCTGGTCTTTTAGAATGCCTTCAACATGGTGGAGTTGCAGCGCTCCCTTCAGCCCAGCCCTGCGCAGTCACTCCGCTACAGCTATCCACAAAACATCAACTGCTACCCACAGACTAAGCTTCCTCAGGACAACAACAAAAAGGTCATGCTGAATGGGAATGGCAATGCAGCTATTGCTTTGCGTCTGGCCATCCCCCCCTCAGAGGCAGAAACCTTATCTTCCCCTTTGACCTTCCGCCGCTCTCAGCGAGCCTTTTCCTTCTCCAGCCAAGACTTGGCTCGCTACCTTTGTGAGGTCATGAGGGACATGGAGCACACAGAGGAGCTCGGTACCATGACAACACCACGCCGTCCCAATGGGAAGGAGCGCAGCCTTTCCTCGGTGCACTCGCTCAGCTCCCTCGATGCATCTCAGGGTTCAGAAGTCAGGCTCCATGCAGCCCACATAACCCGGATGGACACGTTCAAAACCCTCCGAGCTGTGGTGTGTGATTTAAGAGGAGACACCAAAGCTCCAGAAGGCCAGAGAGACAAACTTAAGGAGAGCAAAGGGCAGATGAACTGCGAGAAGAACATGTGAGGCTGCACTCTGCAAGACAGAACTGCAGGTTCTGAGAAAGCAGCATTAATCAAAAGTCAATGGTGTAAATCCAAAGGGAGGTAATTAAATGTGAAATACTTTGAGACTGAGAACTTGCCCTGGATCTGTGTGAATTCTCCTATAAATGTACTGTATTGATGAAATTTTGAACACTTACGTTCTTTGATATAAAAGATGTTTACCAATGACTGATCAGATGTGATGTTTTGTTGACTTTGCATTGCACTGTACAGTAATTAATTCACAGAAAGCACTTTTTTGGAAGCGCCCCGTGTCACAACTACTTATGTCATGAAACTCACAAGAGTAATGTCTGCAAGCAAGAGGACAAATGAGTTTCCTTTGAGAGAACTGGATTCTTTTTGTTGTTAATGACTCATGAAATCATTTATGTGACAAAATGAATTTGTTTCATTTGTATTATCTATTTCTTTTAAAATAAATGAGTATCTTTGATAATATTTCAAACTCAATCTTGTTCAAGCAGACGTTCATATAAGTGATTCTTGAAAATGCAGGGTTTTTTTAAGTTTGAGCCAACTTTCATCTTCAAAGGTTTGTCATGAAATGAAATGAAATGAAATGATGGTTAAATTTCTTATAACCTACATGTAAAAGCACTTTATATGTATTTCCAATATTACTAGGATGACAACATTCGTGACAAACTGGGACAGCTGTGCCTGTCACATTCAGCTATTACCAGCAGCAAGAGCCACTGATAAGAACAAGGTCAATTTAGGGATTAATTATTCATGTTCAGAGCCTGTAGCCTTCTGACCCAAGCTGCTGAGACTTTCCAGTATAAACTCAAAATGTGGTGGTCCCAGCAGGCTGCTTTACATCATACTTAATTGGACAACATTACTGGAGTTAAACAACTGTGACACCGGAGCGACTCTCCAGAGAAGCACGCGGAGCTGCTGCCTTCAGCTGATGGTCTTGATGTCTGCTTTTGGTTTGTCTGCACACCTACATAATGCATCATGCTGAGACATAAGAGACAGAGCAAGATTTTAACACCCTGTAGGTCTTAAAGGAGCTTCATATTTATGCATTTGTATTCATGAGTCTTGACTTAGGATTCACACTAGATACCACATCTGAATGAAAGATCATCACTGCATTAATACTTCAGCACATCTCTGCGTGTGTATAGTTAAACCTCATTCAGTTGGAATCGCTCGTATAAATTTATTGCGTGGATCTACGCAGCCACCTACTGGCAAAGTGGCGACACAACGTGTAATTCAAACAACAGCTCATTACTCCACATTCAGAGTTTATCTGCTCACATGAGGGATTTCTCACAGCAGGATCTAAGCATCTTTGCACAGATTCATGATTATCTCTGTCATCATGGATTGCAATGTGGGCCAAATATTATTACAGTTATTAAAATTAGTCCGAGTCCTGAATGCATGATAAGTAGTTTCTTAAAATGCAAATTGCACAACTGCAATTTTCTATCTACTTATAGTGTAAACAAGGAGCTAACATGGACTAAATTTGCATTAAAAAATAAAACTGTTCTGTTTTGTTTCCAGGTCACAAATGTAAAGAGAAAACAATCTTTCTTTCCCCCATCCACCTCAGTGTTGCTATTTGTCTTTGGCCAGCAAAATTTATAATGTTAACTATTAAGTTATTTTCACATAAGAGAAGAAAAATATCTCAAATAATCAGGGAATAACCAGAATTATTAATTATTTTAAGGGGTTGTAATTTGTAATTTCTTTTTCAGCCCTGAGAGGGCACTGTGAATCATAATGTAGTAGCAGCAACAAATCACAGCACTGCCTGAGAGGCAATTTCAAATAAAAACTTTAATAGATAAATTGATAACTTCACAGAAAGATGGATGTGCTCATAAATAATTTGAATTATGTTTTCCAGCTTTCACAATCACCAGAAAGCAACCAAAGCTGAGCAGCTGCGGCAAATTTTCTTCAACATGAAAGAGGTTGAAGCTTTATTTAAATTCAAAATCCTGGGAGAACAATTTTAAAACATTTATTACAAACTTCATCACTGTTCTTTGGAGGCGTATACTAAGACAAACATTCAAGAAAAATACAGTGCAGATCTTCTGAAAATGGGTTATGTGGAAAAGTTATGAACAGTTAACAACTTACCTGTAGCAGATAGCTCTTTAGAATCACCTCAGTTTGGAAAAATGAAAGGTAATTCTGACTGGATTCACAAGCTAACAGGTAGTCCAAGACTAAAATAGATCCCATCTTCAAACTCCAGCTTCTGAAATATAATTACTTGCAAATGGTTTTTATAAATCTTTACAATGCCATAAATTTACCAACCAGAAGTGCTCCAAGCTGCTCTAGCAGTGCTACATCTAGCTGCTGCTGCTGTTTGCACTTACAACTAACCTCTGCATTTTATGTAAATCAACGTGTAACGTAACGTTTACAGCAGAATTATGATGTGCAAAACAAAATACAGAATTTCTGAAAAGAATTGTTCTACAATGGCAACAAACCATCTTGGCCTCAGCTCTGATCTGATTAACTATTAGTTCATCAATCCAGTAAGAATTTATCTTTGTTTCTCCAAACTGAGGTTGTCTAGTGACCCACTGCATCTACAACAAGTAAGATATTTATTGTTCATTGCTTTTTTTCAGAACTATTTCTTAAAGTTACACTATTTGAGTAAATAAAACAGCTACTTTCCACCAATTTAAATCATTGTATGAGAAACTACATCTATTGCTCTAAAATCTTTCTGTAGGGATCTGGAGTTTTAGCCCCCTTGGGGCGGCTCCTCCAGTTTTCTTACTTTCACAGGTGATCCAGATTCGGGTTAATGAGGACTGCCAGTACTTAAGCCTCCAGTTGAGACCAGACCTTCGCTGGAGCATCGAACCTCCTGGGTTAGATTCGCAGCCACCGTTTCTAACCAAGTTCTGGTTAACTATTGACTACGTTTTCTATGTACCTTGTTTTAGATACCTTGCCACGTCACGGAGCTTTGGACTCACAGATACCTACCCTGGTTTTCGGAATACTCACCTGGACGGGATTACTGGTTGTCGACTCCTGGATCACCTGAACGCCTCCTCCTTTTTCCTCCTCACCGCTGGACACCTTCTGGATCTGTAAGACCAAAGGACAAACAATTAAGTCGTTCTTGCAGTGCTCAGCTGATTGCAGGATTGGTACCCGAGACTCACCCTGTCCTCTTTCCTTCCAGATCCAACCACGGCACGCGCACTGTACATAGACTCCACCTTGTAAATAAAAACACTTACCTTCAGCTGTTGTCTCCGTGTCTGGTTTTGGTCTCGCTCACTGGACACTTTACCCTGCGTCCTTGTCACTTTCCCTAACTTGGAGGAACAAATGCAAAACAGTTGTGAATGTATGATGTAAGTTGGGACTCATGATTCATATTCACTCATCAATGGGAATTCATACAATTAAAAGCTAGCTCTACCTAAAAGCCTTTAAAATTAAATGGGAATCATTTTGTCTGCATTTGATGTTTTAATCTTGTATCCTGTTTTTATGGTTATTTTGACCTGTCCAAGTACAACAGATGAAACATAGCCTTTGGCCAATTCTAGCACATTTACAGTCATGTTTATTAATGTGCACTGACCTCGTGAATAAAATAAAAAATAAAACAACTCAGATTCAGCTGAAGGACTGTGCAGATTTAAGGGGAAAATGCCACTCGCTGTCTCCTCTTGCACTACAGGAAACGTTTCTGATGTGATATTAGTTCAGAAGGCCGGGGGAGGGGGAAGGTGGCGAGGCTGAGTTTGTTGGAGGAGCAGCAGCACAAGACGCCGAGTGTTTGATGTGACAGCTGGAGATTGTAAGAATGAGGGGTGACACAGAGCTCCAGCTTCCTCAGCCGTGGCTGGTCACCCAGTCAGCCTGTCAGTCAGTCAGTCAGTCCCTGAGATTCCAACTCTGTTTACTCTTGTGTTATTAACGTTGGTGTGTGTGTGTGAGTCCATGTTTATCCTCAGGCAATAGATCCGGGAGAAGTGACAGTGTGGCGTGGCCCTCTGTCAGTCGCCCTGCAAAGTGGCGTGCGTGTCAGCTCTCCTGACAGACGTTCTCATCCTGTTGGCCAACGATGGCGGCTGCAAATGTGGGACATGTCTTGTGACAGAGCGACACAGCCTACACGACAACTCGGCAGGCAGACAGGACACGAGCAGTCAAGTTTGATGCAAGGGGGTCAATGCTGAGGGCCCGGGCTCTCTGAGGCTGAGGGAGAGTTGCAGTGATCTCTGCACAGCTGGAGCCACAGCACCTCTGCTGCACCTCCCTCACAGCTTCTGCTTTTTAAATAAGAGGAGAGGAAAAGCTGCCAGCATGTTGAACATCAATACATACTGTATACATTATCTAATGTTTTAAGACTCATAGCCTTTACTTAATGACGACCATAGCTTCACAGTGGAAAGATTTGTGGTTTATTGAATAAAACAGGCGGAGGAAAAACTACTTTCACATGCAATAGAAATCAAAGTATTAGAAGTTTTATTAGCAGCTATGGGAACAGCGAGATAGACTAGGGTTCCATAAATGTTGGACTGCAGTCTGAATCTGAACCCAGGTGAAGTCATATCTGGATCCAAATCGGTTGTTAAATTTCAGTAGAATGAAATTCTTATTTAATTTCTTTTTGTGCAGAGAAGATGCCAGCTCACAGAGAGGTACAGGCCTGAAAAGAGAGTATGGTGTGTGAAGAAAATTAAGATGGCTGTTACTAAAAAAGACTTATCCTGAATCTTGTGGAGGTCACTGAATTTTAATTGAAGACCACTGTTGAAAAAAATCCTTTTGTATTTCAAGTAGTTTCTTGTAAAGTCAAATAAATAATTTGCTCACAGGACTCAGTCAGATCATAAACATACACTTTCACCTGCACAGAGAACAGTTCTGCTTTACCTTCATGTCCTAAACCGTTTCCACTGTAAAATGAATAATTGTGAATGTTACACATGCTGACAACATGTTGTCTAATAATTTGAAAATGTGAAGCTGTTTACATGGTTCTGTTATTCCCTTCAGCTCCCTGTGTGTTTTGTAAAGATCTCACTTATCAGATGTATCTTTTTTTAATAAAGTAAATGCAGTTTTCATGACAATCATAAGCAACATTAAAACTATGTGACTAATACTGTATGTTTTCTGTCTTGTTTTGTATAAAAGTGACACAAAAACATTGCAAAAAATTCAAGAATAATCAGAAGACTATAGTGAATGTAAAGAACTTGCTCGCTTTTGTTTATGACTTATCTTCTTTTGTTGCTTTTGTTCTATAAACTTGACCATTTAAAAAAAATCTACAACCTGCCACATTTGTTTTAGATTCCATTAGCAGAGTTTTCTTAAGTGTCATACTCCTGCTTATTTTATTTCTTCACTCTGCTCCTTGGTTTGGTTTGGTCAGTTTTGTCTTCTTTGCGCCTCACACCTGATCTGGTTTATTCATTTCTTCTATCTGTCATTATCAGCAGCTATTAATAACCCCAGGTTTCTGTACCTGGAGATGTTTTTGCCCACATGTGTTAGCTCTCAGCTGCAGTCTCATTTGGGGCCTTTTTATGTGGAGTTTCTAGAGTTTTACGGTACCTTTTTCTTCAGGCACCATGTCTCATTATTTAGTGATTCAAAACTGACCATAGGAGTGAGTGCGTGCGAGAGTGTAAGGTTGTGTATCATTGTGTTGGCCCTGGAGTGGACTGTTGACCTGTCCAATGTGGACCCCGCCTCTTGGCCATTGACAGATGAAATGGCCCCCCCCACCCCCATCCCACCCCCACCCTGAACATGATAAAGTAGCCAGAAAAAATGTAACTATTTATCATCCTTTATTTCCTTTTGTAAAGCTATTTATGGAGCCTCTCTTATTTGATTGTAGAACTGTCTCCTGTGTTATTGTGTTCAGTTATTTCCACAATTGCAGATGCAGTTTAAGTACATTTTTAGTCAAAGACTCTTTTCTAAAATGTGGTCTGCAAAGTCAGAAATGTAATGCTAAGAGTGCACAAATTAAAAGCTCCAAGTATCAGAACAAGATTTGGACACAGAACTTCTACAGTTGGTATCAGAAAAAAACTCCTTGAAAGTGCATTTGTTTCTGAAATCAGGGATGAGCTGTAAATGATATTATTTTTAGTAAACCGTTTAGTTTTATATTAGTGCAGTTTGTATCATCTGCCCACAGATGGCGCTCCTCACCACACCTGAGCTCTGACTCACACCACTGAGCTGTGTTCACATCAAGATCTTCAGGTTTCTTTTTCAGTCTCAGGCACTTGGATAGTTTCTTCCCTCTCTGTGTGGCTCTGCACTTTGCTCTGCATGGATACACAGCAGCCTCCCAGAAATGTGCCGGCCACACTTTATCACTGACTGAATTAGGAGCTTTTAATGGCACAAGTGAGATGGATTCTAGGAGCAGTTGATTTATCGATCTTTGTCCTCTGCTAAGCTGTGAATACTCAAATAGTTACCAATCACATCTAGAAATCACCTCCCTGCAGAGCTTTTTTGTTGTAAAAGACTTTAAAGGATTTTGGAATTGCACCACAGGTGATTCTGATGCAAGAAATGACTGAATGTATGAGGAGGGTTACATCACAACAACTAAATCTATGAGGTGTTCTTGCGTTGAATGTGGCCATTTGTGTCTGTCAAGGATTTTTGTCCATCCATCACAGAGGAAGAAGAGGGCTGAGCTGAACAGCGGAGAGGAAGAGGGGGAGAAGCAGAGGGTGCCTGACAGATGGGCTTAGTGAGTGAATCATTGACAGAGGCCTGCAAACGGATGCTGGCTCCATCAATAGCTCAAAGCCCGTGTGATGAATTACTGCAGACAAACAATGCTGAGTAAGCAAATGTGTTTTAACAAAAGCAGGTGGAAATATTAGAACTTCTTTCAAAACATCAAAATACAGCCTGTATTCTTCTGAGCCTCTTTTGTTTTAGTTGCATAAGGATCCATGAGCAAAAGAAACATGTTTCATGGAGATTTTATGTTTTTTCCTTCATAATATCTCTCAAATATCTCTACTTCTGACCTTCACTTTTCTTTTCATTTTACTATCACATCAAATGCAGATTTTAATGGATTTCTCACAGAAGTACAAAACTCATATTGTAGAAATGTTACAAACGTCTTAAAGACGTTATAAGAATCTGTCAGATTCTCCAAAACACGGAGACATTTAAGAGTAAATGCATGCTGCAAAAGTGCATAAACCTCAAGACCAAAGATTAGAATTTATTCACTTTTTGTCAGTATTATAATCAAACTGATAGCATTTTTGCTGTCTTGCTGACTTTTAACTTCTTAAATAAATGATACTTATAATTTGAATTAGGATCTAACAAAGTGTGTGTGGTTTTTCTTTTGTTGATTTTTCGTCTTTGGTCTGCAATTTATAGAGAAACTAAAATGCAAAAAAAATCTGTTCTGCAAATGCAACAAATTTAAAATACACCCCCCCCCCCCCCCCCCCCCCNCCACACACACACACACACAAAATACAGACAGTAAAGTACAAATAATAATAATAACAATCATAATAATAAAACTACCACACAAGAACCTTTCATAAAACTGTTTCAACATTGAACCAACCACATTTGAGGTGACACATAAAACTAACAAAGAACTGAAGCTACAGTTAAATTATATATAACTCAACAGAACAGAAGGTGTTACATTTTATTAATCATCATAATATTCAAGTAAAACTCAGAAAACAAACAATAAAATACAATAAATAAAAATAACAGAAATCACAAAAACAAAATCATCAAACTTGTTATATTTGTACTTTTTTTTGTTTGTTCCTTTACTTCTAGGAAGGGCTTGTTGTTGTTTTTATATATTTCTAACATGTTATTGTGTTGCTAATTTTGGCTATGTTTTTTGGTACCACTTCAAAATAAGGCCTTCTTTGTAAAGGATGTATTAATGCTTTTAA
Source organism: Kryptolebias marmoratus (assembly GCF_001649575.2). Taxonomy (NCBI): domain Eukaryota; kingdom Metazoa; phylum Chordata; class Actinopteri; order Cyprinodontiformes; family Rivulidae; genus Kryptolebias; species Kryptolebias marmoratus. Next base: position 22,582,466 of record NC_051440.1, on the reverse strand, counting down.
AATAATAATTTGTAAACACTTTATATAGCTTTCACAATCATTTATTAAACAGTATAAAACAATATTCATTTACTGAATGGCTGCATTTTATTCCTTTTTTATGGCTTAGAGTTTTAATATCAAACACTTCTTATTAGGTTACCTGCATGTAAACACTATAGTGAGCTCACTTCAATGTATGAATAATCTTTTATAAGTGTTTTATAAGTCAATGCTAATGTTTTATAAAATGTTTACAAACTCACGATTTGCCTAATTTCTAAAGTATTAATGAAAGTTTTTTGAAGAACAAACCATCTTCAAAGTTATATTGTGTCAGAATTCTGGGAGCTGTTTTGTTAAAAGGTATTTACAGTTCTGTGCTGAAATCTGAATTTAGGATGAATATTAGAAATAAAAAAAGAAGGGCTCACCCAGGTTTCCATTTTCTTATGCTACTTATAAAAATATGGCCTAGAAAATGTTAACACCACCACCAAGTCCCCCCCCCCTCCCCCATGTGTTTCCGCCTTCCCATTACTGCAGTCAGAACTAACAGAACCAGGTGCTGCTGGGAACAATAGCTGGCCCATTCAGGGATCAATGCCAGGCCACTGATGGCCTCTCATTCCTTCACCAGCCGACGTGATAAATGACATGGCCCATATGTTTCAGCAGCCTGAGACTGCAGCCATCAGCCTCCTTTGTCTTCACATCTAAAGGGAGTTCTGCAGTGAAAAATGTAACACACACACACACACAAACAAAGCAACTTAGACACGCACATGTTGCTGCTGGAGACCCAGATTTGCTATCTTAACTGTATGGTTGTTTGGATAAAAGTAATGACAAAGATTTGCTAATTAAAGGCAGAAATTTGTTGTTTATTTGAGCAGAATTCACATCCTCTACAACAACAAAAAGACGAATACTATATGTCCTCACCTCTCTTCCTGCACTGTCTCCTCCACAGTCTTTTCTTTGGCAGCGGTAAATCCTGATGTCTGTACAGGTAGCGGTGCTCTGGCCCCTGCCGGTTGTGTCCCAGGAGTCTTGTCAGCTGTCAGAGACGTCCGACAGCAGGCAGGAATGGCATGACCAGCGGGCCGGGCCATGTTGGATGGGTCAGCCGTCAGTGTTGTGGACAGACAGGCATGTGGCAGTGATCTTGCTGTGACAGGCTGTCAGAGAGCCACCAACCAGCGCTTACCCCCTGTCATCCCACCTGACTACAGACAGAGGGGAAACTCTGAATTCTCATCTTGGCACCCGGACTCCTCGGCTTCCTCCCCCGCTGCTTTACACCTACATCCATTGTGGGGCTTCTAAATTCAGCAGATTTCTTTATCTGGGAAATGCACCGGTGAGGTGGCTGGCTCAGTAATAGTGTCGCTCAGTATTGGATATTCTAATTGAATGTTTGCTGAAAGGATGATTCACTTCAAGTGCTTTTTACCTGCCTCACCTCTTGAAAATGTATACCTGCAGGGCATACACAGTGAAGCAGGCGAGTCCCACACAGGGAGGAGATGCAAACCTGTCAGATAACATAATTGCCATTTTATAACAAGAGACATCTCTGCAGCCTGCGATCCTTTCTCCTGATGAGAGTGTATACTTGTGTGCATGTTTACCTCAAACCACTCTGAGCTCCCCCTTTTAGTGAGTCTGACAAGTGACATTTGGAGTGTTTGAGGAGATGTATGTGCCATTTGTATCCATGGCGGGGTCAGACTGTGTTACATGACCTGCAGGACACAGAGAGATGGAGAAAAGATACTAATCTCATGCAGGGATCAATACTGCACAGAGAGGAGTTGATAATTGACCACTGTCAATCAATCAGGGCTGTATTTGTGCAGCCATAAACTGTGTCTTTGTTAGAAGGAGAGGCAGGAAATAGACATTAACTGAGTTTATGCAGCACGACTGCAAAGGGCAGTGTATGGAGACAATCAGAAGTAGAATTGTAAGTCGTATGGATTTTCTCAATGACCAATTATTTAGGGACCACTTATTGGTGGACATGTGTTGCAGAAATCATGTAGTTTTGCAGCCTTTTATTGCCTGACTGCGAAAGACAAAGGTGGACAATAAGGGTTTTGCCCTTGCATGTGTGTTTGTCTGTCTGTCTGTTAGCAAACCACAGAATTTTCATGAAACTTGCAGAAAGTAATCATTGGGTGTACATCTACAAGGTATGGAATAATTTACGCCTGAGTAAATTTTAAAGTAAATTTTTAACAGATTTTTAAAAATGCACTTTTAACACACTGTGATCTTGTCCTGGTGAGACTATTATTTAGTCAGTTTATGGATATTGTGCTAGAATTTTGTGAGGTAGTAGATTAGAGTCAATCACAACTTTTACTCCAAGTGCTCACTGTACAATTTCTTTGCCTTAAACTTTACTATTCACTTTTAATGCCATCCTTGTTTGTCAGAAAAATATCTCATAAACCACTTAACAGATTTTATTGAAACTTTCAGAAATCAATTGTTTAATCTACAACTGAATAACTCCTGGAGTCAATCTAATTAAAGATGGCAGCCACAGCTGATTAACACTAGCCAACACAAAAATGGCTATAACTCAGTCAATTTTACAGATATTGACCTCAAATTGAATGTGGTTGTAGCTGTGATTCATTTACAACATGTACTCTGAGCATGACATCTTTCAGTATTGCATGAGACTGTCCATAATGTTATTTTCAATGTTTGACCAAACAGCTACAACTTTGTGATTTCTTCACATGAGTTGACATTCATCTGAAACTGAAGGGCAACAGGCGTTCTGCATTCCTTCAAGGAATGTTAGGTTTTTAATTTATTTTACTTTCCAAAATCATATAACAAAACAGAACTTTAAGGCAATGTTAAATAAATGATGGCTTTGTTCGTATTGTTCCTGATGCTGAATCTATTCAGTAATTACCAACTAAACAAATGTCTTCAGGTAATCAAAAACACTTTTTCATAGCAGCTACTATGACAAGGCCAAGTGGAATGCAAATGTTTTTTTGTACAATATTTTTACTTTATGTTTTTTAGGCAATTAACTATGACAATTGTCTCAAAATGTCAAACAGTTTGACTTATAAAAAGAAAGTGCACACAAGAACAAACCACAAAATGTTTTTGTGATGGAAATTGCCACTGTTTATCCACTTCCATGTAATACTGTGGGTTTGTTCATTCCTAAACAAGTAAACAAAAGAATTTTTCTTTGGAATGTGAAAGCAACAAGTCATACAGATGTTTGATAAATGTAGACATAATGAGCTGAAAGCAATTATAAGCATGAAAAAATACAAACACCCACTGTATTTCTTAAAGTTTTTGAAATTGTTTTACTCTGTGTAATGAAACAATGGCAAAAGGGGTTGCAAGCAAATTCTCTGAAGAATTAAAAAAAAAATAAAAGTAGAAAAAAAATACATGTTTTTTTAAAATTAATATTATTATCTTATAGCAAAAATTCCACAACGCAGTAACAAAAACCTTTCTTGGTTTGATAAACACACATATTTAGTGCTAAAGTGTTGAGCAAACACTTGATAGAAGGTTTTAGCTCAATTTGTCCCAAAATGATGCTCCATATAGTCACTTAAACCTTACTTGTACAAAAATTTGAATAATTGAAACTGTGGCATGGATACACTTGTGTCTGTGACATGTCTGTTAAAGGATTGATTGAATATCAGTTCTTTTGAGTTCACATGTCTGAGTTAATGGATGTTGTAGTTAGAAAGTCTGGACTAGTGCGCCACAAAGGCACAGAGGACACAAACATTCAAAACACACAAAATGCACAGACTTGCGTAAACAAAACTGCTAAAAGACACTGGAACATGCACACACAAAGTACACCAGAGGCATGGACCTGAAATGCATTGGATTTTCAGAGAGGAGGTGACATCAGAATATGCAAAAAAGACTTTGCCGCAGGCCAAAGAGTTTTAATGATGAATCCATTCATTATGGAATAAGGTCATTATGCTTTTGTTGTCATAAAATGTACACATTTATCATCAGTCCACCCCGGACTGAGTCCATTGTCCCTCTTCGCCAGATGACCTTGAATGGAAAATTTATAAAGCAAAAAAAAGCAAAAAAAAACCCCAACAATAACAAACACACACAAATACAAACACAGAGATGTGCCAGCATGCATACCAGTGCACACATCAGCCTTTCCAAGGACGACAAACATAAGCACCATGAAAGATTTTTCCAAACCTCGTTCTTTTCATCACAACACTTATAAAGCATGAGAGGAAATGCAACAAAATGTCATGTTTTTGTATGTGCTGCTCAACTGTTTTATACTCTAACCAGATATATGAGTCTGTAATGAAACATTTTATGCTAATTGTATTTGTTTATGAGCAAATTAATGGCAACCGTGCAAAACGGATGATGATGTGAGCACGTACACAACATGTTAGGATTCCTGAAGAATTCATTAGCTGTTTGCAGGTAATTAGAGGAAATAATTAAGGTGATTAGAGTGCGTCAAAAAGCACCCCCACACACAAGAGCACACACACACACACACACACACACACACACACTGGTACAGTATACATCAAAAGATTTCCCTCACCAGCCTCCCCTGTTTTCTGTAACTCTTTGTAGAGAAAGTGCTGACAGTGCTGTCTAGAATAACCCAATCACTGAATACGAAGAGATTCTGATCCCTCATCTTCTCCGGGTCTCCTGTTTGTGAGGTTCGCCTCCAGTCACAAATCCCTCATACCGAACCGGTCACAATATGACATATGCAGAGGTGGATTATTGGTGCACCAAAGACACAATTGAGTGGAGAGCTCTGGCTACACAATGCAGGAGTGATAAATATACAAGCTGGAGCTGCTCAGTGTACAGACAGCACAACATCACAGACAATACTCTGCAGTCCACCTGACTGCAATATACAGACAGACAGACAGACAGACAGACAGAGGGACTTACAGACAGACAGACAGACAGACAGACAGACATAATCAGATGTTCACATGTGTAGCAGGAGCTCGAACACAGAGGTTGAAACCTGCAGATTATCTGACTGTAATAAGCGAGCAGCCTTTTCGTTGATGTAATTGGTCTGCAGTGGATCTGCAGCCGTAGCTCGTTAGTGTCACAGCAGAAATAATCACGCAGTAAAAACCCCTCCTGTGACTGATCACCATATATCATACAGATACACACTTACAGATGCATAAGTGATTCTCTCTCTCACACACACACTTACACAAGCTTTTGATAGGTGGTTCATTTATGTTATAGTGCAGAACTGTACATTATTTCAGGATTTAGATAAAAAGCTTAATAGATTGTCATTTGACAACATGGTGCTTTGATTCACTTAGACTAATGTTTGATATAAAAAATAGATTATTCAAATAATATGAAAACAAAACTGCGCAGAGGTTTTTGTGCAAATAGAGAAGCAACTTTGCTCAATAAAGTCAGAACATTTCTAGGTTACTGTTTCATTACTGAAACGGTCAAAAATCAATTTTTAATTCACATTTAAGTTAACAAATGTGAAATTTTGTTGAGGTATTGCTTTGATCTATAATCTTTGAGTCTGGTTTTGTTAAAACATGATAAAGTTCATATCTTATTTTCAGAGTCTGTTTTGGAATTTGTTATGTTTTTGTTTGGCTTTTTTCTTTGCACTTTTAATTTTTTTTAATGATTTGTACTTTATGTTATTTATGTTGGGTTTTGCATGGATCATATTGGTTCTGTTTCTTTTGCCTTTGTTTGCTTTAGTTAGTTTTTTTCTGTTCCCCCCAAAACACACGCTCCTAATTTCTGATTACCACAGCTGATTAAGATTTCTCATCATTTCCCTCATTACTTAAATCCCCACATTTGAGCCGTTAAAAAAAATGCAACATAACTCTAGCTTTTGTGGAAAATATCTAAAACCAGTGAGAGGGTTCTGCACGACTGCACCTATGAGGAGAAATCCTGAGTAAATGGCACTGGAGCGATTACAGTTGAGAGAAAGTGGAGCCTTTCATTGTTTAAGCTGAAGGTAAAAGGTGGTCTGTGTATGGGTGTGTGTGTGTGTGTGTGTGTTTGTGTGTGGGCGGTGACTGATGATTCTGAATCAGAACGGGGTCCTACGCAGCGTCTGAAACAAAATCAGACTCTAGCAGTCAGGCATACACCACCTGCACCAGAAGTCATTTAAATGTCCTCCTGGGCCGTCGTAACAACAGGAAAATTCAATCACCCTGTCTGCTGTTGGAGGGGACAGCGTTCCCCGAGATTACTTGCAAAGAAACTTAATAGCTAAGAGCATTAAATGCTGGTTGTTGCTAGTTCTGCTGCCAATAGTGAATAAATGATTTTGGCAGTGTGTACAGACAGGAAAATCAATACGAGAGGGGTTTTTCTGTGGTGTTGGGCCTCTGTATTCATGTAAACATAGGAAGTGGTTTTCTTCACACCTCAGAGCAAGATTACCTCTTGCCACTGGAGGCTGGCCCGATGCAGAGGAAAGATGCCACTCTTAGCTTGAGTCCACCATTGGCAGAAGGATGATGTTTGAACCTTAACCATTCAAACACAACAAGTGCATATATTAGGCCTTTTTTTTAGGGGGGGCACCCAGACTATGTGTCAATGGAAGGAAAATTCTCTGCTTTGATGAGAGCGAGTTCAGGCAGAATAACTGTTGCACATGAAATGGCAGCTGCCTGGAGGCCTTGAAATTGTTGTGATCAGCGATAAGCTGCAGCTATTTTCTGAAGTGTTGCCATTTTGATAGTCTAAGCTGCTAGCTATTTTGTTCTTTCGCTGTATCCCATCCCCTGTGGTGACCCCCTCTCTCCATATCTCCATCCAGACCTCATTTACGGGGCAAATGCAAAGAGAGGAGGATGAGAGGAGGAGAAGGAGCAAAAGGAGAAGGAGGGGTGAGGGGGGCCACTGCTCAGCCATAGTGACCGGGTGAAAAGGCAGTGCAGATGTAATTTGTCCTCAATGGCTGTTTGGGAAGAGTAATTGTGGTGACACTGGCGGGTCGATACTATGGATTTTTTGTTTGGAGTGCCCTGTGTGTGTGGTGCTAAGGGGAGGCCAGGAAATATAACACTGCTGCTCAAATACAATAAAAATGGATCGAGGGTGTGGTGGTTGTTTGCAGAGCTGGTAGCCATCGTTTGGCTGTGGATGTCATACTGTAGCTGCTGCGGTTATCAAATACACCCCTCCGTTCTGCCCTATTAACACCAAATGTTCGAGGCTTCTCACAGGCCTCCCGGACAGGTTTAAACACTGGAACAAACCATCAGTTTGGAGGGGTTTCACTGGAGGAAATATGCCTCCAAATAAACTAGTGACCATGTGCTAAAACAACTGCCAAGCAATTTTCCATGGGCTTCTCAGAAAATAATGTCTTACCTATACTAATTTGTAGCACTCAGATACTCTATGGCTGAAATTTCTGGCTTTGAACAGAACAGTGTGTCACTAATTTACATCAAATGAAAGAGAATTTAGGTGACTCCTGCTTTAATGTTTGCACAGTAACAGTGAAAGATAAATAATTATCCAAAGGGAAGGCCACTCGGTGCTTGTTCTGGTATCCCAGTCAGGTTTTACATAATAAGGAAATGGTGTGTGAGTGTTAGAGGTGGGAATCTTTAGGTTGCTCATGATTTGATTTAATTACAATTCAAAGCTGTGATTATAAAATAATTGATGCATCTCAATTTTTTCATAATTACAATTCAAACACAATCATGAGCATAAACTCTCCAAAACCCAGAAAAAAACCTAAATATTTTGCTCCACACTGCAGTATAAAACTGTTTTCATTCAAACAAGATTATGGGAACTAAATTAGGGGAAAAAAGGAGTCAATATGCTTCATACAGTGACATAAGGAACGGATGTCCTTGCATTACATGCTGGAGCTTTTTTACCTGCTTTCTTCAGTGTTTCCACCCCTTTTTAGTGTCGTTAGAGTGTGGAAATGGCTGGAATGATCATGTTCGATTGTGACGCCACTGAAAGTGTGAAAATAGGCACACAAGTACTGGTTTTCAGTGACTTAATTTAGACAAATTCTTTGCAGTAAAAGTTGCAATGGAATTTATAATTTTTTTCACCTTTTCTGAATTAGGCAGAAACTTTGACATTGCTCACTTGATGCTCCTGTTAGCAGCAGCAGCTAGTAGTACCTCCAGGTTGTTTATTCTTCTATCTCCTCCTGGTAGAAATGTACATATAGTGTAGCTCTTGTAAACATCATTCTTCCCTTTAATTAAAAAAAAAGTCAAATTACTTCTAAACACCAATTTTATCACAGAAGAAGCTGTTTGTATGTTTTGGTCAGCTATCTCATTCTCCATCTCTTGTGCCATTAATGGTCCAGGAGCTGCACTTAAGAGTTTTTCCTTTTGCTGTTTTTAAACTTGACATTATTTACACTGCACAAATTCTAAAAAGATCTCCTGGACCTCAAGTTTGTATTTTTGCCAGTTTTGAAGTGGCATAAACACATATAGACTTGTATATTTCCTTGGCATTCATCCTGGAATCTGCTCTTCAGCACGCTGATAATGAACAGTGTGTCATGTCTTAATAGGATGCTTCCCACTGTGTCAGGGCCACCTCGATGAAGACAGCCATGCAGGGCCTGTCTGCGATGCCCCTGTCACCTCCCATCAGATCCTGTTTCACTCCGAAGTGGTGCTCTTTGGATAAAACCATTAACAGAGTCAATGGACACAAGCAGGACCACATTTTGACACTTGGCCGTCGCCCTGACGTAACAGAGCACGACACCTGACGTGGGGAAAAGGTCACACGACTCGTCAAAGAGACAGGGGTGCCTCAGACGGAGGACGCGAGGGCTCAAAAACGGATGCCTCCCGACAGAGATGATGGACACGTGGCTGAAGCATGGCCTTCTGGGAGCGGTGGGAGGAGTGGACGTCCTGCCGGGAACTGTCCCTTCCTGTTCCTCCGGCCTGCTGACGAGTGGTGTCCTCGCTGATTTCACATGATGAGGCTCACATTAACTAAGCAAATCAAATGTGGTTAAGTGTGGACAGTTTCACTTGTAATCAGGGAAGCACATGCTTCATCTGAAATGTAAAATGACATGTTAGCATGTGCATATGCTGATGCATACATTATACTGTCAGCTTACACAAAACATTTGGTATCACATCAGTTTTGCTATTTGGCTTTGTGTTTTTTAATAAAATGTTTTTTTCCCAAGTTGAATCTATTTTTTTGAGAAAAACATAGAAAAGGGATATCAAGGGACAAACCAATTGGATATTGAGGAAGGAGCTTAGATTTTTCAGTGACTAGTTTATGAAAATGAAAATATATATTTATGAGATCTATTCTTATATATGAGCTTTTTTCTGTTTTGTGCTAATACAGGTTTCATCCATCAATCCATCCATTTTCTTAACCCACTTGTCCTTTCCGGGTCACGGGGCGCTGGTGCCTATCTCCAACCATCACTGTGCGAGAGGCGGGGGACACCCTGGACAGGTCTCCAGTCCATCACAGGACCACATAGAGACAAACAACTCTTCACGTTCTAAATCCCACTTAAGGACAGTTTCAGAGTTACCAGTTAACCTAAAATGCATGTTTTTGGTCTGGGAGGAAACCAGAGAACCTGGAGTAAACCCACGCGAGCACAGAGAGAACATGCAAACTTTACTCAGAGAGGCACCAGGCCAGGAAGCGATCCTACAACGTTCTTGCTGGGAGGCAACAGCTCTAAGTACTGTGCCGCTGTGCCACCATAATATGTGTTTGTGTGCAAAATATGTGTGCAAAAAATAATTACATTACTGTTAAAAGGAATACTTTATTACTAAATTTTTTCTTGGAAAAAAAAAAGACTATGATGTAGAAGTAGATCAGAATTTTATGGCAGTAACACGTCTCAAAAAAGTGGGGACAGGGCTGTTTACCACTTTAAAGCATCATTTCTTCTTTTAACGGCTGGGAACAGTTCCTTTGGTTTTTGTCCCATTCTTGTCTGATGTAGGATTGTAACTGTTCAACAGTTCTGGGTCTTCTTCGTCTGGTTTTTCATTTCATGAAGTGCCAAATGTTTGCAACTGGTGAGAGGTTTTGTCTGCAGGCAGGCTAGTTTAGCACCTAGACTCTTCAACTATGAAACCAAGCTAATTAACCTAATTAGTTGTAAAACGCTCATCCAGCTGTTTCTTATTCATACCACCTACTGTTACAGCCTTGTATTGTCCCTGTCCCTTTTTTAAATATATTGCTGCTGTAAAATCCAAAGTAACTTTTTAAAACCCGTACAATTTTGTTTAGTTTACATGTTTGATATATTTACCATGTTCAGTTGTTAATAAAATATGGATTCATGAGATTTACATAATCCCCCAACCTTGTCAAAATTGCTGTAGATGAAATGCCTGTGGCAGTTATAGTCAAATGTTTGAGAGTAGCTTTAAAAAATCTGCCAAAATTGTTTCCTCTAAAGCACCCGCTTTAGAATACATCCCTTGATTTTGGACCTCAATGTAATTAACAGTTTTTTTTCACTTGCTGTTTGATTTGTTTTGACATAAAAAGTATATAGTTATGTTTTAACATTTAAAACTAGTTTAAATTTTTGAAAACATCAATAAATGAAACCTACAGATATTAAAGGTGCAAAAGTAAAGTGTCTCTTATACATTACACTGCAAAATGTGCCAGATGCACAAAAAAAGTCTAAAATCCGTGTGCACTGACACTTCATGATATCAGTTTTGTGCCCTTTTTTGAGGGGGGGTTGACCACTCCTGTTCAGAATGTATAAAACTGTTGCTAAAGTAATTTGCAAAACAATTTCAGTGCACTGCTCTGCAGAATTGAGTTATTTCTGTATTTAAAAACATCTAATGTAAAATGACTTGGTTGTAAATAGTCTTCTTTTGAGCCTGATAAAATATTGACAAGTTGACCTCGGAGTGATCCTTTTATAGAGGCCTCTGACAGTGTCTTTTCAGTCTAACCCTATGTTAGCGTTTAACAATGGACAGTTCTGTGGGAAGGAGAACAACGAGGAAGAGCTGACAGAAGCTCTGAAAATGACAAAAAGACTTAAAATGTGTCTTTAAAATGTGTCACACACCTTTAGGATCCCTTTTACAAAAAGTAGATAAGATTAAAATCAGCTTGGTGTTTTATCAGCACAGATTATGGTTGACTGGACTGCATCGTATGTTTATCCTCTTTATTTCACATGTAACAATAACTTCACTAAGGGTAATAGGAACAGAACGCCAGTGGCAGGTAGACTACAGAGACTGGATTTAGAGAGTTAGGGAGGCAGGGAGGTAAGTAAGAAAAGGGTGAACGAGAGATAGAGAGTCCCTTGGGCCCCATTAGAGGCAGTTCTGAGGGCCTGTGACATCTGACTGGATCAGTGTTCTTCAGTCAGATGCTCTCCTCTTATCCACTCCTCTGCTCAAGTCAATAAACACATCACCTACGCACATACACCCAAACACACACACATACACAGAGTAACTGAGCCTCCAGGGCGAGCACTAGATTAGTTCATTTAGAGAGTTTAATTCTCTCTCCTTGAAGGTACACATCTTACTGAATGACAGTTTTAGTGGTTTTGCTTATAAGTGCAGCAATTGTATTTGGATGTTTTAAAGCCATAATCATTTTTGGGAACTGTGGTGATGTCTTGCTTGGTGGTTTAAAGTGCCTGTGTATACACTCTACATGCTGATCTGCAGGATTTCAGACTTTCACATGTGTTAGGAGGCAGTTAGTGAAGACCCACAGCCAGCTTGACAGAAAAACCAACTGACGAGCCGTAAACATGTTTCTCCCCGTGCTGATGGCGCGGTGGCACCAAGCAGGGCAAAACTTTGAAAGTCAAGCGGTCCTTTATCCATCCCTGCTCTGACCTTTCTGCTAGGCTGCCCTGTATTCACTGGCTGTCAGTGTGAGTTTGTCAGGAGCCATCCATCTCTGTCCACCTCCATCCCCCTCCCCAAATCCCTGCCGACCCATTAGCCGATAGGATCCGGGGGAGCGGCGGCAAAGTCAGCCTATGGGGGCCTTTCCCTCCCTCCCTCCTCCCCGTCCGCCCTGGTATCCATGTTGCACAGAACTCATCCAGGTACCCCAGAGAGGCTGCGCTAGCTGGCTATATATATACAGTATGTAGCAAAAGCATCAACACAGCACTGCAGTCTGACATGTGGCCCATGGGAGCTGCAGAGAGGCTGATAGCTGCTGGGACAGAGGGAGGGCTGGTGGCATCACTGCAGGAGTTGGTAATACTGCTGCTCCGCACTCATCTGTTGGCTCTCAGCTTTATGTTTATGAACCAGTTGCACCAGTTCTTTATCAATTTAATCTCAGCCTATTTGTAACTTTTAAGTTGTTGACTAAAGATAAGTTGTCAAATTTACCATGGAAAGTTCATTCTTAAAGATTTGGAACAGTTCCATTAAAGCAAGTTTGGAAAAGAAACACGTGAGGACTCATGAATAAATTAAGCACTGGTGTATTTCACATTTTACACTCAAAATGTATGATGTCATAACAAAATATATATAGTTTGAATGATCTTGACATTATGTTGTTTTCAGTCACTCTGAAAAATTTTATGCTAAAACCATTTATAGCCTGTATTAAAATGTTTTAATAAATTATATGATTGTTGCAAGAATTTCCAATATCAAGAACTCTTACTACTATGTGGCACAAATGACAGAATTGTAAATATTGCCTTATTGTTGATTTATAAATTTACAAATGAAATGAAGAAAAATTTTGAGAAAATGATTAACTTTCAAAACCTTTGGCTAAATTAGAACTAAGCGCAGTTTAAGAACAGCTATTACTAAATAATTAGACTACTTACTGCTTGTGAAAATTTCTAAACAGCAAAAGCGTAAAGTAGGTGAAATGGTAAAACATTTGACCAGACATGAACTATTTAAGAATTTAAATAACTTTTACTAAGATGCAGCACATTCACTGTTGAATTTATCCATATCCTCATAAAAATAACTTTTAACTTTTAGGTTACCCTTTATGTAAAACAACTTTGCTTTAGTATAGCATGCTACTTTGTCCTGTACTATAAACTGTTTATGCAAATACACCACTAAAATCTTTGATGGGTTTAAACATTTCCTAACTTTTTTAAAGGTTCCCATTTGATGTGCTGTAGCAGTGAAACAATCTGTTTCCTTAATTATTTTTAATACGTTTGCTTGTGAACTTTCGAATAAAAGACATACTGTATCTAGAGGAACTTGCATCATCTGCAAGTTTGTTTTTTATCAGCTAGGTTTTAACTTTCACTTGCCTTTTTTGCTACCATCAAGATTGTAATAACTTTAAAACTTTACACAGTTTTCATCCACTACTTTGGTCAGTTTTCATTGCTAAGCGCTTTGTCATCTTTACAGAGGCCTTCAGTTTTTTTAACCACATCAGGATAAACATTTTTCTCTGCGCCCTACTTGTGCACACAGTTCAGGGACTATGTTGTGTAGAAACTCATCTTTAACTACAGTTTTGTTTTCAAGTTTGCAGCTACCTTGCAGTAATGTAAAGATAAGTTCATATAGACTGAATGTGGCCGCTATATGTAAAATTATTACTTTCTTTACTTGATGATGCAATCCAAAATCTACATAAGCCTTATCATCATTGAAGAAGTGTCAGACCTGACATAATATGATCCAGTACCAATAAATGTGAGATGATAGAGCAAAGGGAGAGTACAGAAATAGTGATGCAGTTGTTAATGATTGTGGGAAGGACGGAGGAGGAGCAAAAGGTTGGAGGGAGGAGAAATACACAGTGAACAAAGGAGGGAAGAGGCAGTAACATGTGATTAATGGATAGGTGGGAGTGGGGAGGTTGAGGTAGACTGGAAGAGAGCAGGGTGACAGTAATAAAGTGTACCTGCCTCCCATTCATCTCCCTCAACCCGTCTCCCGTCTGACTGGTAGGGCTTTACACGCTCTGACTAATGCCACGCTCCGCATGCGGGCTCAGACAGGAGTGCCACACACCGCTTTTTGGGCTGTTGTGTGTGCCGCCACCGAAATGAACACACAATTTTTCATGGCCTCCCATCGTCAACTTCAAGCGTCATCATTCATCAATAACTCATCGCTTTTTATGGCGTCTAAATCACACTGTGCATCAGGCTCATCTAGCACAAAACAAATGCTGGGGCCGCTTTAACAACAGGTCAAACATGGCAGTCCTGTAAGCAGAGCTGCACATATTCATGACTTTAGGTAAAAGTACTCAAACCAACGTCAAAAAGGTTATCCTGACTATCTGATAATTCAGTTTTAGAGTTTACTTCAATAGTTTTCCAGATATAGCAATATGTAATTCTGAAATGTGGGTCCACAATCAATGTAAACAAAGCACTTGGCTGAAATTGCAAGAAAACCAAGTGGAAGCTTGAAACATGTGATTGACCTACATTAGGCTGGCCATAGTCTATGTAGGTAAACAGATATGGCAGAACTGGACATGAATCACATAGAAGATGTTTAGGTGGAAATATAAGAATAAATCTGCTGCTAAATGCAAAAGTAAAGAAAACTAGTAAGACAACTGTCACAAATAAATATTGGATATCAAGTAGGACGGTGGAGTGTCATAAAATCAGAGCTCAGTTTTCAAATGTACACAGCTTTCATAAAACTTCATCTAGAAAGGTATATTTACCGATTCAACCTAACCTGCATACTTTACTCAACAACTCTGAAATCTTAAATCTGTATCAGTACATCAACACTGTCAGACTTTTTTATTCCCAAACAGCACTTCAATAGACTTCACCATTGTTGACATATTTTCATTCACTTCGGCTGATTTTGTAAGTGAACAAACACACACATAGTAGTTATATTTTGCTAACAAATTTTTAATTTAGGACACATTAACCACTGATATTATTATTATTATGAAGTTTGATTTAGTGTAATTTGTTGTTTTGTTCCTACATTTCCCCCTGCTTTTCAAAGATGATTCTGCTAAGTGTCAGGCTAACGAAAACACTTGTATTTCATGACCTTCCCTCTGGCTGTTATAATGAGATGCATCTCCCAAATGTAGTCTCATTACTGCGTCCTGCACTTTCAGGTCACATGTTTTACAATGGTTCTGTACTGGCTAAACATAACCCTTTTTATTATAGAGCTATGGTAGGTTTGCTACCTTATGAGCAGAGGTAGGGTTGCTACCTCTGCTCATAACATGCCACCTGTATTCAGACTTTAGAATAAATTAAACATAAGTATAGCTAATGAACCTATATATTCATTCTTCTGGGTTTGTCCATTGAATATAAAGTGAACCTTTCATGACCTCGCTAGTGAGTGGAGAACCTCATCCACCTCCCCCAACCCTTCCAAATAAATGGAATATTAGTGTCACTCCAGTAAATGTGCAGGTGAATGTGATGTGGGCTGCAACAAAAATTGATGAGCAATAATTTCTCTCAGTCAGTAAAGTAAATGAAAGTATTTGAAATCCCAAAGCCTCCAGCAAAATAAAATGTATTACTAAATTGGCTTAAATTACTTTGGCACTGACTTGATAAAGGACCCTTCGTGTTATTTCAATCATTAGTGGTTTTAATTGCTCCGAGGTGTAATGAACACATTAGTAATTGATAGGAAACGAGTAACAGTAAAAAAAAAAAAAAAAATCCCCCTCCAATGGGCCACACCTGCATGGGGTAAATCTGTCTTCATATCAGCTGCATGACTTTTGCCCGGGCAGACAATAGATTAAACAATGAATGAATGATTTATTAGCTGTCGTTGTCATGCTATTTAGATGGATGGATGTACACGCGGCATGACCTCACTTCCTTGTTTTCTGCCTTGTATTTGCGGGTACGCAAGGAAAGAGGAGGGGGATGTTGGCAGGGCGGGTCAGGCACTCTGCTGGCCACTGACAGGACCCCGCCACTTGATCAATGACCCCTGGATTTGATATTATGGCGGAGTATGTGTGAAGCAGCTGCACCTGTACATTAAATACATACGAAGGGACAAATCTGTCTTTGTAAGTGTGAGAGTGTGTATATGTGTGTGAGGGATGAAGTGCAAAGCCAAAAAAGTAACTACCTTTACTCTCTCCAACCTTACCTCCTCTTTCTCCTTCCCTCAAATGGGTTATTCTAGCGATGGCCCTGACAGGCCATGGTTTGGATTTTGATTTATGTTCCTGTGAAGCTCAAATCAAAGATTCCATCTACTGCTGCTTTATGGCAGCTGGGATGATGAATGGCGCAGTCTCTCGGTCAAACCAAGCCTCTGTGTCTTTGCCCCACATTTTAATTGCTAAAGTAGCCAGTCATCGCTCAGCCCTCCTACCCTCTCCCTTCCTCCCAACCTTCTCCTTTCTCTGCTTTTCAACTTATTGTCTCTTACTTTCCCGCTCATTCACACTCAATAACGTACCTTTATCTATTCAGAATGTCTGAACTGTCTCAACTTTCCTTCATAAAACTTCAAACTGGCACCTAAAGTGTAGCCAAGTGAAAAAAAAATTATGAATCTAGCAGTAAGCACTGAAGCCTAACAGAAACCCCTTAATATTAAGAAGCAGTATCTGTCTTTTCAGCTGGCCTACATTATTTTACACATCTAGCATTAGCGCATGATATACAGCAAACAAGTCTGATGAAGGAGAAAATTCATTCCTGCATCAACATAAAAAGCCACTTTATTTGGAGGAAGAATGTGCAGGTGTCAAGCTCTGATAGAGTTTATGTTTTCTCACTATTTTTCAAAAGTAAACACATTCTGCGGTACATGACATTACTAAGTAGGTTAAGTATAGCCCTGGGCTATCATCCATCAGTACAGAATGAAGCGAGCATATTCTGCTCGATGAGAGGTGAAAGTTTTCCACTGTGCCGCGATGACATTTAATTTTTCACATCTCCTGCATGTTCCTTGGATGAATTTTGGCAGACCTAGTGCAATTTAGCTGCTTGGCAGTTTGAAATTGGGCGATGAATCACAACGTGGATTCAATGGGAGCCAGTCAGTATACAATATTTTCTCTGTGTCAGACTGGATAGAGAGCGGGGGAAAAAAGGAGCTGCTGAGGCTTTAGATTGTGTTCGCCAATCATCTTCCACTCACGCAGCCTATCATACTTTCCCAACCCCTTTCCAAAAACAAAGTGCCACGGCTCGGCCATTAGAAGAGAAGCGGCGTGTGGCTGCAGATGTCGAGCAATGGCGGAGGTCTTTAAGGTCTGCAGTTGGATATTTTGACAAAGAGCTGTGAAGAAAGAAATCAATAAAGTCAGGACTTTGCCAGTCACTGAGCGGAGCGGTGGAGAATGCAAAGCTCCTCTCCGACCCCTAGACAAACTCAAAATGAGCAACGAATAGACTGACACTGCCTCTGACACGAGCCATTTATTAGGCTGGCAGTAGAATCTGCTGGATTGCACAGCTGATGGTCTGTATCTGGGAGGACCACACCTGAGGAGGAAACATGTTCTACAGAAGACAGCATGTGAGAAGCCACTGGACCATGTAGCAATGACTGAAAGTGTGAAACGTACTGTATGACATCTGCAACGGAAATTTTTGATCTACAACACAATCCATATATCACCAGACATCCCAGTGTGCTATAGAGGTACTTAAAGGATTGTGTTCATGCCCCATCTTTGCATCATCTGCTCTGCTGATCGCTGAAAAATGATCACCTCGAGCGGTGCTATTGTGCCTGTGGCTGCACTTTGACCTCCCAGTGGAGAGGGCAAGAGTAAAAAAGCAGAACCTTTTTCTCCAGTGATAAAATCTATTTAAACTCTCCACTGATGCATGGAAGGATACTGTGAAATAAAAGCCCCTGATTCTAGTTAACTGCGCAAGACGCAGAACATTTTAGTGGATTTTAGCAATCAGAGAATTATTGTCTTATGATGCCTTGAAGGTTTACAGCAAGGCAGCTTGTTCAGTTGTCTCTTATTGATCCTTAATGTCTAAAAGTTCAGAAAAAAAATCCCTTTATTTATCAAATCCTATTAAAGGAGTTTTATTTTAAAAAAACAATGTTTGTTACTAATTCATTTTGAATACCTAATTTTATAGAGAACTTTTAAAAAAATCTAAACCATCTTTTTTTAAGACTTCAAAAATGCTTGAAATGATAATGTTTCTATATGAGGCACACAGAAAAGTTATTAGGTCATAAAAACCTCTTGTCTCAAAATTTAATTTGTTTAATTGCTCCAAAATGATTCAATACTGTTGCAAAATGATTCAAAGTTGTTGAAAAATGTTTTCCCGTCTGCTTATTTTTCATTCTGTTTAGTATTTTTATTCTTATTTGTTTATATGCTTATTCTGTTTTAGCCACATCACGTCTTAAACTGGAGTAATTCAGAACGCTTCGAAAAGACTTTTAAAACTAAGATTATAAAACCTTCTCATTTTGCTGGAAAACATAAATTAAAGTAATTATGAATTGAAATGTAGCAAAGAACAAAGGTCACTCTTTACAAAACTACAGCATTGAATTACAATAAAATACA
Source organism: Kryptolebias marmoratus (assembly GCF_001649575.2). Taxonomy (NCBI): domain Eukaryota; kingdom Metazoa; phylum Chordata; class Actinopteri; order Cyprinodontiformes; family Rivulidae; genus Kryptolebias; species Kryptolebias marmoratus. Next base: position 22,563,902 of record NC_051440.1, on the reverse strand, counting down.
TCAGTCAGTTGAACAATGAATTTCAAGAAAGATGTCAGTTTTGTCAAAATAAAGGAAAGAAAGAAAGAAAGAAAGAAAGAAAGAAAGAAAGAAAGAAAGAAAGAAAGAAAGAAAGAAAGAAAGAAAGAAAGAAAGAAAGAAAGAAAAATCGAGTGCTGTGAAGCGCTGCGTAAAGGAAGGAAAATACTTTTTTATCCTTCTGTAAAAGAACTGAGGCTAATTAATGTACAAAAAACAGTGATTCTTATTATTTTTATAAAGTGGAGCTTAAAAAAATCTTTAAAAAAACAACAACTTCTTACTTCAAAGCTTCAAAAAATCTAGAAGAAAACACCACCTTAGATTGTTTTCATTCTAGATGAGAGATGCATTAAAACTCCTGCTTAAACCCGAAGCAATCGTATGAATTAAATACGGTTTATTGTGGATGTTATCATTTCTTCTTCATTCTTGGTGTTTGACGTGTGAAGAAAATTTGACTAATTTGAAAATGTATCCAGAGGAACAAAATAATTGCTCTTTTTCAACAATTCTGCAGTCAGGAGAAAATTCACTGTATTTAATTTTATTTCTTTAGCTCTACTCACAGAGTTAGCCACATCTAAGGCAGCTCAAGGACAGATCACACTTGTTGAGCGAGTTGGCTTTTCTTCTCAGTCCACCGACATGCACTTCTGAATGTGTGAGAACTTCTATTTCTACTGCATAAAATCATATTACGCAAAGGACAAGGCAAATGAAAGGATAGCACATTGGAATGACCATAGTTTTTAAAAGCATTTAGGTTTGGGAGAGAGATAAAAAGAATAAAAGGCATAAAAGAGAAGAGAGAGAACAGAGGTAGAGACGTGTCTCCATTTCCAGCTGCTGCCTTTATTTCTCACATTAGAGACCTTGAGTTCTGATTGACAAACAAGGCAGATCCTCCTTCTTACAAAGTGACCCTGTGTCTCCTTCTCACCTCTTCCAGTTCCACTCACTTATTTGACATAAGGCTGGAAAACATGAAGTGAAATCTCTTTGTGTGTTCGTGTCTGCTTGTGCGTGTTGTTGTCTGCACGCTTCTGGAGTGTGAGGATGATTCAAAGTGCCATTTTGTTGTGTGAGGACGGCCTTCACAAACACACTCGTCATGCAGAAGATGTTGTCATCTTCCATCTCATTGTTTGTGTAAGTGATGTCTCCAATCACCATCAAACACGTGGAGTTTTCATCCTCCCTCTGTCACTCTCCTTCTCAGTCTTCTCTGACGATTGTACAAATTGTCCTATTGTCCTTCTGCTCATGCAGTCTCCTCTGTCATTCTCAGCTCAGGAGGTTTTACTTAAAGAAAGGCATAAAAGATGTGGAGTGTATTGACCCACAATCTCTAAGTGGAAAAGGAAAGTTTTTATCAAGTACATGCACTTTTAATAAAGTCTATTTGTATGCAATATTTAACTATTTTTATACATTTTGAAAAGTACTCCAGTAAAAAAAGCATGAAACACTTACATTGTACATATAATTTTGGATAAGCAAACTTTGAATGAAATAACGTCAAACAAAATGTAACAAAATATATAATCATACATCTAAATATCTATTATTTTCTCTAAATGATCAGCTTTGGCCTTGTCATGATTTGAGGTTAGGTTCTAACATTTTCCAAAGTAACAGCTGTGCTGATAGTTAGTTCTGTATCATAGAACTGTTTTCAGCTCTGAGACTGACTCCTGTCTTTATCAGTGACATTCTAAAGAAAGGTTTGGTTTCATTCACTGAAACATTGATGGGAGCAGCTTCAGTAAAATTATCTTCAAGTCAGTTGACTCTGTTTTATACACTTAACTTATTGTGCTTTGTTTTATCACAGCCTACTTGTTGCCTGTTGAAGTAAAGCTAAAATGACTCATTAAGACTTACCATTCCTTGAAGGAATGCACGTCGCCCACCACTTTTCATGCCATCATTTTAAATTAGGAATAACTTTTGCAGAGAAATGATGGAGTTTTAGCTGTTTTGGTCAAACTTTGATAATAAAACCTACACAAGCACAAGGAGAAGATGCAAACTCCACACAGAGATGGCTGGAGGTGAGCGTTAAATCTTAATGCTGTGAGGCGACAGCTCTAACAACCTCCCCACAAATGTTTCATTTTAGAATTGTTTCTAGTCTTCTTTCTGTGTTTTATAAGCAATTCCAGCACTTTTGTTTTCTCGTTTCTGTATGGTTGTCATGTGGTTGAAGGTTCTTCTTTGTTAAGTGAGCTGTTTTTGGAGCTGTTTCCTGATTTTGGGTGTGTTACACAGAACCAAAGTTGAGAAGTTTCTGGTCATTTGTAGTATTTGTTTTGAACCTTACTGTCCAGGTTTGTCTGTTTTTGGAGATCTAATTTATTTACACTTCTATGTAAACTGAAGCATTCTATTAAAATCCGAAACAATGTGAAGAAACATTGTGTCAAATATTTAATATATCTACATTTTTATTTATGGCCTCTGATGTCAACAAGTGAAACTAACATCACAAACAGCCTTGAAAAAAAAAAATCAGAGCAACATTATAATTGACTACTGCCGTTAGATGTAACTGTAGATGTTTTCTCTGTGTTATTAGGTGGGTAATCCATTAGCACTGTTTCAAGCCATTACAATGTGAAACCAGTGAAAGCTTTTGGCATGCTCTTTACAGCAGCTCTCCAACCCCATCTTTCCTCACCCATCCTTCAAATATCTCGTCTCATTACCCGATTGACCTGTTAGCATTCGTTACCAAAAGCTGCAGCCGCTCCCAGCAGAGTACTTCAGATAGATTTCCCATTTTAGATCAGAGGAAAGTGGAGTCAGCTTCGATTGGAGCCGACATTGGAGGAGTTCTTCAGGGCAAACCAGCTGTGACTGGGCTGATGTGTAGCTGTCACTTTGTCGTGACATGATATAATATGAAATGATATTGAACAACGCTGGTTTGGCACTAAATTGTTAGCAGGGCTTCAGGTCTGACAGCAGCCAGTTTATGGCTTTAATCCCAAGGTCCTTTAAACCTTGTTTGACATAAATTGAGTTTGGCTTCTTGACGGGGAAAAAGAGCAATGACAGAGAAAACACTTTCCGCTCTCCCATCTTGTTTGGTTAAAATGGAAAGTTTTTCTGTCTTTGAAGTTTCCTCATGAACCACAGTTAATTTTGATGTCAATGTCAAAGTAGTGTAATGATTAACTTGGTATCCTTTGCTTCCTGATAAACAACATGTGTGTGATGTTGACATAATTTTTGAATATTTGTGAATGCTTATTTAGCATACATATTGGGAATAATGTGCTATGACATTTAGTATTTGTAACATTGATGCTTTATGAATTATTAAACTTTATTTATGAACCAATTTCCCATTGAAATGTACTGAATTCCCTTCAGTTCTTCCAAAAAAGCTACAATTTCTTTTAGCTTTCACCTTTAGTTTGCTAATTTAAGAATTAGCCTATGGTTTTACTATTATTTTAGCTTTTAGCTACAGTTTGACTATTTTTAACTTTTAACTGCTGTCTTGCTAAGTTTTACTTTTAGTTATTTTTTTCCTATTTTTCAGTTTTTGCTACCGTTTCACTATTTTTTTTAAACTTTTAGCTAAAGTTGAGTTTGTTGTGCTAATTTTAGTTACATTCTTCAAATTCAGAACTCAACATTTACAGTGAATTTTTGCAAAAAATTTAAATTTCTCTGTAGTTTACGTTAATGTCACAGATTCATTGCCAATATTCACTTATAAACTGGAGTTTAAATGACAACATTGAATCTAAACACCTTCAGACGGTCATCTCATCTTGTTGTTAGGACGTTGACATCCACCAGTGATCTGTGATAAATCTGCTATGTAAAACTCAATGAAAAGCCTGAACACAGGTCTGAGGGACCCTTTACAATGAGTAATGCCCCGACTGACAGCGAAAGATAAGACTCATCTTTCACCTCAGCCGAGCCCATTTCTCAGCAATAATGTTCATAATGGAGTGCTCCAATGTCGTTATTGTGTGAATAATTTAAACAGTGATTTAGATTATTGGGCACTGAGGTCACAGCCACATCAACCGCTGATGTGATACAGCTTTACTTTGTACACTTTTAAGAGGCACTTTCTTAGACGCAAGTAAAGCGGCTGAAGATGACTGAGCAGCGATGATTTGGTGTGTGGCTTAATTAGATGTTCCAGCGACATCTGTTTTTTAAGGGAAAACTGCAACTCCGGCACATTAATTCACTTTGTAATGAATGACTGAATGTCAATGCAGGCCATGAAATCACCAAGAGGGAAGTGTGTGTGAGACTCTGTGTGTGTGCAACACAGTGATGCTTTTCCATCTGTTTGGCAAAAACACTTTTGCTCCAAACACTGGCACCATCAGTGCGCAGTAGCCAGAACGAGGAGGGATTCAAGATGGCCAAAAGCTGATTGGAATTCCTTTTGAATGGGGGGAAAAATGAAACAAAGATGGAGTGGACATTATGCAGCTGAATCTTAGTTAAGGATGCTTCACAAGTGTGTGACAGTGTCATTAATCTTAAGAAATTACAGACAGAGAAACCAATACAACAGAATCACAAGATGCTAATAGAGAATGCGCATAAAAGGACACACGTACTGATGTGCAGAAAGCTTTTAAATTCAAACTTACGCAATGATGTTTGTGCTCCTAGTTTGTATGCAGATTAGTGAAAAACATGTTGCAAAAAATTAGCTTATGTTAAAAATCTGCTATAACTTAATATCTTTATTTATCTTCCAGATGGAGCTAAACATGTTTGCACTCCAGCAGGATAAAAAAAGAAGCAGCTTCTCTGTGAGTGACTGACTGCCGTCCAAGGAGACCACTTGGCACCTGGAGTGACAGGCTGCCATCAGCGTGTAAAGATGCTAATATGAATTCTGATCACTCACTCATATAGGCAGGGGAATTACTGCCCATCACCGCCATCGACTGATTCTCCACACATGGCAAAGTCAAGGGGCACGCTGCAAAACCCCGGCAAATGTAGTTGGCACGATCGCCAAAGCCAGATTCTGCTTGACACCTCCTTCCTAAGTGATGATGCTACAAGATGTGCTCTATAATGATTAAAAAAAAATTGGAGCGGTGCCTCAAAGATTTCAGACTGATGAGAAATATTCTTGACAGATCCATCGCCTAAACTATCTCTGTCCTTCAATCTTTATGCCTGCACAAGCCCAGGGGAGGTCAAAGGCTAATTACCAAACAGGATAAGAGGCAGAGGAGGAGAAAGACAGAATGTTCACAGTTTAGGAAGGTGTAAATTTATGCAGATTATTTCTAAAAGTGGAATGTCTTTCAGCTGTTTTTCAAGAGGAAGATGCTGCCACAAAAAACAAGCATCGGAAGTTGAACAGCATGCAAATCTTGGTGCACAAATTTGTTTTTTCTCACCCAAGGAATGAATAAAATGTTTTTATCCAAAAAAATCAGAGGGTTGTCTTTAAGGATAAAGATAACTGTTTGTTAAAACTGTGTCGCAGATATGGATGTTATGAAGGAGAATATATTGTGCTTTTAGTTTTGTTCAAATAACAAATGCAACTCAGACAGTGTGAAAATGTCGTGCAAGAACACATATTTTAAATGATTAATTAAAAAAATGTTTCTTTGAGAAAGAAGGTTTAAAATATAACGCTCATTTTCAATTTAAATCAGCAACATCTTTCTGTAATTTTTAAACTGGGAATTGTTTGTCTCTCTCTTTAAAAAAACAAAACAAAAACAAAAAACAAAAAATTAATTTATTTCTTAACTAAAATATACCAGGTACTTACATTGTATGTAACTAGTACATGTCAGGTTTGTTCCTGGTACGTCACTGGTAGGTACTGGAGATTTATGTAAGTAATAGGTACTTACGTTATGTATTACTACCTAATATTTTTTTAGTTTTGAAATTACAACAGACCACAAAAAATATTTGGTGCATGCTAAAACATAACTGTTTTATAATAAACCGAATGTTTGAAGTGACAGAAGACGTTTTGAGTTGTCATTGCAAACAAATGTTTGCATCTCAAACTTTGTGACAAACTCAAATAAAAAAATAAAACAATTCTAAAAGCAAAAAAAACAGAAGCGTCAGTGTGACTGAAAAAAACCTAACCTGGTGCAAAAGTCAGTTACCTGACCTCCACTGTCCTTCCACTTTTCTCCTCCACAGTGAATTTATGCTTTGCCCAGGAAAGCGATGATACTGTCGACTTTCCTGAGACTCTCCCTGTTTGACACTTCGACACCAGGAGAAGGATGTTCCTGTCTGTCTCGTCACATCACAGACGTCCTGATTCGGATCCCTCCCATCCAACACCCTGTGATGCTTCACGTTGAAAAGCTGCCCGTCCATCATAAACATCCTGCCTTTTATGTTCCCCGCCCAAGAGGGAAGAGGAAAGAGAGAAATCAGTCCTCTCTCAAACACAAGCTGACAGCTCTACGCAGATTGACGTTACATCAGAGGAGAGATGTGCCAGACACACATTTGAATTTCCATAACAAGGTAACACCACGATTATAAGTCACTCAGTGAGAGCACAAACTTATTATAACATTGCAAAATTTATTCAGAATTGTGGAGATTAGGAAAACCACAGCTGAGTTCTACTTTTTTTCCCCTGTAAGAACTGTTAATCATATACATCAGTGTTCATTAATCAGTCTTTTTCTAAATATTCTCAACAGTTCTGCAAGAGTCTTAAATTAAATCCCTCACCTTGACTTCATATAAATGTAATACTGTCAATAAAGGGGATATAAATAGATAAGGTCGTAACCATTCATAATCTACCTGAATATTTTAAAAGGGTCTTTTGGGCAATGAGGCAGAGAAAGAGAAGACGACAGAGAGACTTGATCAATTGCCTGAGTTCTGCCTCTCCAATCAGAAGTCTGCTAATTGAAATGGCGCAGAGTCATCTACTACTCCTAAAAGATGAGCCGTATCAAATTACTAATTTTTCCCCAATAATTCAGCACAAATTTATAACATCTACTTGCATCTCACATGTGCCTCTCCCTTTCTGGCCGGACAATGATTGAGAAAGAATTGCTTATTGGCTGTCTGGGGAGAGGCTTCGAGAAATGTTAAGCAGACCTTTTCAACGTCTGACCCATTCAGTCTGTGAATGTTAATGGTTTTTAATGAAGACATGAACTGAAAACTGAACTATATGGCTTAATAACAGAGAGATGATGTTCAGGCTGAGATTTCTTTCTTTTTTTAAAGTGAAGAGTCTAAGCTTTTGGGCACCAATGACCTGCAGAGAAATTTGTAGCACGTCAAAAGCTTAAAGAGAGATCATAGGTGTTTAAGGTGGACCACAGGATGTATTATTAAGGTGCTTGCTCTGAGCTATCATCACATGTCCACCTTTCCCTGAGTTTTCTATTTTCAGAGTGAAGCTAATAAATTGGGATCTTGAGAAGGTTTTTCTGCAGGCTTACAATGAGAAATGATAAGAGATTATTTTAGAATGAAGATCAATGACAAGGTCCAAACGGTGTGAGAAGGAGGAGGAGCAGCGGGAGGAGGAGGAGCAGAAGAAGGCGGCATTGGCACTAATGTAAGATGAGTGTAATGTGCAACTCAAGGCCAAAGGCAAGAGCTTTATCTCACCAATTCTCTTTACAGGAGTGGAAATTACTTGGTGCCATACATAGCAGATTTATACAAATTAATGACTTGGGTTATTAATAGGCAGGGGTGCATATATTAAACACCATGAGTAAAGGTAGCTTTAATTATGCATCCTTTATAAAACCTGTTTGACTTCAGCTCCTGCTGTGAAGGTGCATTATCAAACTTAATCAGGTTCTTGACAAATTAGGTAATATAGCAATTGAATCTCATTTAACTTTTGAAACATCAGCTAGCTTTAATAAATCTGTTCTCCGCGGATTAGTGATAGTGACATTGAAATAAAGAAAATGGATATTTAAACTAGAGAAACTGCATTTTCTGCAAAAAATGCTGAGTGCTGAATCACTTTGCTGGAATGTGTTGAAGAAGCTGAAACTGAGTTGAAAACTAAATAAAACAAAATGTTAGCTAAAAAGTCGCAAAAGTAGGAAAATGCTAACTAAAAGCTATAAGTAGCAAAATGTCAATAAAATATAAAAGTTGTAAAAATGTATATAAAATAAGCAAAATTTTGTATAAAAGTAATGTAGTAAAATGCCAGCTAAAAATAGCAAAAGACAGACTGGAAGCTGAATGTAGTGAAAGGCTAGCTAAAAGTCTGAAAAATGCTAATAAAATGCTAGCTAAAGGGTAAAAGTAGCAAAAGGCCAGCTGAAGTTAAATTTAGCAAAACATTATTGAAAAACTAAAAGGAGCATAAAAAGACAAAAACAGAGTTTTCAGAAGATTTCAAAGAGATTGATGTTTTGAAGTATTTCAATAAATCTCCATGTATTTCATTACAGACAAAAATGCAAACAAAAGGTAAATATTTCTGAAATGTATAAAAGTTAGATACACTAAAAGTCATAGCACCCATCTCCTTGAATGAGGTGAATGTTTTGATACATGAAAGGTTAAAATAACAAAGTTTGCAGAAAGAGCTGCTGGAAAACATATAGAAAAATAAAAAGAAACAGGATCATTATAATGTGAATGCTGACTCAGCATTCATACGACAAATAGTGGAATTAATGTTAATGTTGTTTTTGCGTTCTAATATTTGAAGTTCATCTGTTTTATATTTAGAAAAACCCTTTTCACATTTCAACGAATACTTTGAGGCCACCGTGTGAGCGAAAGTTCCTGGGACCTCTGCGCAGACAATGGTGTCACATCCTTCCCAGGGGGGAGACACCTCAGAGTGATTTGTGGTTTGGGAAGACTGATGAACTGCTATTGCCACCCTGTTTCTTTGCAAGATCAATTCTACATGTAGGAGTGTGCTTTATGAATGATGGAGACCTCCTCGAGCCATCCATACAGCTGCCCAAAGACACGTCCCTGGCCCCCGTAGCACCTACAAGGCAGGAATAAAGCAATCATTCTTCACAACATGGCCATGCATTATGCACCCACAGTCACACGTGAACCACATGAATACACAGATAAGCCAACAAGCATGCACGCAGATAAACTGAATTATCTGTTTGCAGGAAACAAATAAAGACTAAGTCGAGCCTTTTTTTTTTTCCTTATTACAGAAGACTGATCGTTAAAGTTTGGACAAATGTTGTCTAATGGATTTTCTTTAGAGAACAAAACTGTCCGTTTACTATCTGGCTTTGCTACTTTTCTGAACAGGCCCATAAAGCTGAGTGCAGGCCAATAAGAGCAACTTGATGGTATTGAAGGATCACTTGCAGCGCACATCTGAAGGCTGTATACCATTGTGAATAGAAGCGCCGTACATAGATGTCATGAGTCCTGCCTCCTGCAGAGAGGTTAAAAGCAAAAAGTAGAGCTCAATGAATACGCGAGTGTTCTGGAGGCTATGAAATTGAAAGGCCTCGTCTCCTTTTTGTTTTTGCCAAAAGACTTTCATGGAAAAAAAGAGGATGCGAGTGCTGTTTAATCGCAACTTTGAGATTGATTAGGTGAACTTGTGTGCAAATCAATGCAGGCTTGACAGATGATCCCTTTTAATGATAATCTAATGCCAAAAGCAAAAAGGAGAAGAGTAATGAAACAGGGCTACCTGACAATAGAGAGGATCACATTTGGTTCTTCAAAAAACAAATCTGAATTTTTATTTAAAAATATGCAAGAGTCATATAGAAAACTCCCTTTTAACCCTAACTAAATATGTCACATTGTGTTTACTTTTAACAATAAAACTCAAAAAATAGCCATAAATGTTTTGCATAACACTAATTAGATGCATGCTTCCCTCTTTCTCACAACGAACCAAGCACCCAGCCAAGTTACAGTCTTTAGAAGTCAGGTTTTTAGCGTGTAGACCAAAACAAGACAGATGCACAGCTGAGATAGCTTCCATTTACAGTGTAAGCCTGGGAGAGCCGCAGTGTAAGGGCCATATACTATTTATGGGTTAATCGATACCGTGACTGGATGACACCATGTCCCCACTACTTTCTGTCATGATGATGGCTCACTAATTTTGGAACGGCTGCTTTCTCCTGCTGCCTTCAGCAGGCTGCAAGACGGTTTAATTTGGCTGTAAAAACGCCAATCACTGTGTTACTTCTTGTTCCTACGGGAGGTCAGAACGGGGGCAAGTCCATAGGAGGAAATATATTCGCATAGTTCTTTTAGAGACACTGCTAACCCCTGACATCCCATTTGGGTTGTAATTTCATGTTGTTAAAGTGACAGAGACCCAGCCTCTGTGCTCTCAGAGAGACGGGGAGAGAGGGGCGACTTGAGAGAGGCCTTTAATTCTTCTATGCATGATGATGCTTTAACATGCACATTTAGGAGCGCGGCTGAGACAGAAAAAGGGAAAAAGTGTATGGGGCCAAACCTTTTTGGGCTCTGTGTTTCCTAAATACTGTATGAGTGTGGCACTGAGTATCCACAAGCAGCATGTTTGGGTTTCTGCATTTGGAAGACAGAGGTTAGTGCACATCAGAGTCACAGGAGGTCACGCTCTCTGCAAAAAAAGAGGCTGACTCGAGGAAACACAGAGACAAGTGGTGGAAAAACTCCTTACCATGGTACCTCGACTTAACACAGTTTCTCTTAGCTGGCTTTGATCTCTAACTAATGTGAACATATGAGAAAACTGGTGCTTTTAGTGTGATGAAAGCTAACATTTAACTGCTTTCATTAAATCAGCAAGGTAAAAGCGTCACACGTATTTGCATTTTGAAGCAGAGGAGTTTCTGTAGCTACTATTTTTGCACCAAACGCTGTGAGATTCTACAAGAACAATACAAGACAGATAGGAAACCAGCACAGGTCTAATTTTTGGTTTTCTAATTATTTCTACTTTAATAGTGCATCAGTTTGTTTGTTTGTTTTGTTGTCTTATCAAGGCATCTTTTACTCTGCATACATTATATCATAACAAGTGATTCTGCTGATCTCATTCATAAATTCCTGCCCATTATGGAAATATGCCTTACATTTTTTTGATTGCTGTTATAATTTTGTTCCATCACAATGAAGATTAAAAAGAAATTCTGTGATATTGCGATCACCTTAAATATTTTAAATATTTGTAATAAATTAACTCTGAAATCATCCTGCCTTCTAATATATCATATTAGGCCTATGCACAGAAAATATATACATATTTAATAAATCTTGTGTTTTGCATAGTAGATTATTTGTGCAAAAAAAAGATTAATTTATATCAAGAATCTGAACACAGAGTTGGTTCGTAGATCAAAAGATCATATAATGCAGTTTTGCCTCTGATTGCAGATGATAAAAGACAAAACACCACTGGGAATGGCATCAAAAGCACAGCATTTTTTTTAGTGGTGCTGGAAACTTATCAAGAGCCATAACAGAAGTCTATCTGCATTTAGAAATTGACAAACAAGGTATATTCTGTTATGAATTAAATATGGAAAGATGTTAAACTAACATCCATACATATCCGGACACAGAGACTGAAATAGGTGCACACACACATTCATACAGAGATGGAGAGACGTTGCTCTGTATCTCGGTGTTTAAACAAGAATAACTTTATTTATTTATTTATTTAAATAGATCCGTCCATCCATTTTCTTTACACATTATTTCCTTTCCAGGTTGCAAAGGGCCCTGGCAGGGGACACCCAGGACAGGTTAAAAGTCCATCACAGGGCCGCACAGAAACACAATTAATTAAACAATTATTCACTCTCTCATTCACACCTAGGGACAATTTAGAGTTACCAATTAACCTAACATGTAGGTTCTTGGTCTGTGGGAGGAAACCGGAGGGCCTGGAGAAAACCCACATGTGCACGAGGAGAACATGCAAACTCCACCCAGAAAGGCTGGGAGGAGACCTCTGCTGCTCTGCTGGTACTCTGATGTGTCCCAGAATTGGAAACATTATATTCCTCAAGTAATGAGTCCTTCCTTTCATGCTTGTTGTTACTCTCTGATTTTAGATCAGTGAGAAGATTTTTTTTTTTTTTAAATATCTTCTTCTTCTCTCCACTTTTTCCTCCTGTGTCAGGAAATGATTTGTTTCTGTCAGGTCTTCATTTTGATTTTTTTGTTGTTATTGTTATCATTTTAAGGGGGAAAAAAAGGAAATACTTAGATGAAAAGCAAAACATAATGTAAAAAAAAAAAGTCTTGTTCTAATGCACACCATTTAAGATGTAATATTTATGAGGTAGCCAATAACTAAATGGCTGCAGACTACCACCCCAGTTTGTTTACCTACTGAAACAGCTGAAGTAACTAAAAATAGGTCAACGATGACAAAGTCTATGAAAGAGCCTTTTAAGATGAAGAGGTCTAATAAGTTTGATGTATTGATATGCATGTATGCTCAGATTTTTTAAGTAGAGTATGCAGATAAAAGTGCTTTGTTTATATTGAGTGCATGTCCGCGTTTCAGATTTGCATATCGATATGTCTGGAAAACTGCAGTCTTTAAACGCACCATTTGATCTAGCTCAGGATAAGATTTTGTTTATGCTTGATTTCAGACTTTGCAATGAATACATTGAAATATAATTACCTTATTTCATGCTTGTCCATCAAGACGAGTTTTTTTTTTTGTTGTTGTTGTTGTTCTTAATAGGATGTATTTGTTTGTTTTTTTTTTTCCAAATCAAATATTTCAAATCATCTGTGTGCGTTCGAGCTGCCGTAGGGCTGAAGTGGCAGCTCCTGAGGACAGTGGCGTGAGGTGTCCGCCCCTCTCTGACACGGAAAGAGTTAACGGAGCGGTGGGTTTGCCCATTCTCTCCCGCTGTGAGTGACGCGATCATCTCTCTTATCCCTCAACTTTGCCTGTTGCCAGACCAGGCAGCCGAGGTGGACGCTGGCTATCACCGCTGACATTCCCAACGCGATCGCACCGAAAACTAAACCGAATCCATGTTTCTTCCTTATTTACCCCCCTGCTGACATTTCCCTCCTGCTGGCTGTGATTTCCTGACGATGATTTTTAGTTTTCCTTCCCGTCGGACTCTCCGATGTTGTGCAGTCTACTACACGAAGGCGTAAATCTTTTTTTTTTTTTTTTTTTTTTTCTTTGAGTAGAGGTGGATCTTCCCGGATACGGCGAGGAGGTAGCTCTATGAATTAAAAACAGGGGGAAGATTCGGACGGAAACATAGATTAAAAATGCCACGGAGGAAACAAGAAGCGCCCAAGCGCGCAGCAGGTACGTGAATCCAACTAGAAAAACGCGTAAAAACAAGCTTTGTGTGTCAGAGCCGCGGGGGTGATAACAGTTGTTTTGTGAAGCTCACTTTGCAGTCTCCGCATTTCCGTTTCCACTTTATGGCTTTTGCTCCGTCCAACGATGCGCTTTGTCACTTTTCCCCACTCTCCTGAGCTCCCGGACGCGGCTGCGCTTCTTTTCGAAGCAGATAAACAGTTGTTCTCTGCTTTTTGCTCTCGGATGACTCGGCAGCTGTAAACTTTTATTTCCTTGTGTTCCGAAGTTAAATCTCTCACTTTAAGTCCGTTTAAATGACGATCAGTGTGTTGTTGATTTTTTTGGGATGCTTGAGGCGTGCCAGAAAGACGATCTTTTGTGCGCATTTTTGATCCAAGCGCATAACTTCTTTACACACAGTCGGAGGGAAGGAAAAAAATAAATCTACCTCTGAGGGGTTTCTTTTCTCCTTTTAGGATAAGATAAACAATTTGAGTGCAGACAATGGGGTTTCGTGGGCTGGAAAGAGCCATAATCGACAGTTGCCACGTTTGATTTGACGGTTGATTGATTGGCTGTCACGCGGCTTTGATCTGATCCTTCCCGATTTGCATCAGAAAATCACTTCCCACCATGTGCTGCAGGCCCCTGACGTCACGTTTAAACCACTTTGAAAGGCCCTGTGTACTTTTTACTCTTTCTCTGTCACACTCTCTCTCGCTCACTCTCACTCACTCACACACACACTTTGTATCACTGATGGTCAAGTGACTCACCAAAAAGAGTGAAACAAGAGGAGAAGGAGGAGGGAGGGGGGGGGGCAAAGTGGTTTCACAGTGAGAAATCATACACAGACACACACACTTCCAAAAGAGAACATCACACTCCTATGTGCACACTTGTTCACTTTGAACACACACAGTAACAAGCATACAGTGGGTGAGAGGAGGTGGGAGGAGTGGGTTCGGGGTTGTAAAAGGAGCCGTGTGCTATTTAATGGAGGGGAGGAATGGGTTTGCTCTGTCAGACTGGGCCGTCACAACGGCTTTGTTTCATGTTTGATTTAATTGTCTCTCCCCTGACAGGGCCATTCATCAATGGCTTTAATGGTCAATCAGAGACAGGCTGAGTGAGTGCTCCCATTCTGTTTAGCCATAAGCTGGCCTGGGCTTTTATTTCATCAAAATGCCCCAGCCTAATGTACATGCTCACTGGCTCAGAGTGGCCGCGGGGAGCACATAAAGAATGACTGAAAGCTTTCTGATTTCAGATCAGTGAGAAGGATGTTTTTTTTTATGTCCTCTTCTACTCTCCACTTTCTCCTCCCTACCACACTGCTGTTTCTCTGTTGACGAAAGAGAATAAAAGGCTGTAATACGGATCGTTTTGTGTTTTTAGAAAACAACTTTTTCTTCTTGCAACCACGCTTCTTTGTTCATTCATTCATCTATTCATTTCTTCATTTTTTCATGCTCCCCTTCCACCCCTGTCAGTCAGCCTGTGCAGCTGCAAGTTATAAAGTTGTCAACTGTTCAGTGGCACACAAAGGGTGATGATGAATTGATTGCAGCACAGAGCATGGTGATAGAGAGAGCAAAGAAAAGGATGACAGATGATGGGCCTTGATTAGGGACTTAGGGGGAGAGTCAGCCCACTGCAACCTTGAGACTTGCATGAAAAATCTACACACGCCCCAACAACACACACACAGACACGCTCGCATCCAGCTTTGCTCGCTCATTGTCTCTCAAACACACACTCACACATATGCACACACACTTTTTTTCCTTTCCTGTCTGAGAGGGTTTCTCCCTCCACAGTAGAAAACTTGTTTTGCCTGCTTCATTAGCGTTGGTCCAATTAGCCGTAAGGCTGATGGAGTCCTGACAGGCCCTGTGATTGGAGATGACAAGCTCGGGGTGCCCAGCCCAATGAGGTTTGCCACCACTTTGATGTAATCAACTTGATATTACACAGAGCTGCTCGCCTTTGGTTGTGCTGTAACTCAATTTTCTGCTGCAGGTGACAAATGGGCCTGTGTACCTGGGTCAGGTCTGAGTGCTCTTAACAACCAAGGGCAGCTGGCCATGTAAACAGCCGAGAAAACATGAGAGAGGGAGAGTTTCCCGGCTGTGGAAATACAAATCTCCTTCCTTTGTGGCTGGCGATTAGCTTCACCACAAGTTTGGGGCCTGAAGCTATTGAAATGATTCCAGAGAGTTGAAATACTCGATCAAATTAACAGAAAGTCAACACTGGCTTTACAACACGACTATTTCAGTGGAATGTGTAAGTTGTGCAGTATTTTTTTGCTGAATAGATGCAATGTGTTTACTGTGTCTAAAGAATTTCTAAGGGGTCACAAACACCTCCATCCTTCTTTTCACCTACTTTGCTCACTTTTGTAATAATGAATTCAGTAGAGTTGGATATCAAGCTAGAGTGAATATGATTTGAACGGGACTCCATGGCCACAATTTCTTCTTTCTACAGGGTCAGGAAAACATCTACCAGACTGGCAGCCATCACTTATGTCTGTTTACATGCATTTGCGTGTGTGTACTCACACACTCAAAATGAGCTGGCTCACACTCTCTGATTTCTCAGTTTTGAATGTGTGTTTGGTTTGGCTTGTGAGACTACTAATGAAAGGAATGGTAACTGTAGAACAAGTGCTAGGGTCAGGCCATAATTCTTTGAACTCCCTTGGCGTAAAGTTTCTCCTCTCTCCATCTGTTTGTCTTAGCGCATCATTGATGCAACATAAGTTACAGCCTATATGCCGGCTCAGAAATCCGAGACATGGACAGAACCGAAGTGTTGATGATACAAACATTTGCAGCGCACATTGCAGACACATGCACACATGCTGTGACTGGATTGTAAAGCAGCAAGTGAAAAGAAGTGAGCTGTTTTTGTATCTGTCTAGCTTCCTGTTGTTTATGTGTGAAAAGCATGTCCTTACGGAAGCAGCAGGGGAGCTCTGCTTGGGACATAATTGTTGGCTGACATGCACACCAGTATCATCAGCGAGCTTTAACAATACTCCGCCTCTGCTGGTTTGCAGATGTGAGCAAGGCAAATGTTTTGGCCTTGCAGGCCTTGTTCTAATGAAAGTCCTGTAGCGAGATTCCGTTGAAGTTGAGTCACGTCTGTGATCTATGTGTCTGATAAGTGCATACCTAATGAGGCTGCAAGCACCAGTGAAAGGAGGAGGACCGCTGACTGAGTGTTTCCCACAGGTATTGACAGACAACCTTTTTTTGTTTTTACCATGGGCCTTGACTCCATAAATCCTGCCTGTGTAATGATAACAGTGCCACCCTGCCAGTGAGTGACTGAAAGAGAGACTGTAAGGAAAGAAAGAAAGAAAGAGGGCACAGGGGGGAGGAAGAGGAGGAGGTGCTGGTGGTGGGGCCGATGAAGAGAAGAAGAGTGGGGGCGTTGAAATCGACCTCCTCTCCTTTTTAACACGCACTTGGCAGATGTCAGGCCGTAGGGTTGGGCTTTCTGAGAGACGTGTAAGTGCTGTAGTGTCACAAATAGAAAAGTGTTAGCCATTCACTCTTCCCTTTCAGCTTTCAGTGAAGATTTTCAGCCGAGACTGCTGTCTTGACACTAAGTCTGAGGCTTTGTAAAAATAGTCCCACCGCTGTTGTGATAGATGCAGCTGCACTGTGGCGACAATTGGGACAGGCTGGATCCCTCCAACTCCACCACCCACCCACCTATCCCTCCCAGAGGTACAGAGTGTTGGAGCCTGGTGGGATGTGTGCTCTTTTCGTGGAAACTGAGCTGCTCCGATCTTCAGGGGTCCTGAAACCCAATCCAGGAGGAGAATAGCCCGGCCATGCCAGAGAGCCGATTTCCTTTTCAACAGAGTCATTTATCACTGACCCACCCTTCGCTTCTGACACGGTGACGTGTGTCATTTATCAAACAGGCTTTACCAGACACACAGAGAAGGGAGGTGGATGGGGGCGGGGGGCAGAGAGGAAGAGAAAGAAAGTGAAAAACAAGACAGAAAATTAACTGAGAGAAGCAAAGAGGAGTAGAGGTAGGGAGAATGAGGTGCAAAGTTGGAGGAGAAGAACACATAAACTCTTGTGAGCGTGAGTGATTTTCCAGGGAAGAGTGAGTTTTCCTGAAACCTTTGCTTGAAGAGGAGTGTTCAGAAAGGAACTTTTTTTTTAGATGACAGGAAAGATTGAGTTTCACTGAGGTGTGTCTTGATGAGTGACAGAATGTTTCTCAGTGACATGTTGCAAGATGTCTGAATGAATCTGAGAAATATGCTTTGCAAGTATACAAGTCCGACAAGTATCTAAGTGTTGTTTACGTATAATATATACACAACAAACATGTGCAGAAGTACTGTAGAAGTGTGTATTTGTGTGTGCATGGGGCCATATGGCGTCAATGTTTAATGCGTGTGTGTGTGTGTGTGTGCGTGCTCCCTGATGATCAGGGCTGACAGGTATCACTCATGCAGCTGCCTGGCCTTTAAATGAACCCGAGCTGCTCTACTCTCCCGTGGCCCTAACAGGCTCTCTCCAAGATGGATGCTTCTTTAAAAATCAGATTAATGATGGATACCAGGCTTATAGTGCCATTTATCATGAAGAATATTATTTAGGCCGGCCGTGTATGGCTGTAACTGGAGAGCTAGGACGAGAAGAAGCAGGGTGGAAAGCCTTAGACAGACACTCACTGTGTGATGGATGGCTGAGCGCTCTCTGTGTTACTAGACACCAGTGCCGCAGCAGTAAGCCATAATCAGATAGCCCAGGGATGTTTATCCCGCAACTACACTACCCAGATTGCTTTGCCTGGAGGGTTGCATTATGAAAGGTATAGACTCCCATTATCATCAGCTTTAAAAAGTTAGTGGAATCATGAAGAAAAAACAAACAAAGAAACATTAAACACTGATGGGCACATAGAAACTTTTTAAATGATCCAGTACAACTGAGCGTACCGTAATAATCATTTTAAAGTTTTTTTGCCCCGAAAAGTCCCCAACCAACCCTTTCCCCAGCAGTTATGAATGAAAGTGCAGTGAGAGGTCAAGGCAAGGTCAACTGTGCTGCTGCTCCTACAGAAAAGTGAAGAAAAAATGTTGTTGTTTTTGTCCTCTAGTTGTTCCCTTCTTTCTGCCTCCTACATTGTCCTCCTCCTACACACTACCGTGATTTATGGTGACCATCCATCTTTAGGCTGCGTCCATCACCTCCTCGTTGCTAGGCGATCATGGCAGCAGCTGTGTGTTGTGGGAGGGAATAAAAGTCAGTTGTCCCGCTTCCAAACTCGACTTTATTCCCTTCACCGTGAACCCTTACTCTGAGTTTGAACTTTGAATGCAGGACTAGTTGCAGTTCAAACTGTAAGATTAAAAAAAGACCCAAAAGTTTAATTCTCATTTTAAACTCACATCCGTTGTGACTTCTAACTCTATTCCTATGGACCCCAAAGTTTAAGTTTAAGTTTCTAAAGGAGAAAAAAAAAGTTTAGGAAATTTTCACTTTGCTGCTTTTTATTTCCCTGGAACATTTAGTTTTATAATTTTATTTTGTAGACCTTTTTCCTGTTTAAACAAATAGCAGATATTTCACAGCCATAATTATTTAAATGTACTGTACAACAGGCTGAACAGAACAATAAAAGTTTTACCAGATCAGCTACCGTCAACCTATTACTGAGATGGCTTTTGCTGCCAGAATGGGATGTCCAGACATTTGCAATCAGTTTCTTAGACCCTGTGGATTCTCTGCTGCTGAGGATGTGTTTCAGACAAAGTATTACAAGTCAGATTCCTGTGTGGCCCTTTGTGACACCCGTTATATTCTTTAGACAGTTATACAACATTCTGCATATAACAGAGAACAGGTTTTACACAGACCCAGTGTAAACATGAAGCACAGCTTTAGATGAGAATTAAGGAAAACCATTAACAAGACTAACCTATGTATTGATTATTGATTGTTTTTACAGTTTTCTCATCTGGTTTAGCTAAGCGCTACAAACTGTAAGGGGAAATTCAGGTGCAGTCATCTTTGTAGTTTTTTTGTTTACATTTTTACCTTTAAAACTGATATGGTTTTTACCTTGTGTTTATTTCTACCCTTGGGTTTAGCTGTGACTCTGCTGCCCTTGACAGGAAGTTAGTGTAAACAATGACTACAAACTGATTCACCCTGGTGTACCTGCAGTACATTTAACTTAGCTTAGCTTAGCTTAGCCCCTCTTCTCAGCCTTCCTCTTAGTGTTTAGCTCGGTCCACACACCCTGTGACCTTTTGAGGCCTAAACAGTTCAAGGAATTTGAGGAATAACTTGAAACTTGGCTTAAGAACTGTTCAGAACATCAAGAAAAGGGGAATAGATTTAAAAAAAAGTTGCTGAAGGAAGTTTAACTTGCTTTGCATAAACAGGTAGAACAGGCCTTATGGGCTAATATTACTTAAACGTTATCCAGTCTCCCTCCTTTTTACTGGCCTTGATTCTGCACCTGCAGAAGAAGGTTGTGCAGATTTGTTTTGTTTGTTTCCATTGTGTTTATCATTTATTATGGCTGCTTCAAACTGAGACCTCCATAAGTTTTGTCATCTTGTGTAAAAGCAGCAGGAGGTCTTTATGTGTTCGGGCTCTTCTCATGTCAGACAAAGTGGATGAATTTTCAGGTCATGGGGGTCTGTATGTGCAGCTGGCAGCTTTGAGGTACAGCCATAACAGAACAACCAGCTGAGGGTTGAATCTCTTCACTTGTTCACTCTCTTTCTCTCGCTCTCTCTCTCCTCTCACCATGTGCACTGACAAGGTTCAGCCCTAAGCTTTGCCTGGGGCCAGAATGATCTCTCTGTTTTTCCCATCTCCCATATCACACATCCTGCACTACAATTGGCGGACACAATGTATTCACAATGCCATCAGGGGGTAGAGAATGCGCACAAATAAACCTGACAAAGACATCCATGATTGGCTGAAACGTGATAGCCTGTATGAGAAGAATGTTAAAGCAGAATTGAGATCTGAAAAACCTAGAAAAAGAGCCGTGCAAATTTCAGTAAAATCTGCAGAAGCGACTTATGTCAGAAGTTATTCAGTTTTGAGATGGCCACAGATCACCTGTTACAGTTTTTTTTTCTCATGGGACTTTAAGGCAGCTTGAAAGGATCAAAGGGAAAAGAGGGAGCGAACTAAGTTTGATTGAGTGTGTTACTTTGACACATGTGTACAAGAGAAAGGCATTTTAGGTATGTTACTGATCTGCTGCTATTTTGACAGAATGGGGCTGTTTTAGACTAAATTATTCTAATCTATTTAAAGAGTTTTTGGCAGATGGGAAACTTGAGAGAGAGTACAAAGCAGATTTTATTTGATTGAGACTGAGGTGACTTCCTGTCCTGCAATGTTCTTGAGCTGTTTCCTGTCAGTGCGAGCCCCCCTGCTGAGGGGCTGTGTAGGTTTAAGGCAGAGAAGGTGCTGTTAAAACATTGTACACATAAAATCAACATGTAAATGCTTTATTTGTTTGGCAACAACACTTTAATTTTTATTTCTTAATCTTAATAAACTATTTCTGTAAATGTGTTTGTCAAGTTAATTAAAAGTTGACATAATTAAATGAAGTCAAGGATTTATTTTTTTTAACTGCAAGAAATAGATCTTTTAAACTGCACCTTTTTTTGTGGAAAAAAAGTAGTAAAAATAAAATATATTAATGTTGACTGCACAAGAGCAGGCCTCTTTTTGAAATCCCGATGCCTCTGGCAAGGTTGTGTTTTTGACCAAGCAATCATTTAAGTACGAGGGTCAAGCGCAGGTAAAGGTTTTAATGACACATCCTGTTTATCCTGCTTCTGTTGGGTGTAATCACGCTTCCAGTCTGCTTTCCCAGCTGTGGAACATTCTTCTTGGTCATCAGGAGTTTGATTTTTGAGAAAAGGGACTAAATTTAGTCAGAGCTTGTTGCATAAATTTTAGATAGCTTTTACAAACAACTCTGTTTGCACAAAAATAAAATGCTGCATGCAGATTTGTAAAGTGATAAATGTCAAAACATAGCGAAAGTGTAAAGATTTCTTCTTTGGGAGTTACGTGGGATTTTATTAATTCACGCAAGGCATATTTAAAAGACAACATCAAAAGAATTTTAAGGCTTTCAGCAGCACTTGAGGAGAAATAACAGTATGACAGAGACAGGGAGAGAGAGAATGAAAGCCTCTGCTTTAGAGGCAGCCACAGCACCTTCCTGCCTAATCACCCCCTGTCCCTGCCCTCGCTCTTGTTCCTGATCGTCAGAGCAGCACTGCAGTATTTCTATCAGATGATCTCTCCCTGCTCGTCTGCGGCCCTTATGTTTATGAAAATGATACTCCACAGGAATGCTTCCTGCATGCCAAGATGTCACTGTCTTTCCTCATCACTTGCATCTACGTGCATGTTCGACTCTGTTTGTGTGTGAGTGCGTGAGGGTCGACGGAGGTGGGTAGTGGTGGTGGGGTGGAATATAACTAACTGACTAGCTGTGTTTAGGATTGTGTGAAGTGTGTTTGAAGTTGTGAATTTTTAAGTGAAATGGTTGCTTTTTTAAGTTCCATTTTGGGTGGCTTTTGTTGTTTTGTGAGAGTTTATTGCTTTTCTTTTCTGTGTGAGCTGTGACTGAGATGTTGATTGTGTGAAAGTGCACCTCCTACCATTCTTACCCAGCCCCACCCCAAAGGAATCATTCACAGAACCTAATGATTCTTGTCTTTCCCCCACATGGCATCAGCTCGGTTTATCATTACAAGAACTCGCTCACATTCTTGCTTTCTTTTTCTCTTTCTCTCACCCTCAGACCCACACACACAGACACACACACACAGGGAAGATTCATACATTCACCTCACACCATATGCTTAGATATTAGTTAAGACTGCATCCAAGAATATTGTTGTGTTCAAAATATTCATAATTTATTCTAAGGGAGCCTCTATATTCCCATCACCTTTTATTAGCTTGATAAATCACCTCTGTTGTCAGTCAAGGCAGGGAGAATAATTGGATGTGGTTGTCGCCTTGTGTGATGGATTATCAGTCATTGGGGATTAAATTAACAGATAGTGCTCAGACATAATGGTTTTTGTTTTGCATTTTAAATTGCCTGGGAGCACGGTTTGACTCTAAAGGTTTTTATTGCTGGTCCTTTTGGACTTCTCTCCCCCTTTTCTGTGCTGTCTGCACTTCATAACAAATGAACAATAGCTCATAGGGCTGCAACTCTTTCAGGATAAAATTTTACAACATTTACTGCTAGATTAAGGCACAGAAACAGACCTAGGAAGTATTTTAAATGTGGTTGCCTGGTCTGGCATTATATCTAGCAATAGTTTAACAAAATGGCAAAAAAAAGTGACAAAAATATTAGCAATATCTTCTTGTTAAGGAAGAAAAAGGTGACTTGACAACTTGGTCAAGCGATGTGCTATGATGTTCTGATTTATACTGACATCTGTGACTTTCTAGTAAATATAAAAGCACATAAATTGCTCAATCCTGGCTGGATTTTCTCTTTCAAAGACAAGAAAAAAAGCCAAAGTTAAAGAAAAAAGAGAGTAAGGAGTTATTTGAGCACTGGACGCAGGGCATGTATATCTAGTATGTGTTCCCCAAGCAAGAACGATTTACCTCTTCACCCCTCCCTTCCCTTTTCCCCACATCCACATTATCATAATTGTGTCCAGAACATGAGGGGCCGGGGAAGTGATCATGTCATTTTATTTACACCCTGCTTGGCCCTTTTTACAAACGACATGCCACTGACTGCCAAGCGGACTGGGGCCCAACGACATCTTTTGATCAGGGCTGTCGGGGCCGATCAGCGGAGAGTGGCAGGTAATGGATACCCAGTGACAAACCAAATCTCCGGGAGGACGGAGAGTGGGTCGCACCTGCCAGGTCTCCATTAGGCTGGCCTCGCAGTGGGGCTGCCTGCTGACTGTGCCCCCAGGGTCCAAATCAGACCAGCGCCAGCCGCATGGCTGCCTTGAGATTGGCTGTTAGCACTGGAAATGAGAGTTATTTCAGCTATGACATTTTTGTTTAGACTGGATATGTATGTGGGGGGTGTGGGGAGGATGAAGGATTTAGTCACAGCATGTATGTGTGTGACTGTGTATGTGTGTTTGTGTCCCCATACACAAGGTCTACCCTGAGTGATCAAACTATTTCAGTCTATATCTACAGGTTCTCTTTGTGGCATTTGTCTTAGTTTACAATATTGTCCAAATGGCCTCAGACCTGTCTACAAGCCATCCACTATTTTCAGAGATTATTTGTTTTTTCCTCAAGTTGAGCAGTTTTGTGAGTGAGGTTGTGAGGAAGAGGGGCAGCAGGGTCTTGGGGGTTAGTGGTGGCTGAGTTGGTGTTAGATGGATAGACTTGTGGCCACAAGAGGCACAGGAATCTGTATATGTTTGTTTATGTGTGGGGCCAGGGGGTACACATATACATAGACAAACACACACTTCTCACTTCTCATGAAGAGCACTGAGTATCAATATGAAGGGTGACAGGCCACTTATGCATAACCATCAGGTCTTCAATCGTTAATTTCACCTCAGACGTCCTCCTCCCTCTTCTCGTGTGGTCTTTTATTTAAAAATATATTTTACAGTTTTTATTTTTTGATTTTAAGAACCTATAGTTCCAAACACCTTCTAAATATTAACAATTTATGAACTAATGACTGTGGTAAGTCATCATGAGATGACGCTCATGATGTTAAATCAACATCAGAATTTCATCAACAAAATGTTGATATCTTTTTCTTTTGAACTTTTTAAGAAATGCTTTTTTCCTGTGTTCATGTGTGCGTCAGTCTGCATTTGTGTGTAATCAGAGGAGAGGCAGATGAAGAGGCGTCAGACATATTAACTGACAGATGGAGGTTGATCCAACTCATTTATTACCCCAGAGGAGAATGCCACAGTGAGATTGGGCTTCATTAATTTCAGATTTAGTTTTCATTTCAAGCTGTTGTGCCCTGAGATAAATAAAATGGTGCATTATGTTTTTGCCAAGATATTTCTTTTTTGTTTTCCTCCAATAGAAGGAGTGAAAGGAAGGGAGGCATAAGTTCCATGTGGCTGGGGTAGTATATAAATACAGGCTCGCCTAGAGGAAAATAACACCTCAACGGTTGATGAGGTGAAATGGGATGACTGTAATTTCTCAGCTCAGCTTTAAAGGCTCCCACACAGATGGCTCATTTATCCCTGGGAGTCCTCGGGCACACATTGCAGGGAAACTTTTTCTCCAGTTATTCTAACATAGCAAGTACTCTCCTTGCTATTTAACTCATCTCTTTCCTCTTCTCTTTGTCTCCATTCTCCTTGCAGCCTATTCTCCTGAGGAGCTGACAGAGCACCCTGTGGAGGAAGCAGAAGCAGGAGAACAGCCCTCAGTACCTCAGGATGACCTTCCCATGAAGGAGGAGTTTGCAGAGCAAATTGTAGGGACTGCCAAGGAGCAGGCATGTGACCAGGAATCAGCTGACGCCACTGAGCTCTCAGGACAAGAGATGGACAGTGAGTCACATGTGAGTGAGTCCAGTGACCGCCTCTCAGACTTTGAGAGCCCCTGTAGAAAAGCTGAGGCCACAGCATCTCAGAATGCTGACGCCAAGACACCTCCCATAGCCTCGGACACCTTAGAGCAAATGAAAGCTATCTACTCTAGTTTCCTGACCAGCCCTTTGTGGTCACCACTGAACTTAAATTCCACACCACTACAGGCACAGTCCTCTGCTTCAGCAGAAAAGCAAACTCGCAGCAACAGCACTAGCAGCAGTAGTAGCTGCAGCAGCGGTAGCTATGACTGGCATCAGTCTGCAGTGGCAAAGACACTGCAACAGCATCCTCCTCAAAGTCGTCACTCTGCTCCGTCTGAGCCTAGCCTCTTCAGTACAGTCCAGCTTCACAGGCAAAACCCTAAGCTGTTTGGCTCGATCTTCACCGGTGCTAGTAAATTTCGCTGTAAGGGCTGTAGTGCTGCTTATGACACCCTGGTGGAACTGACAGTTCACATGAACAATACAGGCCACTATCGTGATGACAACCAGGACAAGGCGGGCAGCGGTTCTAAGCGTTGGTCCAAACCACGTAAGCGGTCCTTGCTGGAGATGGAAGGAAAGGAGGATGCCCAGAAGGTTTTGAAGTGCATGTATTGTGGCCACTCCTTTGAATCTCTCCAGGACCTCAGTGTCCATATGATCAAGACCAAACATTACCAAAAAGTGCCTCTGAAGGAGCCCATGGCCCCTGTGGCAGCCAAAATCATGTCCTCTAAAAAAAGGGGGCTTGTGGGTCTGGACCTCACTTCTGCACCACGCTCAAGAGAAGGAACACCCAAAGCAAAAGCAGAACTGAATGATCCCTCACAGAAACCTTCCTCCAGCCCCTACACCACACCCAATAGCCGATACAGCCACCAGAATGGTGCTAGCTACACTTGGCAGTTTGAGTCCAATAAACTCCAGATCCTCAAGTGTATGGAGTGTGGGAGCTCCTACAATACACTCCAAGAGTTAAGAACCCACATGATGGTGACAGGACACTTCCTGAGGGTGACCAGCACTGTAGGTAAGAAAATCAAAACACTACCTGAAGCCACCTCACCCAATCCAGGAAGGGTCACCACACCTACTGAGCAGAGAGTCCAGTCTGTACCACTTGCACCCTCCAACTTTTCTCCTTCACCTCTTCAAACCACACCAACTCCCCCTGCCACCTCCCCTCCTTTAAAAGAAATCAAGAAGGAGGAGGTTGAGGAGGAGTGCACCCAGCAAGAGACTGCTGGAAATAAAAAAGAAGTCACAGCAACAGTTGGTAAAGAGGAAGATATTGAGAGGGAGGAAAAATATGACATTTCAAAGTATAATTATCTTACAGAGGAGGACCTGAAAGAGAGCCCTAAAGGGGGCCTTGATATTCTGAAATCACTAGAAAACACTGTGACATCAGCTATCAGCAAGGCACAGAGTGGGAATCCAAGCTGGGGAGGCTACCCCAGTATCCATGCAGCCTACCAGTTCCCAAGTGCTCTCAAACTCCAACAGGGCAGTATGGAAAATAATTCACAGATGAAATTCTTGTTCAATGGAGGGGGGGATGGAGCTTTGTCTTCTTATGCTAAAAACCAGCCCCTCATTTCCCCGCCACTAAATCAATCATCTCCCTTTCCCACTAATAATTTTCAAGCAATGGAAGATTTAGTGAAAAAAGTGACAGAGAAAGTTGCAAAAGTAGAGCAAAAGGTAAAGCAGTTGTCCCCAAAGAGGGAGAACCAACTATCCCCCTGTAGTAGTGACACTGGAGAATCACACAAGGGAGGAGAGGCTGACTCACCTCGAGAGTGGAGGGAAGTTACTCCAGTCAACAGTGACAAGGGGAGCCATAGCGAAAGGGCATCCCCAGCAACAGAACCCAAGAGAGACACAGCAGTAAAATCTCCTCTTTCCTCCACACTGAGGTGCAGCACCACAATTATCACTGGTCATACTCCTCCTGAGCAGCCCTTTGTCAACCCACTAAGTGCTCTTCAGTCAGTAATGAACATTCATTTGGGGAAAGCAGCCAAACCCTCTTTGCCAAATCAAGACCCCCTTAGCCTGCTTTCTAGGCTCAGCCAGAGCATGACTGAAAAGGCTGCTGTGGCTGCCTCTCCATTACAAACCAAAAAGCCAGAAAGTGTAGTTGATAATAGTTTTTGCCAGTTCAGTGATGACCAGCCTATCGACCTCACAAAAAGTAAAAATGATAAAGGAGGCTCTGTGGGCTCAGCCCCCCTAACCCCCCCATCCACAGCCTCTTCAATTTCTCCTATCTCTCTTGTTACTCCTGCAAAGTTATCAGTAGTCTCTCCCTACACATCCAACAGCCCTCTACATGAAAATGCATTGTCTGATATCTCAGACATGCTTCGAAACCTGACACAATCCCACCCTGTAACAAAGCCTCCTTCGCGACCTCGGGTCACAGACAAAACAGAAGTTGTAGGATCTACGCTTGAAGAGGACGATGCATCCCTGCATGGCCACAAACGCAAAGGCCGCCACTCCAACTGGAACCCACAGCACCTCCTCCTTTTGCAGGCCCAGTTTGCCTCCAGCCTCAGGCAGACTTCAGAGGGGAAGTATATCATTAATGATCTGAGCCCACAGGAAAGAATGCACATATCTCATTTCACTGGTCTCTCCATGACCACCATCAGCCACTGGTTGGCCAATGTCAAGTACCAACTACGAAGAACAGGCAGAACCAAGTTCCTCAAGAATCTGGACTCTGGTCAGCCTATATTTTTCTGTAGTGACTGTGCCTCACAGATCCGAACCCCATCAGCTTACGTGTGCCATCTGGAAGCCCACCTGGGTTTCAGAATAAGAGACTTGGCCAAGATGTCCCCTAAACAGACTGTTAGGGACACTAACGCTCTCACTGAGAAACTTGTGCCCTTGGAGTCCTTCCTTCCTTCACAATCTCCCGATGACTGCAGCAGTAATGGAGCAGTGTACCGCTGCCAGCTCTGCGTCCGTAAGTTTGCCACTAAGCACGCCATCAAGCTTCACCTCAGCAAGAGCCATGGGAAGTCTCCAGAGGACCATCTGCTATATGTGTGTGAATTAGAGAAACAATAAATTACACTTAGCAGTAGACATACTGGAAAACATGTAGACTGACTGTTGATCACAACAGAATCTTCAAAATAAATGTGTGGTAATATACCATGAACTACTGTTACAAAATGTCAGCACAAGGTGTTTACATCTGTTTGGCCTATAAACATTTCTGATTTTTTTTTTGTATTTCAAAAGACAATTATTTCACTCGGAAATATACTGTATCTCAAAAATATTCAGCTTCCTCTGTCTGTGTTCATTTTCAAAATGTTAGACAACAAAAGTGATTCTTTTGACTAGAAGGTCAGCATTAAATTGAAATCTATTGACTTGTATTTATTTTACATTTTGAAAGTTTGGATTTAGTTTGCTGGTAGACTGCATGTTTTACTGTTGCATCTGTACAGTCCTGTCTTGTCGAGATTAGAAAACGCCCTTTCAAACAAGTCATCTTTCGACACCTCAAAGCAGCCAAATTCCTGGGAGAGCTCCTTAAAAGAATCTGCCAAACAGCAGAAGTTAATTATTATTATTATTATTATTATTATTATTATTATTATTATTATTATTCATTATTGTTTATCAGATTTCTTGCTGATTGTAAAATCTGCCTTATTCATTATCACTGAATAAGGGGCACTTAAAATCCAGGTCTGTGTATAAATGTACAGATATTGTGTAAGCTTACAATTTGCTGTTTAAATTATGCATACTGTTATATTTCCTAATTTAAGAGGACTATGACTATCCACTGGTGCAGAGCCTTTGAAGAAGATTAAAAAGGACACTGTTTTGCACAATAGTTTTATAAATGTTATTTGATATAAAAACACAATACAGATATGTTGATGCCTTGTGCTTCTATCATTAAATTGAATTAACTGCAGCAAAAATATTGTCTTCTTTCATGTTTAGCAAATAGATGAATTTGTACTTTAAAAGTTATGCTGGATTGGCTATTGTAAATCAGTTAAATCAAAGTGGGAACAGACACCTGGTCACTGCAATATCATGTATTTTATGGTCAATTTTACCTCTCCTCAGTGTTGTCCCACAATGTTATGACTAAGCACTTTCAAATCAGCTGACAGTTTACCACTGAGCTACATCTACAGAAACACCAAATCACAGTTTTAAAGGGATAGTTCAGTCATTTTTGAGGTTGTGTTCTCTCTAACAGATATCAATAGTTAATACCTTACCAGACACGACATCAGTCATAGAAAAGGGCAAAAGGCTTTGTCTAGGTAAGACTAATATCTAGCCAAACAAGTGCCAGTTGTACTGTGTGTGTGTGATATATATATATATATATATATATATATATATATATATATATATATAAATAAAGAATTTTTCAGCCTTATAAAGCAGCTCTTTCTCAAAAACGACACACTGGTGTGAAAGAATGCTTCTTCAGGTAATATTAGATCTGTACACTTTTGCATGACACCTTTCGTTTAGTTTGTTGCCGTTTTCTAAACCAAAGAATGTTTGTGTTACTACGCAAATGTATGTGCGCAAGAAGCGATAGACTGTGTAGATGTCGATGGTTTACTCATCTCCTGGCAGACTGATACATTCAGTGGCCTCAGCACCATCGGCACATATGCAGTCTATTTATGCTCTGCATACGTACATTTGCCATTTTGTCATTAACCTAACCTGGATGAAGACTTTTGCCTCTTTCTTCATCCTCCATGCTTCAACTAGTGTCACAGCTGATAAGGTATTCACTGTTGTTAACTATTAGATTGAGCATCACTTCAAAGTTGACTGAACAATCCCTTTAATACCTGCGTGTGTATTTCAAATGTTCTTGGTGATTTCTGTGACGTTGTAGTGTGGGGGTAAGGGGTGGGGTATTCTGGAAGTACAAGTGGTGCCACTGCCTGCAAGGCGTCTGGCAGGTGGTGTGTGCTGCATGTAAACCACCAGATGTTTCTGAAACGAGCCACTGGAGGAGGAGAAGGAGGCAGGCGGGCTACAACAGCAGGCAGAGTGGGCTGATTACCACGGGGGCTTGGAAGCCATCAGGAGCCCTGGGCACAGACAGCAGATCTGGCACACACCTGGATGCCAAGACTGTCCCTTGGAAAAAATAAAGTGGATCCTATATATGCGTGCTGAGACAAGCTGACAGTGGTGCAGAATGCACTGACAGGTGCTATTCCCTCAATGCAAGCATTTGGATCTAACGATATTACTGGCAGGTGTTGATGCTATCAGAGTAGTCACAATTCAGGCTCAGTGCCATGTAACAAGATTTTTTTTATGTTTTCAACTATGCATATTGAAGGTGTACACAGACACCTCTACTCCCTAAATTTGCAACCATTCACTGTCCTATTTGAAGATGCCTGGGGACATCATGTTCTTTCTGTTTGATCTTCCCAGGCTTTGCTTGTCATGAGTGACTGACTGAGTGACTTGGGGCCGGCGAAGTTATCTGGTTACTATGGTGACGGCCATTTGCCCACCCTCTAACCCCGCTCACTCACTCAACAGAGGACAGCTCGAGTGCAGCACACCCATTTACTCTCTTAAATCTCATCATCTCGCTTCAGTTCCTCCCACCCGGGAACAGATTAATTAACACACACACACTGTGTCCTGACCCCGTCTTCTCACACAAACTCATTACCGCCTCAGACTTGCTCCCGGCCCTCCGACGTTTAGGATACATTGGTGAAACGTTGTGGGAGAACCCGGTGATGACTCACATCTGACAAGCAGAATAAAGCCTTAACAAAGGATGCTAATTGAAAGATGGGATTCAAGCCGGTAGCCATTGATAATGCAAATGAAAAAGGCTGAGCAGCCTTATTGAATATCAGTGCTCACAGAGTCCTTGCAGATAGAAAATTATCCTTCGCACTTGATCAATTTTTTCAGCACTATGTGTTGATAATGCTTTAGGCTCAGTGATGGACTTGGGGTGAGGATAGTTGGAGGCATTAATGAGATAGTTGACACTTTGGGGGTTAATGAGGGGCTGGAGGGAGAGGGCTAAATGATTGGACTTCTGCTTGAATGAGCATTATAGTGGCTGCTGGAGAGCAATGTAGAAGCTTCAAATCTGCTGTAGCCAATTATTTAGCTTGAAAAACACAAACCTCCTTTCAATTTTATTTTCCAGTGATAATAAAAAGGATATTAGATCTTTTACCCATTGTTTTTTTGTCTTGACTATCCTTGAGGGTTGGATAGTTATAAACGTCGATTCGCCTCAATGCTCCTAAAACAAAGTCGGCAGTGAAAGGGGATGAAAAGAGGCGGACAGGACAGGGATAGGATAGGAGGACAATGAGTCCCCCACTCCTCCATTCCACACATCTCCCATCAGCTCTT
This sequence comes from Kryptolebias marmoratus, assembly GCF_001649575.2. NCBI lineage: Eukaryota > Metazoa > Chordata > Actinopteri > Cyprinodontiformes > Rivulidae > Kryptolebias > Kryptolebias marmoratus. The sequence goes on along the minus strand of NC_051440.1, from coordinate 22,532,602 downwards.
GTCATCCCTCTAATGAATATCAGTTAAATTGCTCTGTGGATCTGAGGAGTTTGGATGTCAATGTGATTTGTGTGACTGTGGCGGATGGAGGGGCCCAGACTAATGAAAGGCAAGCCTAGCCTGACAGAGTGATGAGCATCAAGCCCATCAGACCAATCACAGAGGAGCGGATGACAGCGCCGACAGAAAGACAACTCAGGAGGAGAGACGATCTCTTTAGGAAAACAAAATGGCTGCCAAAATAGTAGGGCATTTAGAGAACACTGACATGTATTCTTTCTGTCTTGGTCTGTTTGTCTGAGCCGTTACACACAAACAGGCTTTTCTAAAAGGACATAACATTTTACATTTGGTAAAAATGTACAGAAGCCATTCCCCAGTTTTTAATGCGTTGACATTTTCTTTAAACATCAACAGGTTAAAAATATAAAATCATTTTAAAACTATTAAACATAACAATGCATTCAATCTTTTTTGAAAGCGTCTCTGGCTTGCAATCAAAGCAGTTAAAAAAACATGTTATTCACAAAAAAGAAGCTTTCTGCCCGCCCTAAATTATTTTAAACCAGCAATGAAGACAATATAAAGAACCTGCCTATGCTAATAACTTCTAAATTCTGACAGCAGCGCGAATGTTGTGGTACCTTGTACCTCTAATCCTAGTGTGCCGCATTGGTCTACTGCATCTACTGCAACTGCTGTAACTGGCCTGTGAAAAAAGGATGTATTGTTTATATTTTCTTTAGACCTACAGAAAAAAAGCATTATTTATGCAAATATCATAAACAGTTTTTATTGTAGCTTTGTAAGTGTAAGAAGTAAAGAAAGGCACCAAGAGAAAGAGACAATAAAATTTTATGTGATTTGATTCCTCTCTAGTGGGTGTATGATTTCATGCTGCTGTGTTGCAGTTCTCTGCCACTGCCTGAGATAGCTGTCAGAGGTATTTTGGTGTGATATCTGACAGATTTGCTAAAGACACTCGTCTCAGGGCAGTACTCTATATATCGTTAGTTTAATGCACAATGACATGACCAATTATAGGGAGCTCCATGCTCAAATAGCATGTCAAAACCTGTGTATCAATCCATTAGATCCTGTCTTCCAACACATTAAGTGGTACCTTTAGCTATCTGTTCGGCACGTAAAGAAAAATGCTGACGGAATGGAAAATGTGCCAGTGCTGTTTACAGAACTGATGTCTTTTGGAAAAGGAGCCCTCCTCTCTCTCTGCTTCTTTGTCTTTATATCTCTCTTTCGCTCACTTGCAGAACCAAGCCACGGAGCGCAAAAAAGCATAAACAATATATCTAGATAATGGGCGGCATTGTTTACTTAGCTCTGAAAATGTATTTGTGCAAAACTCTAAAATGCATTTAGGAGGAATCATTCACTCTGTGTAAAGCCTTGTTGACACTGGGGCGCTTTCAAAAGCAGGAGAAGTGTCATAACAACATCATACATCATTGCATCAATTGGAATAAGAGGATGTGTATTACTTGTAACAAACCAGTGGATTCCTCCAGTTGTTGCTGTGCATCCCCCAGTATTTCTGCATCAACCTGCTTTGTCAGCCAGGACAGTAGGTGGGAGGAGGTATGTGATTTAGTGCAGTTGGTCCTAATGACCTCTCTGTCCTTGTGACAGGGACACACAGCCTCAGGGCTCTGGCATGGAGGCTGAGCCTTGGACCGCCTGGCACCTCGCCTGGCACCACGTGTGGCGACACGTCCACAGTCTGCCACCCTTCTGATGGATTGGCCTGTCTCTGGTGCCACCTTCATAAAATCACTTTTTGATTTGTTGTCATGTTTTTTCCCCCCTTTTTTTTCTTCGACTTGGGTTTTTCACGGGTAAGAATACCCTCTGGTCAGGTATTACAAGAGTGATTAAATTAACCTTCAATAAATCAGCATAATAGAGCATTACCTGTGAGTGTGTGTGCGTGCCTGCTTGCCTGATGATATGAAAGTGTGTGATTAAGAGGTCAACATCAAATGTCCATCTGCAACTTCTGTATGAAACACAGTTGCCCCGTGGCTCAAACTGCTCTTTCCAATGTGCCATTTCACAGGAAACACATCAATAAGGCGCGATTACAAGGATGACAAAATTAATCTCATCTGTCATTTCGCAGAGCTCAGGTTTGAGAGTGCTCTGATCAAGTTCAATTAGTGGGAAGCCACTGGATGATTTCAAGTTAAATCAAATTTCATTTCACTTCCCTCCTGTTTGGCAAAGTTGTACTTTCATGAAGGAGCATTTGTTACCAAAGAAAAATTATTTTAAGGAGTACATTATCCTATAACATCAGCAATTAATGTGACTTTTGAAGCAACTTTTGGGCAGAGAATCAGTACAAGACTAAAACCAAGACCATGTACAAACAGCCCTACATCCTTTCAATTCCTTAAGAAATCAGGTTTGGAAATGAGGATTTGTTGGGAGTTCTCATGACTTATTTGTTAGCATCTCGAAGTTGAAAAAAGGAAGTCATCAAAAGTGCTAAGGACTGCAGTCTATTGAGACACATTTGAAAAACAAGGAAATTTCTAAAACACCAAAAACATATTAAAACATGTTGAGGGGGGGGGGGGTAGGAAAAACACATTTAAGTATTTGTAGTTTCTTTTATGAGGGCTTAGATCAGTCCTCTCTGTCTATCTACACCTGGTGCAAAATGCTGCTGTTTGTCTTTTAAAACCAACACAAAAAAGCAAACATATAACACCACTGTTGGCTTCCAGTCCTTTACAGCAACAATTCTAAGTTTAAGTTGTTAGTTTTTATGGACCTTAAAGATTTGACCACATCTTACTGTATGTTCAGGATGTTTTACAAGATCATCCTTATGCCAAAAAACAAACATTCTCATAATTAATAAAATCCTAACACAAAAGCAGAGTTGCTGCTCCTAATGTAAATAATAATTCATATAAAATCTGCTCTGAGATTAGAACATTTTAAGGCGCGATTGAAGACCCACCTCTTTTTTTTTTTTTGGCAATTGACTCAAGATTGACATTTTGATTTTCTTCAGTGTGTTTTTATTGTGCATTATAAAATGTTTTACTACTTTGTTAGTTTTTATATTTATTATTACTGGCATCATCCTTGGTGTTTCGATACATAATTGCATTGCTCCTAATTATGATAAGTTTTTGCTGTATAGCACTTTGGTACAGCTTTTCTTGTTAGTAAAGTGCTACATAAATAAAAGTGTCTTTGACATTGAGAGGAACAGAACAAACAGAAATCAGAAGAATCAAGTTTTGTTTTATTTATAACTAAAGTGAGAACTCGTCTAAAAAAAAAATCCCACTATTTTTGGCTTCATTTTTTCCTGATTTTATGTACAAAATAAGAAATCATGGCTGCCTCCAGGTTTGCTCTGTTGCTTTGCTTTTAACAATAACTGTCAAATAGGTATATAGTTCGCTTAACTAAAAAAAAAAACAGATCAGCTGTAAGCTCTAACTTTACATTGTTCATTAGTTTAAAATATAAGATGAATGACAGATTGATAATAATTCCAGAGGGTCAGGTTCAGAGACCCTACTGAAAATAACTTATAAGTAAAGCTTCTTCTGCTGTTACTCTATATTTAAAAAATAATTTTTCTGTTTTCCTTTTATGCTGATAAATTATTACATTTTAGCACAGTATATTTTAATGCTCAGCTGAAAATATACGCATATTTACTGATGTATTCAGTCTTTCTGATTTTCTTGCATCAATGCAGTTGTGAACAATTGGTTAACAACTTTATACAGTGAGTGATCCATAATACAACCCTGTTCACAAAACAAATCAATTTATTTTATTGAAATGCATAGTTGCTGTGTATGATATAGGAACTTGTATTCCCATCGGTAAAAAAAAAAAGAAAACTTCAGTCCCATAATTTGTTTCTTCTGTGCTGTCTTCAGTGTCCTTCAAGAGCAAATCTTGACAGTTCTGTCCAGAGGAGGAAAGCAAGCTCAGGACATCTGCTACTCTGCTTCATGAAGACGTGGCAGAGATTTTGACACAGGGTGTCAGGATAATCTGACAAGACAAGCCTCATGTTTTATTGGAGCGTTCAGAAAATGGGCCGCCGTCGCTCTGGCTCGTGTTTTCTGCACATCATTCTGTCTTCTCCTTGACTGTTGAGCTTTGTCTAGGTGGCATTGAAATAGAATGTCCTGAAAAACAGATGAAAGAGGAGAGAAAAGGAAAGACAGGGAGAAAGAGGAGTCAGACCCGTGACCTCTTTGGCCGCGCGATGTGTCTGTAGCTGGCAGGGGACACAATTGAGAGTGACACTCCTGGTTGGAGCTGCCAAACTGCCACTTCCTGTCGTCTTTATTCACACATAGCAGGAGTTTAAGCTGGACATTTGAAGAGCTGAGAACAGACATGTGTCTCCTTGTACAGCTATTGCTTGGGATTGTCATTATCATAGCTCATGAACACTCCATCAAAACCACAGTCAGACTCTTTTTTTTTTGCCAAATGAGGGTGGAAAAATAGGAAAAATGTAAGAGGGAGCAAGATATAAGATTGAGAGTGTTTATTTCTTGTAATTGACGGAAATATGAAGCTGTCTTTGTCATCATTGTTTCTTCTGTTCAGCTCTTTATGCCTTCTCACCAGTATCATTGGATTTAGGAATCCTCAGTGGCTCAGTGCTATCAAATTTCTGCAGAATTGGGGAAATTGGACTCATAATTTCTATGTTTTGTGTTGACTAACCCTTTAATTTTGTTAGGATCCCATTTGTCACTCTTCTTCTTCTGTTCTCTACTTTAATGGCTTTGTTTTTCTCCTTTCCAGCATCCTTTATAATGGTTGTCGCTGGGATGGGTCACTTTCACCAATACAAATAAGATTCAAAGTCGTGTGTCCAGCTGCAGGTTTTCATTTAATTTTGTCCCCTCAGGTCAAGTTTGTTTTATTTCTCTGATATTCTTTCTTGCCTTTGCCTTACCACTATATCCATCTTGGTTTCTGCTCTTTTCCTCGTTTCCTGTCTTTCTCCACAGACATACTGTCTCTTGCTTGCGTACATGCACACATTATCCTTGGGCTATTACCAGGATAAGTCAATTTGATCCATCCAAGGCAGTGGATGTCATTTTATTCATATATTTTCAAGCCTAGTGACTTTATTAAAGGCTACTGCTTCAATCTATCCTGAATGGATGAATGCACCCACTGATGAAACACAGGGAAAAAATGAGGCCCACACAGTCTGAAATGACCACAGCCAATCAGCCTGTCATTTTCAAACATGTTCTCAAATTCTGTGTTTTATATGCAATCGAAAACAGCTTGGTGAATTTGAAGCTTTTGGCACAATGTTTTCTATTCATCTGTGAGTGAAGAGACAGAGAGCTGCCTGCCGCCTTCCAATGACAAGAAAATGGCTGTTGAGACTTCCAGCTTGGGGGGAAAAAATGAGATGTTACAGTCAGTGGAGGCACAGAGCAGAGAAAGTTGGAGACGAGACAAAAATGTGTCTATTCATGCCAACTGGTGTCCTGACCCTCCTCCAGGCTGCCATTGCCTTCTGTCAGGAGAGGGAATTAAAGGGCCATTCAACAAACATAAAGATTTCCACTCTCTTTTCCACCGGCTTCCTTCTCACCCTACTTGTACCTCTTTCATGGTTTGCTCCAATACCTGTTAGGTGCTGAAAGAGGAACTCTTCCACTAATGTTCATACAGAATAAAACAAGGTCTTGTCTCTTTAAGGTGGAAATGGAGATGCCAAAGTCCACACAGCTAAAGACTTTCAAAGTAGAGGGGAAGGTCATATGGAGTTCAGAGTGAAAACACTGACTGATAGTTGTAGAGGGACTCTGGTGTGTGCTGCTGCACCTCAAAGACCGGGCTTCAGTGGCTGTCAGCAGGGCGGGTCAAGCTGGGATTGGATCAGTGGCAGCTGGGCCTGAACTTAGGCCACAGTGCAATGAAACTTGTTTTAAATGAACCAACATTGTGTATGGCTGCTTTCTCTGTTGAAATGATATGAAAAAAAAACAGATGATATTTTTGTCTTAGTAAACTGCCAATCTGTAAAGATGGGACCAAAAATGGATGCCAAGAAATCAATTTTTGTCTGCGTGTTCATTTATGAATAAATGAATGAATTTATTACTTAATTTCATGTTGAACATGTTTAATATAAAACAAAATAAAAACAAACTAATGTTAATAAAACAACAAAAATAAACAGACATGAAATATAAGCTGGTGTGAATGCACCCTAAGAAAGCCATCCTATTAATGTCATATTTAACTGACTATCAAACTTCATTTATTACAATTCCAAACAAAAAAGACAAAAACAAAAATAGTATTTACCATTTTCTGTTCAAAAATAAGTAGGAGGAAGCAAATGCTTGTTTATTCCTACACCTATTTCACTTCTTCAAAGAACATGTAATCTCTTGATCTTCGTCGTCCACTTATCCAGGTCCAGCAGCCCTAGGGCAAGGAAACACAGACCTTCATCTCCTTACCCACTTCCACCAGCTCCTCTGGGGGAACCCAAGGTGTCCTGAGGCCAGTTGAGAAAAATAATCCCTTCAACATGTCCTGGGTTGGCCCCAGGGTCCTCTCCTGGAAGGACATGCCTGAAACATCTCCCCAGAGAGGCATCCAGGAGGCATCCTAACCAGATGTCTGAACCACCTCAGCTGGCTCATCTTGATGCGTAAGAGCAGCGGTTTTACTCTGAGCCCCTTCCATATAGCCGAGGTCCTCACCCTTTCTCTTATGGTAAAATCAGCCACCCTGCAGGGGAAATTCATTTTGGTCTCCTGTACTTGCAATCTTGTACTTTTGTTCTCTACCCAAAGCTCATGACCATATGTGAGGGTTGGAACATAGATTGACTGTTAAATCAAGAGCTTCATCTTCCAGCTTTCCTCTCTCTTTACCACAACTGATTGGATCATTGCCTGCATCACTGTGAACGCTGCCCCAGTCCGCCTGCTCCTGCACCCAATCTCCTGCTCTTCCCCTCACTCACTCATGCACAAGACCCCAAGAGACTTAAAGTACTCCACTTGAGGCAAAACTTCTCCCCCAATCCAGATTGGGCAGTCCACCCTTTTCCAATTGTAATCTTTGCACCAATGTTAAAAACCACACAAAAAAGCAAATCTTTGAATTCAATTAACTTGACCATTTGAAGTAAACACCTAGTATACAGTTTATGTTAACGAAACTAAAAAGACTGTATGTATTTCTGTCAGGACAATTAGAATTTTAGAACACCATCATAGTGGAGGAGAAGATGAAGATGAAGTTGCTGATAATGGCCAGCCAGTGCAGGTGTCTGGAACAAATTACATGAACATTAGTGAGATATAGTCACAGAAAAGAGGCATAAAAAACACCATGAATGGAAATCCAACAGCCTTGAGTCAATATGAGTGGAGTTTTAGTCTTTTGTATTTGCATAAAGATGTATTTCCTGATCTGTTCACCTTGTACTGACCTGCCATATTTATGCATGTGTGCTTGTATTTTTGTGAAATTGGGGTTGATTTTGCTGAGGGGCATTCAAATCTTTTTACTTGAATGAAAACGTCAGATGGGGTCTTTCTGTGTGCAGTATGTATGTTGTTCCTGTGTAAACTGTCTGTAGAAGATATCTGTAGAGTATTTTTCCTCAGTTTGCAAACATGAAGATGATTCAAATTGACAGTAATTGCGAGAGTGTTCCAACACCCTGTAAGATTTGTTATGATAAAGTAGATAAAGCCAACAGACCTATGACTTCATAAAGTTGCTAATACTGAAACATGTATCCATTAGGTGACTGTAACAAGTTTTACCAATTCTAAATATATATGGTTATTTTCCACATAGGTATACATCTGACGGGGTCAAAATATAATTAAAAAAAGCTGATACATATTTATTGCATGTCATTAACTTGTTTTTTTTCAGTGACATATTTAAATGTTGAGAACAATCTGAGACTTTTAGAGGAAGCAAATGCTTTGATGTAAATTCTTTAAACAAATTTTTCACCCGTGCAAAGCACTTAATTTAGTCAAATCTTCTGGCAAAGATCAAATAACTGTCCTTAAGTGTTGCATGTGTTTTAAAGACATGCCACTCCTTAAAGATGTAGCATTTCCTGAAGAAATCCATATTGCCAAGCACCTTTCAATCTAGAGTTTTAGACTAAACTCATCTAGAAATTATATAGTTTTAGCTGTTTTGGTCAAACCTTATATAATATATATGCACAATCTTGTGAGAAAATGTGATTTGTTAGCCTTCAAAGTATGTGTTATGAATGACTCTCAGCTACAACCATGCCGAACTTTAGCACAATATCTTTATAATTGACTAACATATAGCTTTTTTTATGTTTTCTAAGGTCAGTTAATTGTGGCAGCCATCTTGAATTAGGTTGGCTTCAAAAGTTCATCAGTTATAGATCTACATGCAACAATAATTAAAATCTGTCCAGTGGTTCTCGATATATTATGCTAACAGACAGAGTTGATGCCAAATAGGTAATGGCTAATTTAAACCTACAAACACTCTGCGAATGCAAATCTCCACCAAGGCCATGGTATCATTAAAAAATAGTCTGATCTGGATTGTGATCTGGATTACCATCAAAATGTATTCAGTCGTTTCTTGTGTTTCTGCAGCACTTCCTGAAAATTTCATCAAAACCTGTTCATTGGTTTTCAAGTAATCTTGCTAACAGACAAACAAATACTACTGAGCCTCCTTAGCAGAGGTAACAAAAGTCTTGTGCAATTTGTTACCGCTCAGAGAATGAGTTGGGAATATTGGAAATATTTAAAACCTTGAAGTTAAACATTCTTGCATCAAGAAATTTTTATTGAAATGATATGAGAAAAATCTTTTGATAGATAGCAATAATACATTTATTAAATAATTTAAAAACATCAAAAATAATGGAATGCTCAGGTCAGTATGGAGTTACCTGTGAGGCTCAGTTTGATTCAAAAACATAAAGACCTGGAGAAGAAGTCCTTGCAGAGAGACAGAGCAGAGATTTCGCATCCACAAGGTGACCCAGATCTCATCATGCTTTTGACAACATGCCACGGTCTCCTCAATGCTTTCTGTTTGACTTAAGCACACCGTGTAGTAAAGCAGATGCTCCTACAGCTGTAGAGGAGAGATATGTGTGAGTGCATGTGTATGACAGTTACAGATTCCAAATTCATCCCTAAATGCTTCTTGGATCTCTCCACCGCCCCCCTCCCGTCCTGCTCGACTATCAGAGCTGTATCGGTTTGCAAACCTCTGTGGTGATGTTGTCAGGCTTCTTTCTGTGAAGTGGCCCCAGCCATAAAACAACAGTGACGTGAGTGATTGATCCAGCAATGAGGATGGCAATACTCCTCTGCATCAATATGAAGGCAGCCTGCGGGACTGGAGCCCTTTCAGACAGCTCTCTGTTTCTCCTCAGAGGAAAAATCCATACACAATTGATGGCAGTTCAAAGAGAGGCTTTATTGTGGGATATCAAATAAAACATCAGAGAACACAGAGAACGGGAGAGAGACAGAATGAAAGAGTGCATGTGAGTGAGGGGAGAGAGTATGAGTGGAAAAGAGGGGGAGACAGACAGAATGATCTGCATTTTGCTTTATCTCCTTTTTGCACCTGAATGGTAATGAACTGGTTTAGATGAAACTAAGAGACCTCATCATTTCCAGAGGACTTACAAACAGCATCTGGATGTCAACAGTATCTATGGCACAATTACACAATATAATCCTACACAAAAATGCTATGCAGATAGAGTGACTAGGTGCCTGCGTGCCAATGAAGACAACCCAGATAGGCTGGTAAAGGTGTTAAGTATTTATAGGGTTATTTCAGGGTATAACAGAGAAGTGGAAGTCAGAGGGAGAGCTATCAGTCGTTTCCTGCCTTCTTTCTCTGCAGCTTGGCCTCCAGCAAACCCTGTTATGATTTCATCAGCACTGCTTCTAATCCACTTACTTAATGAAATACATAATTAACACAGCTTAATTGTGGTAGGGACAGCTTTGACTGAAATCATTTCCTGTGGCCGTTGTTGCTGTAATTGAATGTGTTCTTCACAGCCAGTCGAGACCTTTGGATTAAATCCGAGTACGTTTGTTGGCTTTCCTTTAATTAGTCCTTTTGTTTGGTGAAATAAGAGGTCTTATGGTCTAATTTTGGTTGTGGTTGTCTCATTGTTCATACAACTGAAATAAGTACACCTCAATACAATATCACTTAAGTATAAAGTCTCTCTCTCTCTATATATATATATATATATAGTAGAAAATACCAATGCTACCATTCAAATTTAATACAGCAATAAAAAGTACACTTTTAATTACTTTGATTTGTAATTTATAAGTCCACCGTTAGATTTTTTGATAAAGTGAGTCCTCTTGAGCACGGACTTTGTGTAGCACAAAATTTAGGAAATATAGTATCTCATCTTTGGTCTTATCATGATTCCAATAAGACAATCTGGGAATTTTTAGATGGTTTGGTTTGTCTAATTTTTCATTTTAAAATACCCTACAAACAATATCTAAGATTTAAAGTTTGTGTGCTCTAGCAAAGTTTCATATTACACTTTTTGATCAAAATATTTTTTTCTTGAACACAATCTGGATTGATATTTAGCAGGTATGTTGCTGACAAAGTTATCACTGAAGCTCTGACTTTCATGTAAATGTGTCATTTAATGCAGCAGATTCCAACTAACACAAAAAGATGGATGTAAAATAAAGAATGTTTGGAGATAACAATCTGATGGGGAGAAACATCATGTCAACGAGTTACAGATGAAGGTGAGACATAAAAACCATTTCATTTGTTTTTGTTTGTTCATAAAAGGAAACACTTTGTATAAAAACCCAACAGTGTAATAAATAGTCAGGGTTGACACAGTTTTGAATGATGACACGGAAATATTTTTCATTTTTTGTATATTGAAAATTTAGTGCTGCGATTCTAAAGATCAAAATTTAATGAATCTGACAAAAAAAAAAAAGAATCACCAATCAATAAAATATGGAGCATGATTTTCACTTTGTTTTGCTCTTGTTTTTACATAAATAACAATTTAGATTTTATTAGAATTTTATGATTTGATTTTATTGCTGTAGATTTTATGTTGGTAAATGACTTAAATGAGATGCCAAAATCACAAGATAAAACGAGGTAATGGATTCACTCATAATTGGCTGACTTCCATTGTGTTTGCCGTTGATTTACATTCATTCTCTCTTCTTTTTCTTTGTTGCTCCTTGCTTATGATTGATTGATATGTCAGATATGATGGGACATCATAGTGCTAGAGCGGGTTTTGCAGCTTAGTCATGTGACCACAGCAGATGGCACAGCTGAGTATTAGAGTGAGTTCACCTGCTGTTTGCTCTCCTGCTTCCTGCTTTACTGCTTTCGAATACCACCAAGGGAGAGTGAAGGAGGCGGGAGGAGATGAAGGAGAAGGGAGGGAGGAGGAAAGAAGAGTTGGATGGCGAGGAGACAGGTTTCAGGGAGAAAATGGATGAGATGGGGGCAAATGGATGAGCTGGATAAAGGTGGGATAAAAGATGGAGATGAGATAAAGTGATTGTAATTAAGAGTGAGGAACATGAACAAAAATGAATGTATTCTTTCAATAATGTCTATCTCCTTCTTTTTCCTCTGTGCAGACTCGATTTTTTTTCCCAGTCATAAGGCTGAAATCATAATCTCATAATGATGGGATGTGGTCTAGGATCCATTTAACACTCGTTCCAGACCAACGGATGTGTACAGATAGAGGGGCTTAAGAGACGCACAAAGTAACTATGACTGATTGCTGAGCCTGGTGACTCCAAGGGACATCCTCTATGTAATTCCCTTAGTGTAGCATAATATCATTTATCCCACAAATAGACATCTGACCCCACAGTACCCGTGTCACTCAGAGTTCAAGACTCTGGGAGTGCACTCGAAGGACAAGACTCACACTCATTATTGCACACAATCTGGTTAGTGCACATGTGAAAACATAGTTTGTATTTTATGCACATGCCTGAACCCAGGATTAATGTTGCTGAATAAACACAAGCATGGACACAGATAAGACAAATCAGCTGCGTGTACACATACACACACACATGCTCATTAAGTATGCACAACTAGCATACAGCATTGAGGGCATTGCTGACTAATAGAAGCACTCTTTGTGGCCTGCAAACATAAGCGTGTTATCAGTGATGAATTCCACCACACCTACCCACCTTGACAGCGGTCCAACCGACAGCCTCCTCGGCTGCTATCTGCCCTCTCCAGCCCTGCTCCTGGGCTGTTTGGGAATGAGTGGCAGGTGTGTGTAAATGCTGGTGCCGATATGTCACAGGCACCAATCTGCAGTCCCCGGGGATTCTACTGGGAGTTCAGCCTGAGTATCACACCGCGGAGAAAACAATTTCTGCTGCCAATACTCCCGCGCAGATGAGAAATGTTTTAATACTCGCTGCTGCTTTATGGCTGCTGCTGTGACAGTGATGGAGAAAATGTCAGCTTTTTCCACCCTTAAATGCCACTCTTTGTCTCAGTCTGTTTCTTTTCATTGATCTCTGCCTCTGCCTCTGAATCAATAAGGTCCACCAAACAGTTGCTTGTCTAAGAATGCACCACTGCTTTCCTTTCTCAAGCCTTTCAAAAGTACAGAATTTTGCACTTTATTTTCCTTGCCTAATTATCGCCCGCTGCCGAAGGCAAAGGCAGAGTGATAATGTTTTTGCTTGTGTCTGTGTGTACATGTGTTTGTTTGTCTGTTCCATTAGCAAAATATCTCATGAATTACTTCACTCGTTCTAATGAAACTTTAAGAAAGTAATTACTGCATGTGCATCTACAACTGAAGGGCTTTTGGAATCACCCAATTCAAAATGGCTGCCACAGCTAATCAATCTTAGCCTGTAGAAAATTTACTATACCACAGGCAGTTTTACAAATATTGAACTAAAATGTAGTGTGGAAGAAGCTGACAGTCATTCACAACATGTACTAAGAGAGATCATGGGAGATCAAGCGATATTACAATATTGCATGACATTGAACATAATGTTATCCTCGAGGTTTGATCTAAATGGCAGTAACTCCATTGCTTTTCAACATATGACAATCATAGTCTAAAACTCTGGCATAAAAGACAGTGTGTTATATGTATTTCCTGAAGTAATACTAGGCTTTTAATTATTTAAGCAATAGATAAAGTTTGTTTGCTCACTTTACTTCCCTTGGTTTTAAATTGTTTTTTTTTTCTGCATGTGTGCATCAAAAACAGCATCGCACAAAAAAGACAACATTATGTTGCTTCTTCCAGCTACTCCAGGTCTCAGCAGGGGCTTGTCGATAGCAAGTGACCCAAACTTGCACCATCACAGGGTGAAGGGTAATTTAGTCTGTGTTGTCGCTGCTGCAGTCACCCTTCAGCTTCAGCTTTCCCATCCACGTGACTCAAAGAGGTAAGAACAAGAGAAAAAAGCTTTAACAGTTTAAGACTCATCCACGAAGTTCTCCACTGACCGTCTTCCTTAGGACAGTGTCAGTCCAGATCTGTGATGTCATTTAAAAAGAAGTGATTATAGAGTCACACACATTTCATCAGATGACTGAAAGGTTAAGATTAAAATGTGAACAACAATAGGTGCATTTAGCTGAATCGCTCATTCTGGGGTTATTCAGAGGACGCCAGGGAGAGTGATGATATAACATAACCCATCACTTCCCTTACATGCTGACAGCATGGACAATTAAAGGTTTGTTCTCACAAGAAATGTCTTCCATTCCTGAGGGCTGCAGGAGGAAGAAGAGGAGGGGACATGAAACCGATTCCTCCTGAGACCTAGTGGACAATGTACCGTGTTTATAGACACATGTCGAAACACAACACGGTGGTCATACCGAGCCATGGCGCACAAAAACATGCAGATAATTCACTTGCTCATAAAATGGAACAATAGATCTTAAGATTTATGGGTCATTAAGAAAGGAAACAGATATACAATACCTGGAAGCACCAAACGCCATGCACGCTGCAGGCAGTTACAGGTTGATGTTTAAAGCAAACACACCACTTAAAAAGGTCTGCAGCTCACTATAGTTATCTAAAAGTTTTCTTTGTGGTCCACAGTACCTAATCAATATTTAGAACATGAGCAGTTCTTTTTAAAGTCTTTTGTTTCTGAACTTTTATGTTGTCCTAGCAATGTACAAGTGATTTTTTTTTCCCAGTACAATCAAAAGTGCTTTTAGACAAATTTCAGTGGCCCAAGACGTTTTTTAGGTGGATACTTTACAGGTGAGCACAGCTGAATAAATAAATAAATGATATTATAATGACACTGAACAGCTACTTTTGTTTAAAGAAAGAAAAATAGATTAACTTGTAACTAAAAAAACTTGTAACTTGGGGTCAATTTGACCCAAAGGTACAAGAGCTCTCTGTCTCTCAGGCTTCAGGAGGGTTAAGTAAATACAGTTAGTGTGTTTGAACGTCAATGAATTTGTGTTAAATTACCTGAATGTCTAATAAACACAATATAGTCTAATACACTATTTGTACTTTTGTGTTTTTAGTCATTTATGTGCTGAAACAGAGATTTAAAATAAAATAAACACACCCAGGGAAAATTGAAAAGTACAATTCTGGTACCTCACAGGTTTCACTTTCACACATTATTACATCACATTAAAATGTAAAAATGAACATTGTAGTTTTCTGATTGTCAGTTTGTCATGGACAGATCATCAGTCTGTAACAGAAACACTCACAGGGACAATTTAGAGTCGCCGATTATTCTAACATGCATGTTTCTGAACGGTGAAAGGAAAAAAAAGATGTAGAACATGCAAACTCCACGCAGAAGACCCCAATCAGGAGTCAAACACTGCACTAAGGCAACATTGTGACCAACTGTATCACTTTGCAACCTATGTACATGTCATGTATGTAATTATATTGTTTACAAAAGTCTCCCCAAAGATCATAAAGACAACAGTCAATTGCATTAATGCTTGTATTATCTGTTTTATTGATCATGTAATGTATCCAAACATCCAATTATGATGAAAGTCCAAAGGCTGCAGGAAATATAGGGAATTCAGACGACTGGTTTATCACCACAAAGACAATACAAGTTGAAAGGTTTGTCATGAGTAGATACATTTAATCATTCATAACAACAGAAAAGCTGTCAGTTTGGGTAATTAAGTCAATAATGTCCCAAAGTATCAAAAGTAACTGTTATGAGATTAACAAGTTTGACATTTTCCATAACACACACACACACAAAACCACACACAAACACAGCAAATATCTGTAAGAGAAACGGATTATGTGTAGACATGAGGTCTTCAGAGCACTTCAGCTAAGGTGCTGCAGGGTGTCAAAGCAGCCCGGTGTCAGGTGACGAGGCATCACGCTGCCTCAGACAGAAATGGCCCAGTAATGTCTCAGCCAATGAAGCACGGGCTACAGCTTTGTCCCTCCATCACAGCTGAGTCCAAACAGCAGCCTGCTGCTGTCACTGTTAATGTGTCTCCACATAAACACTTGCCTTAATCGCATCAGTGCTTCACTTTCATGTGACCTGTTATCATTATCACTTTGTTTCTGCTTGCTTTGGGTTCGAGTTTTGGATGTGCCCTGGTCATCACTAAATGGGACAAATTGACATTGTTTGGTGTCTAATTTACAAGCTGATAAACTGTCCTATGACAAGTTTTCAACATGAATACCTTATTCAATCCAATTCATTTTGTACTTATTTTGCTACATAGCTGGTATTTATGTTGTGCAGACCATCGTTGAGGTGGGTCATGATATTTTAGTCGACCACTGACACAATTTTGCGGCACTATGACCACGCAGTTTGACATTTTACTTCACTATAACCTTTTCACTTCTACAGATTTACTCACAGGCAAGATCAACACACTTGAATTTGACACCCATATTTCATTTATTTACAGTTATTTAGTTGCTATGTCAAGTCTTCATGTGTTCTTTTAAAATTCAAATGTGTTATTTCATTCATTCATAAGGGTGAATTAATTACGTAGCATTACATAATACTGCCCAGTGCATACCTGGTACCTACCTGGTAAGTACCAATCACATACATAGTAGTACATACCAGGTATGTATGTACCTTGTATTTACAGGGTACACAACAGGTACTTAACTGATATTTACATGTTACATAATAGGTATGTTTCTGGGACTTGGTACATACCGGTTACATACCTTGTACTGTATATCTTAGGTAGCTACGTGGAGAGGACTGTATTATTAAATCCCTTGTTATCCTCACATTATTATTATTTTTCTCTCTTTTGAATGGATGAAGCTGACTAAGAGACTGGGGATGCTAATTTTCTCTCCATCATACAGATGTATTTAGCAGGTGAAAGGAGCAGTGGTAAATAGTTGTTTATGAACTCTGGAAATGTGGGATGTGTATATTGACTTTAGCTTATGATAGTTTCAACTGTTTCCTATTTGTAAGTATTACAAAAGACACAATAGTTGAATTGGATTCAGGAAACAAATATATATTTTTTTCTCTACACGATGATTTGTTTGAGTGAATAGTGTTTGAATGCTGGTATTGTGCGACATGTTTTCTTCTGCCACACATCTCATAGTATTCTGCCTAATCCTCTTTTCACAGTGTAGTCTGAAAAAGGCCTTTCACTCTGTGGCCTTAGGGACATGAATAATGTTGATACAGAGGCTGTTTCATAAACTCTGAACACGGTAATCACACTCTGACTGATGTAGGCCTACAACATATCATCAAACACACAGGATTTAACTCCCTCTTTCTTTATCCAGTGACTCACTGTTCATATCTGTATAATGATCACAGACTGATCCAGCCCACAGGGTTTGAGTGTTGACACTGGTTTCTGAAAAAACAATGAGTGACGCATGAAAAGGGGCTACATGAGCTCCTAAAAGAATATGCATTTCACAACAAAAAGGGACTTTCTCAGTCTGCAGACCAAACTGTTAAAATAAAAAGAAGCTGCATAGATTAAAACGAAATGTCACACACAAAGCATTTTCAGTTCTTGACAGTCAAAGACCTTTCCGTCCGCTTGAAACTTCACATTTTCTTTTATTGCTGTGGATCATGAAATGAATGACATTTGACCAAATGTAGAACAATAGCCTGAGACCTGACCTTTTGTCCGTTGTTAAGTGGCAGCATCCTGGTATAGATTGTGCAACAACAAAACATGAATAGTAATTGTTTACCAGCAGTTGGTACAATGTTAACGGGTCAATCCATCACGGGGAAACTGTCAACTTATTTATAGACAGGGGAATAAATCAGACGAGTGGATGAAAGTTGAAAAGACAAACACAAGGACAAAAATAGGAGCAACGCAGATAATCCTTTAAATGATTTAATCAAGATGTCAGCTCTAGGAAAGATGAATGAAGCGTCCTCCTATCTGTAATTAAACTTGTGCATCATTATAATGTAGATATAATATGATAAACAGTCCAGTGTTGATATACTGTTTCTAATATAACAGTAAATGATTTGAAGTTCATTATCGGTTGAAGTTTGAATTGTAATGCTGAAGGTGAATAATTTACATTGCTGAACTGCTGTGTTGTCGCTTTACTGAAACATAATTCAGAGGTATGAGGTGAAAGAGTTTAATTATGGCTTCAGAATGAATGGTCTGATGAACCTGAAAGGAATAAAAAGAATTTTCTTAATAATACTAGGATTCATACTACATTTGACATTTTTTGGATGCCAGTTGTCATTTGATCAGTGTGAATCAGCACCTCACTGGAAAATTTCACTGGAAGATAGTGTCATCAAACTTTTCCAATTGTTCTGTTTTTTGGTAATACCTCTTTTGACAGTATTCCTTCCATTGCTCACCAACCAGACAGCTTTCCATCACTTACAGTAAAATTCCCCCCACCACCACCAATTCCCTCAAGAGATAAGGAAACACAATGTGTACTGATGAGGAAACTGGCCATGCGTCAACGTTTTCCACATGATCCTCATTTAGAAATTTCAGAGAAATGTTTTGTGTCATTCCTTTAACATCTCCCACACACTTTGGGATGAGCTGTCAGAAGATGTTGTCTCTCCCGTGTCTTTTTCATCAATTTCAGGGAAGAGGGGATGGCGGAACACCTTCAGACACTCAGACACATAGTGTGATGGCTGCAGAAGAAATGTAAAGAGACATGGAAACAAACAAAGACAAAAAGAAGAGTTAATCTCCACCAAGTGTGTTTCCTTCTCTGTGAGATAGCGCAGATTCAAGCTGATGGGCCTGATTCTATCTGCTCCAGAAAACTCCTGCTACAAGACTAACTTTCAATGTCACTGGGTTTTTTTTTTTCTGCGTGTCAGGAGAAAGGCAGG
>NC_051440.1:22435579-22514129 GCF_001649575.2 Kryptolebias marmoratus | reverse complement strand
CGGGGGGGGGGGTGGGGGGTGGGGGTGGGCTGAGATTACAGTGAATGTCATCCTGCCTCCTCTCTCAATCATCCACTTTCAATCCATCACCATCCCAGGGTTTGTGAGACAAGTTGGCGATGATGCCAGTAAAATGGGATCAATAGCATGAGGAAAAAAAACGGACCAGACAATCTCTTACCCCCGTGAACTTCTGTACCCATGATTGATTTGTCCCCTGCCACAGCAGAGGAGACATTAGAGACTAGAAACACGTGTGTGACCACATGAGCATTTGTGTGCCTTTGCACCTGCGTACGTATGTTGAAAGCATGTTTTTTTTTCTTAAACTGTGGCGTCTGCTTGTGTGTGTGTCTGTCTGTGTGTGTATTTGTGTGTATGAGACCAGTGATTGATGATCTGAAGCATACACACATCATCAGCAAGGCATTTGCGAGGTGTGTGAGTCAGGAGCTGTCATCCCCCTCAGTCTCCCCAAGCAGAGGCCTCGGCTGCTGATTTATAGTAAATCATTAAAATCTGCTTATTATTGCAGCAGCTCATCACCCTCCCCCTCTCTCAGTCCCCATAACCAGCCCCCCCACACCACCCCCACCACCCCAAAATTCACCACACCGCTGCTAAGACACACTGAGATAAGACTACACACGCAAAGTGATGGTCAGCAGGTTTTGGCACATTAAATCCATTTCTGACACGTGTTTGAAAATAAATATCCCAGATGTCTTGTTTCATAAACATCGAAAGAATCTGGCTATGTTCCTGTGTAACAGCTGCAGCCAAGTGGACTTATTTATTCACCAAAAAAAAAAAAAAAGGCAGATGAAGAAACTCTTTTATGGGTGCTCATGCTCACATGTGCATAAACACACGGATCCACACATACACACTCACACTCGCACACCTCTACTGTCTTATATCTCTGAAGTGAAAATGTGATGTGACTTGAACAATGACAGGTGTGTTTGTCAAGGATGTGGCTGTCACTTCAAATCAGTGGACGGGAGCATCATCCTGGGGAGACTTTCCACTTCTTAGGGTTTGAACAGCTACACTGTGCTTCACTGCGGAGAATACCAAGTTGTCAAAGTGGCATTCAGGAATCTTTGCTTAGGTGCCATCAAATACAAGCCCAGTATGGAAAAAGTTGGGGCTTTGTGTAAAATGAAAGAATGACTGAAGAGGGGATGCTTCAGAGTGGTAATTATGGCCCTGTCTTATTTTTTTAAAATGTGTAGCTACCATGAATTAAAAAAACAAAAGGTACAATTTTTTTTTTAAACACGTCATATGTTTACTATGTTGTATTGTGAATAAATCTGGATTTATGAAATTTGCAAATCACTGGACTGTGTTTTTATTACCATTTTATACAATATCTCAACTCTTTTGAAACTGGGCTTATAGAAAATGTTATTGTTTATTTTATTAGGAACCTGGATCTGGTCATTGTATACTGACTCTTGTAACGTAAAGTAATTCATTATCAGCATCTCTATTCATCTGAAGATTGTTAGCATGAGCAAATCCAAGAATCACTGTTTTAGAGACAAACTATTCAAGCAAGTTGTGTAGGGCATTGAGTAAAATGATGATAATCACTCCACTAAAAAATACAAGTGAGAATCACAGCTTGTCTACTGTCGCTTCGCAGTGCGTGGTTTGTCAAATGTGTTTCAATTACAGTCTTTAACTTGAGGCAGTATCGCATCCCCATGAAGTGATTTTAATGGCGTTTGGTGCAATTGTTTGTTATGCAAGACAGGTCCTTTCTGCATAAAGTAAGGAGAAAGAAAATGCAAAAAGGAGGGGGGTACACAAATGAACTTTAAGGATAACATGACACAAGCGACTGAGCAGAGGAGAAGTTAAAATCTAGTAACTTCTTGTCACTGGTATTTAACTGAACACTTGTACTGTTCGGAGGGGGGTTACTCCCCTGCATGCATGGCTAAAACTGAACACATCCAGTGTTGGCATTTGATGTGCTAGATGCAGCATTCTTGGACCTGATTATTGTCTCTGAAACAGCCCATCAGTATGTCCCACTTTCTCTCACTCCTTTCCCTTATTTTTATTTCCCTCCTCCCTCTCATCCAATGTTACAGCCTCCTCTCCATTCTGCATCTAAAAGCTCCTGGATACTCAGAGCACAGGTGCAGGACTGCAGGGCTACAGCCCAAAGGCCCTGGATGCTGAAAAAGGGAGAGGCGAGCCGGCACACATGCAGAATTACAACGCCTCCATTTCTCACACTGACATAATCCCCGTGTTTTATTTGTCCCCTTGTAATTCTTTTTATATCTTGGGCTTATGTTCTTTGGCATTCATTCAATCCCAGCCTCGGGACACAGGGCTCTACCAGGCCCATATGTGTGCCTTGCTCCACTTAACGCATATTAGTTCCTTTGTAACTGTGACTAAACTGGCACGTCTCAGCTGGGAGATGTGCCGGCTTTGACTGACAGTCCATGTCTGGATCCTGTACTTTGAGTCTCGCACAAACTTGTCAAACACGGACTCTGTCAAAGCATCCCTCAGTCTGCTGTCAAGAACAGAAACCATGGAGAGCTGCAGCGGGTTTGCAGCTATGACCAGATGTCTCGTCTTTGAACTACCTTACACTTTATGTTTGAAGTGGAGAATGACTATTATCTCACATGTCGCTGTCCCGCTGTGCTAATTTCACCAAAAACCTCAAAAGCATGTTTAAGGCCTGTTCCATTTGTACCTCGGAAAAAAGAAAAAAAACTAAAGGAAAAACTAAGTGAAACATTTGTCATGCTTGCATTTTGCCAAGATTACCAGAGAGTGAAAACAGCAAGACTTGTACACCCCAATCAGATCAGTCACTAAAATTACATTGAGAGAGCTTTTGCAATAACAGCTTGATATTAGAACTTCAGCATGGTGCTGATGTATGTTATCGGCAGAGAAAATCTGTTAAGTCTGTGCCACGCGATGCCAACAGTCTTAAATATTGTTTTCACAACTGTGCAAGCTAATTACCTTTAATTTTTCATCTGTGCTCCAAGGGTTGTAAGAGACTGTGATTAGTGATTCATTACTTCTCATTACCTGGTCTGTCAAACTGTTTCCTTTACTTATTCAAGCTGATTAGCTGTACATGGCCTGCCTCTCTCAATGCGACTGAGAGAGAGATCTCAAGCATGATTTGCAGATAAGCAATGACTAGTAGCGATGATGGGATAGATGAAGATGAGATAAGCAAGCAATAGAGAAAAACGAGAAGAGACAAAGGTGCAAATAATCTTGTTAAAAATGAACAATTAAAAGTTTCAAAAGTTTATCTTAATGAGTCTTTTTAAGTTGGATCTCAGATCCCATGTCAAAAGGATATTTATAGGTGTCCTGGAATGAAGATCGATCTGTTGCAAGTAAAGAGGATGTCACTCAGTAAAAGGTCAAAGTGAGCCAAACATTGGGTGGATAAAATGCAAAAAAAAAGACACCTCTGCGTTTGACTTGGCATGACAGAGTTTGCAAAGATGCTAAATGTCTTTCATCATAAAGTGTTGGCACAGTGAACTTTTGATTTTAACTGTAAAACAGTAACAGTAACTATAAAAATCAGGGCTGTACCTCAGAGAGATGAGTCCTCACGAGCCCAAAATGCCTGAGTATGACATTGACAGTGGCACTGAGACGTTAACTAAAGCATTCATCACCATTAAGAGTAATTAACAAACTTCCTCGGCATTAATTAAATGACCCTGCTTTAAGGGAAACTGTGCTTAATTAGGAGGTTTGACAGGATGAGGCTTTAGGGATGATCCATATCCAGAGGGCCAATGGAGGGGCACAAGTTACAGAATTTCAAGAGTTTTCCCTCATCTCCCCACAAAACTCTGTGCCCTGGGTCAGCTCTAAAGATCGACTGGTCTGGCCTGATCTGCTTTGGCACAACTCTAAAACGGTATTGACAGGTATGACAGGCCTCTGACTTTCCAGTCAGCTGGAGGCTCAGACCTTGTCAACTGTCAGGTAGAGAGATGAAAGGTGAATGAGCACGGCAGGAGGAGGTGGCGGAAAAAGAAATTTAAGGTAAAAGGAGACGAGAGATATAACAGTGGCACTAAGAATGACAGGGTGGTTGGAAAAACAAGAGATGGGCGTAAAAACAACATTTATAACAGGTCTGAGTCACCTGCAGAAGTGTTTGTGAAGCACTCCATTTCAAAAACCAGAGGGTTTGAGGATGGCAAATGTGTATCCAAAGAATCTGTGATTGGATCGGGGATTAAGGGGCTGTCGTATCCCTGATGGGAAGCAGGCAGGAGACAGACAGACTGAGAGAGGAAGAAAGAGAAGGAGATGGAAGGGAGAGAAAGGTGGAAGGAGGACAGTAAACGAATGTCAGGCTGCCCAGGCAGGGAGACGGAGTGGCAGAGTGGGTGGGCTTTGACAGACACATCTCACACAGGCTGACAGCTCCATCAATAGCCCCAGGATGGCCGCCGTGATTGACAGCTAGCAGGTGGCGCATGAATGGAGTTGTCAGGCGAACTGTCAGTCAAAGTCACATCGCTGTGGCTACAACGGCCTGGCTGAGCAGGCACACAGCTGCCCAAGGTGATCTTTGGGTGTGCTGGCAGGCTATTGGCACAGGAAGCTGAGGCAGCTCAGATCAGGCTAAAATTACCAAACATGGCAGAACCAACGTACAATAGCTCTGCTGATTAGGTTTGTCCTCTACTGGTGAGCAGATTAGGTATAAGCACACATGGGTGGTTCAACCTTTAAAAAAAACCCAGTAAAAAACCATTTGAATGTACTATCAATGAATCTCTGCAGTTTTTCCATTTCCTTGGTTCCTCTTAATTGAGCATTGTTCCAGCACGAGGGCATGAAGCATAGGAGTTAATGGGCAATAATTATATGTGAGAGAGGCTTTCTCCCTGGAGTGGAATCCAGAACAAATGGAAGCTCCGATGTGCAACATTCTACTTCATTACATCTGCTGCGATTAAAGGCCGAACATCTGGCACCATATCCTGACAGATAGACAAGATTTCTGGACTGGAAGGAAAATCGAGGAATATTTACAAAAATGCAACACAGGGTATTTACTGGATGAAAGAACAAGTGCTTTGGGCAAACATAGAACAGTTTTCGTATCATACAAGTGTTGGACAGTTAGAGCTGTGGAAACACGAGCAAATTATTTGATCACTAGGAATAAAACAAACAGGACAGAGTACCTTTTTCTACACTTTCACATCACAATAGACTTTATTATCATAGGCAGTATTTTTCTTTTTCTTTTTTTTTTGCTACAGATAAATACATACTGTGGCATTTCAAGTAAACACTGGAATGTACATCAAGGTTGGCTGTTAACATCTTTTTTTAAACAATCTTAATCATTCTAACCTTTTCAAGGTGAGGCTAAAACAATAATCAGAACTGTCTGTATCTGCAGTTGCTATGACAACATCAAGTCCCACACAACGATGTCACGCCGATCTGGTCTCTGCCTGATGCACGGTTGTCTCCCGTGACACTCAAAGACGATCTCAAGGGTGCCTGGGGTGCGTGTGAGCGTCTGAGGCGGCGGTCGGGGTAGAGACTGTTGTCGAAGGGCTTACGGTGGACACAGAGGACGTGGGTCTTTAGGTTTCCTTTCTGCGAGGCACTATAGGGACAGTACCTGCACTGGAAGGGCTTTCGGGCTGGAACAAAAGAGAAGGAAACAGGTTACTTTGGCTTACGCTTTAAGAGAGCATACAGCATATTTGCGTGTTCAAAATCGTTAACATCTCTGAAGATTGGGATTGTTTTGCAGCTTCTAGTTCTGAAAATAGCCATTCAGATTTATGATGCAAAAGTACATGACACTTCCAGTTCCAAGATGAGTTTTTGAGTCTTTGTTTCCGCCAAACCTCAACTTTAAATCATACTGCATTACTGTTCGTTGCAAAAAGGATCTTCCTTACTTTCTTGTTTTTCTCCTGTCCCACTGAGAAAGGCAGCTATTTTCATAAGAAAGAAAGAAACTAAAGTGCTCCACCAGTATATTGTTTTCTCTCTCTCTGCTTATAAGTTCAACTGCTTGTTAGGCGTTTCAAAGATTTTATTCTGTATTATTTTATTATTTTTTCAGTTGGAAGTTTGAAATTTCAAACATAAAAAAAGCCTTTCTATGTTGCAGTAAATGATTTCACAAATCTTAAAGACTTTACAATCTTCACAGATAAATCCCTTTGCATTATATAACCCATAAAAAACTTTGATTTTAAATCTTTTTTAAAACCTAAATACTGATTTCTTTGTTTTAAACTCGTCACAAAGACCATTCCACAATTTGACTCCTGGAACAGAAACACGTTTATATATTACTCACATTGGTTCACAACTTTCAAATATAAATAATCCCTCAAAATTAACTAATTAAAAAAATTAACAAATAGCTATTGTTTGCAACAATAAATATCTTTTCCATTGTTAATAAATACACAATATCTGTAACATTTAGGATATAAAACATATAAAGAAAATATTTGAATGCTCATTATAAAAGGGTTCATGTATTATTCTAACAGCTCTTTAAGTTTAATTATTGGGTCTAGATTAATTTTATTTGGTTAAAATAAGCCTAAAGTCTGTCCAGTAGGTATTTCGGCATCCTTCAAGTAATTAGCTGCTGCCTCAAACTCTGAAACCGAAAAGTGACTGTAAAATTACAAGAGTTAGTCCTTCTTTTACTAAAAAAAGACTCTTATTTAACCCTTTTAAGAACAAAACTGGAATACTTCAACAAGATGCAGCATATTTTCTTTAACTGTGAATGATGTGGTAATAGAAGAAAGAAAATATGGTTCAATAGACTAAAACAAGGAAGTGGGAGGACTTTGTAGCTGCCAGGAATGTCCATAAAATCTCTTCCTGTTGTGTTATTAATTACCATGTTGATGGAATTCAGGTAAACAGTTTAACATTACAAGCTACTGAAGGCCTCTGGGTGTTTTTTACATGACTAAGTTTCATTTTCAGTTCCTCTAGAATTTGTGCATTTATGAACCTCTAAATGGGTTATATATGAGATTTAAATTTTAAAAATGTCAGTGGGATACACACAAAGCCCCTACCAGTTAGTGTGTGCTAATTAAAAACAGAGTACAGTCTATTTTCTAAATTTGCAGTTTAACTTACAAAACACAGAAACTGATAACAAGTTTTATAAAAAAAAAAAAAGGCCAGCAAGTTCTTGATCATATTTCCTGTTCTGAACAAAAATACACACAGACACACACTCAGTCTCTCTCTCTCTCTCTCTCTCTCTCTCTCTCTCTCTCTCTCTCTCTCTCTCTCTCTCTCTCACACACATACACAAGTGCTGAACTGAGGAATGACAGACGTCTGCAGCTGGGAAGGAATGCCTGCCAAAACTTCCTGTCTGTCCACCTCTTTAGTGCCCGCTACAAAGTTCCACCACAAATAAAGTCAACCTACATGACACAGCACACCATGTACCCTTAAGATACAAACAACAAAACATTTGGTTAATAGCTTCCAGGATTTAAGCTGGCTTCAATAAAAGAGAACAAAAAAGCCTGAAGGTGCTGCTAAGATCAAAACAGCAGCTCAGCTGGGTGACTCATTTACCTCTCTACCTAGAAGAATACATGTCCTTGTTCACCACAGTGCTATTTTTGAGATGTTACTTCATACATGGACTTTCTCTGCGCCCCTCTGTCTAACACTTCAGTGTGTTTTTCTCTGATTCATGGTTACAGTAAACCATTATGTGCTGATGTCATTCGACATCACTTCCCAAAAACTGAGGGCTGTCTCAGCCCTTTCACCCCCACCCTCGCCTCTTCCTCTCGATCATGCTCCTCATCAGAGCAAAGACAGCTGGACACAGCTCAACACTCACTTTCACATCTACATAAAAAAGGTGTTTTTTGGAGGAAAAGTGGGAAAAATCACAGAAGGTGTGAGCAATAAAAGGTAATGCTCCATCTGTCGGTGTGTAATAACCTGATGGCCGTAAAGGACACCCACACACACACACACACACACACAATCATGCACACAGTCACACACTAGTCAAAGAGAGGATGAGGCCTGACAGATTTGAATATCATCAGGACGGACAGAGGGGTTTGTGAGTGTTTGTGAAGAGGGAGTGAACTGTTTGGAAGAAAAGTGGAAGAAAAGCTCAGTTAAAACTCAGGTAGGGAGCAGTCTGCGGTCCACCTGTTTCACACCAACTTGCACATGCCTCGACTGGTGTGGGTGGAAAAATCTGAAAATAGGGTGGATTCCAAATATAAACATATCTGATTCTGTGAATTAGTGCATCACTTTTATCACACTTTCTCAAGGTTCACACATTTGCTGTAACTTGATAAACTGAACAGATTTTCCTCAATCTTGTTCAAAACTTGTGAATTCTTGTAAACAATGGGAATTTTGTTTGTGCTCATGGAACGAGTTAACAAAGAGCCAAAGGGTCCCGTGTTTACATGAGCTGTTTGTTGCCCTACTTGTCTCCCCCTCTCTGCCTCTGTTGCTTTACTTTCTGTCCCACCTCGTCTCCCTTAAGTCTGCTGTTCCCTCATTCCTCCCACCAGAGGAGAGGGGAGGTCCAAGAGAGGGCAACCTCCAAATAAGTTCCATTAATCACAGGCCAGAGACTAATGTAACTAATATTTTACAATTAGAGAAGACAGCAGTGGGCTCAGAGCCATCCATCTCTTCACCACATGATCCTCCATTCACAGGCTGCTCAAAGCAGAGCTTCACATTCAGACCCACACAAACACGTATATATACTCCTTTCTACAAATATAAATATTTGCAAATGCATTAAAAAATAAAACTTAAGTGTGGTGTTGAAAGAAAGAGTGGATATCTGCTTGTAGTGAAACTGAATGCTAACTGATTTCGACATATAACTGTACTGACAGCACAACATTGCAGCAACTTTTTTTGTGTCTAATGTATTTTAGCATTGATTACTGTTAAAAAAAAACAACTACTTGCACAATCCTAGGAAACACTGACGTGTTTGTGTTTGCCAGTAGCTAGAGTAAATGTACAAGTCAGCACAAACCAAACCAGTGAAAACTACGATACATGGCATTAAAGGAAGCAAAAACATTAAAATCAAATAAACATTTAGTTGATTTCAACTTGAGTGTTATTATTTCTGCCAAGGAGGTTATGTGATCGACATGACTTATTTGTTTGTTTGTGTGAAAGATTATTTTAAAAGTAGTGATTGTTTTTTTCTTTCTTTGTTTGTTTTTTGCTTTAATATAAAGTAGGCATTGTATTATGTAACCTGAAAGAAATTACTGTTTGGTCTCAGTCCAGATCTGCATCTAAAATATGTACCTTTTGTAGCTTTAATTTTTTACCTTACCTTTTATTTTCAATTTTTATTGTATCAATTTACTGTAGTTTTGGCTTTCTTGCTGGGTTTTTAGAATTTAAAAGTTTTTACCATTTTTATATTTACCACTGATGTTTCCACGTTACAGAATTTTCTGTCCTTTAGTCCCATTCACTGAGTTTAAGGAGTGATCATTGTTGTTTATTAGTTTTATGATTATTATTATTTAAATTTGTCTTTTTTTGTCTTTCTTTTGTTTTTAACTTTGTTTTGTTTGCTGTTTTGTTTTTGTTTGTTACAATCTTGGAAATAATTTGCATTACTTCCAGACTGTAAGAAAAAAAAAAGATTGATTGATTGTTTTATTGCACTGATGTAATCTTTTACAACATTATATAAGGTTATTTTAAAGTAAGCTGCAAAATAGTGCACCTAAATTGACATTACAAGCACACAATTTGTTTTATTGCAAATGTTCAGTGTCACAGATGAGCCAGCTGTTCTATAAGTCAATAATATTTACAAATTTTGTCTTTCTTCTTATATTGTGTCCTTTAATTATCAAATAACCTTTATTAGAAAAATACATATTTTTATATTTTCACTTTATTATCTGAAAACCCTTTTAAGAAAAGTCATGTGATTAGAATTTCTCAATGACACCATTACTGAAAAACTGCTGAAGAAACTGTTTGTTTTCAGCTTTAAACCTTGAGTCTCTGCATTACTAAAAATCCTTTGCTACGCTTTAACAAACAAGACTGGATTGCCTTTTTTTGGTAGTGTCTAAAAGGAGAGGCATCAAACTAAATGTATATCTCTCTGCACAGTGAGGAACAAACATCCAGGACAAAGTAAACACCTAACTGGCTAAAACTCATTTTTGAACAGAAGGGACTTACCAAACATGACACAACATGGCACAATCTTACCTTAGCAAATTCTCTCTAGAGATGCTTGTTGGTGAATTTACACACTTTTAGAAAAAAGACCAAGCAAGCCCTGTGTTTATTATCTTTACTGGACACTGAGTGTAATTTTATTCATTAAAATTATCTAACCCTCGGGTTGAAAAATGTGTCTTCTAAATTGTGCTGCAAAGTCTTTAGTCAGATGTATACTAATTTCAACTAATTTAAATTTTGCTGTATTAAATCTGCACTTTTATATGGCTTGTTTAAATATTTTAATAAGTTCTTCTTTCTGCTTTCAATGTAAAGTACAATTTATTTAAAGAATTTCCTCAAAGAAGGACTCTGTTGTGAGATGTATCAAAATATAATGCATGTTTTGGCTTATATGCGGATCCGTGTGAGGCTCAGCAAATGAATATGTTTGCACCTGCATGGATACTTTCAAGTGTGTTTGTGTTGTGTACGTGTGTGTGTGTGTGTGTGTGTGTGTGTGTGTGTGTGTGTGTGTGTGTGTATGGTGCAATGAGAGTGTGTTGTGTCATAGGCTGAGATAATGACCATGATGACAGTGGCGTGGCCGACGGGGGCCAGAGGAGCTGAATGGTGACGGATGACACAGGCCTGAGCTCTGATGGCACACAGACAGTGAGTGATGACTGCACATCCTTCCCTGTGCTCCACCCTTCATTATCTCTATGGGGAGAAACACGGCACAAAGGCAGGCTGCGCTGCCCTCTCGCTGCCCTCAAACGACATCTGCTCATGGAGACAGCCACACTACTGCTCCTCTTTCACCTCGCTGTCGCACCATCTATCTCCATCTACGGTGATCTTTCTCGCTCCTTTTCTCTTTTCTTTTCTCTCGCTCCCTGTCCCCTTGTCCGCAGAGGGTATACAGAGGTCAGACAAAGAGATAATGACTCACCCCCTTTCAACCTTTCAAATCAGGGTCTTTTCTTTCTCTCTGTCCTCCATGTTCTTTCATTCTTAATCCTTTCTTTATTGATCTTCTCATATTCACTTGTTCTCATGCGTCTGAGGAGTCTTATCTGATGTCACGGATGGAGGAGACCCCAGATGTTACTTTTTGATTTAGCTGTCTGGCTAAATCTTCTGAATATGAAACTTCTCTAAAACTGCAAAATTATAACATTTAAAATAAAAGTTGTTCCATTTGTGCCTGCTCATGCATAGAAAGGTTCAGAGGTACTTTTAGGCAATGCCACAAATAAATGTGGTAAATGTTGCCATCTAGTGGTTTAGTTGACGCGGTGCAGCATTGAGGCACTGTTTAACACACAAGGGAGGACTCAATGAGACTAATGAGCATGCAGACAGGTTCAACCAGAGGTCACCATCTGGCCAATTACCACTGCTGGCACATTGGAGCCGACCTGAACTGTCATCACAAACACATCACTCCATGTCCAAACTGCCCAGCAATATGTCACCGTGCCACTCGACGTGCCATACAGTATGGAGAGGATGGGGGCAACAGGAGACAGCCCCGTGACAAAGCCACCTGGTCATCACTGCAGACAGGACAGACTGCTGGCCCACCTGCTTAGCTCAGTTTTGGAGGACACTCAACGGACTCTCAATGTCACTAACCCATCTCAGTGTCCACTTTGACTGACAGGTGTTTATTGTGTCTTTGACATTTGCTTCCTGAGGGAGGATAGAAATGGATCAATCCGCAGTGAACAGAAGGCAGGGGATGCTTAAAATAGCTTGCATTGATCACGCCGCTGAAACATATAGGCAACAGTTGCGGCTGAATGTTTTATGGGAAAGATGTGGTTTAATGATTCCAACGGTTCTCACGTATTACAACATGAGGCTTTCTCACAGACAAACCCTAAACTTCCCAGACTCTTTAACTCCAATGTAATGATTTAATCCAATTGGCATTATAAACAATAAAACCAAGAAAGAAACACGAACAGTGCAATGACTAAGACAGGAGGTATAAGGGAGGGGTGCGTTTTGGCATATTATAATAACCATCTGTACAATCAAATAGAAAACTACATCTTGCTGTTAGAATCATAAAGAAGGGGAACAGATGTTAATCCCTAATGGAGTTGACAGGCACTTCCCTGTCTTTCACATGAACATATTGAGTTTCTGAATAAGAGAGGGGGGGATCAGAAGGAAGGTGTATCATGTTGCACTCATAATACATGCATATCAAAGACCCCAGCTGTTGGATTCCCTCTCCTGAGAGACAGCATTATTAAATCTGCACTCAGCAAGCATATCACACCAGCACAAGAGCTTAAGCCTCTCCATCAGTGGGCTCCATTGGCTTGGCGATTTGTAACCTATCACATAAGGAGATTATATCATCCTTTAAAGTGTACAGCTAATCAGTGCCACACACCTGTGTCTTATTTAGCCCTTATTTGAGATCAGAGTTGAGATCTGAGAAAAAAAGAAAAAAAAAAACTCAAGTGCTATAAGTATAAGGGAAGTGTGTGGTTCATAATTGGCATGATTCACACACACTCACACTCACTCTTCACACTCCTGCTGTCGAGGGATGAGGGCTGAGATACTGCCAAAAACTCTTTTTGGATCTCTGTAGCAGAATTCTTGTGGCAGATAAAGTCACAGTTTGGTACCAAACCTAAAGTTTGTCCTCCAGTTAACCCCTTCACTTATGTGGCATAGAGCAAAGCATTCATCAGTGGATAACAAGATGATGACCAGCCAGCGTTTGTCCACTAGGTGGCAACATATACCTTCAAATGTGGAGATGACTTTGGCTGCAGCCTGATTACAGTGACAGCTGCTTTCATTGAATATGATAAATAAGCTTATGCTCACCTGATGCAACATCTTTCTCCATGTTTCCTCCGCCATTCACACTGGCTTTCTGGGCACTGACAGATGTGCTGTTCAGGCTCCCCTGAGATCTGAGGAAGGAGAGCAGGGCACCCTGGTGCATGAGTGGATCTGCCGGTCCTGGGGTCAAACCATCAAAAGAGGAGATGGGAGGTTCAGTCACAACTCTTCCCCACTGTCCAATCTTGTTCTGATTCTTCTCTCTGGGAGCCTCAAAATCAGCGCTGGACTGTCCCAGCTCCTTTGACTCAAGGACATCATTTTTCAACATCTTCCACTTGTCAGCATTGTCATTTTTGTCCTCCCTCCCTTGCTCAGAATTTTCAAATTCACGTTCTTCGTCGTGACCTATGGAGCCTGCATTCTGCAAGTTCATCTCTTCTTTTGTTCCCTGCACCAAAAGGTCACACTGATATGCGGGTTTCTCACAGAGTTCAGCCGGTGCATTCGAGTAACTTTGTAGCCGGCGGGTAATGGAGGACGAAAGTCCATTATTAAAAAGGCCAGACATCTGTAGTACAGCAGGAGATGTGGCTGAATGAGATGGGACAGAGTCTGGCCTGCAGGACAAATCCAAAGGTTCATACTGGGACTTTCTGGTTGGACCAGATAAAGACCTATCTAAACCTGCATCGTCAGTGTGATCAGCCTGCTTGTTAGCAAGAAGGACTTTCTCAGTGTGGCTCTCTGGAGCAACAAACTGACCGGCACCTGGGCTCCAGTCCTCCCTGGATCTGGGTCTGAGTTTGGGTTTGGGGCTGCTGCTGTCGCTGGGCTGCAATGGAGGAGAAAAATCTCTGTTGTCCTGCCAGTGGGGGAAGTTATAGCGATCCAGGTGGAAGCTGAGGGAGGCGGTGGTGAAGTCACTGGAGAGTGGACACCTGTAGACTTTCTCACCTGACACAGACAAGAACAGCAGAAACATGATAGGATACAAATCAGATTAAGAAACTATGGTTTTATGAAGCATTTTGAGCATTTTGCTCTATATGCACCAAGACCAGTTGTCTAAACATGAAAAATGTTGCAATCTCACACCAGGCTGAGTTGAATGATTTAAGTGCTGCCCTGCAGTAAATCAAGCTTGTAATCAGCTTTCAGCTCCAGTGATCCATCATCTTACAGTATGAACGCCACCACCATGTGCAATAAATACACCCAAAGATGTTAACAGCAAACAAGATTCTTCCAGAAATAATAAACAGTGAAATTGTTAAGCAACTAGAACAAGGCAGATGTTGCAGACATGAGCTATATTCCATCAAAGCCAGTAAGTGGGTTTCTCAGTCAAAAACAAAGAAGAAGAAGAAGAAAAAAAAAACTAAGTCCAACATGTGAGCCGTTCTGATTAAACCCACCATCTACTGTAGCTGAGTTTATTTTTGTTTCATACTTGAAAAATGACATGTTGGAAACATAATTCAAAAAGTACAAAGTGTGTTATTGAGGAGAATGACAAAGAGTAATTTTTCTCTCTTTAGCTTGTGAATAATTTCCGTCTGGAGACAAGATTTCATCTTGCACACCATAACTTTTAATTAAAGGTAATTTAAATGTCTTCTTCCCTCTGTTTACCTACACTTTCATCTTATAGCTATCACAGAAATACCCTGCAGGGTTAAACACACTCTCTGTGACCATTTTGAGTTAGTGATTGTCTCAGACCTCTGCCTTGCACTGTCTTTAAACAGCCCAGCTGTTTCGCTGCCATTCCAATTACAGTAAAAGTCATCCGACGCCATTAAGCCACAAATATTGGCAGTTTATTGCCCAACACTCTCTTGGCATTTGAAGGTCAGGTCATACATTATACTGTGTCTTTTAGGGATGCGTCTGGGATAGGGAGATAAACCCACCACCATTAATTTAATTCTATGCATATTGATGCCTTATTGTTCTTCTTTAATGGACTAATACCTGAGTTACAGCAGTGATTCATCCCTGTCACAGAAATATCAATTTCATACACCTTAAGATCTGACCCTGAGGTAATTCTCTGAGGTAAATCTAAATCTAATGATCTGTAGTAGTGGCTCTACTTTGTTTCCAACTTTAGTAGGAAAACCATCATTTTTAGCTGAATGGTACTAAAAGTAGGGCTGTTTTCTTCTATTACAATCTGCAAAAGCGTAAAATAGCACCCACATATTAATTAAATTGAGCCGTACTTAATGAGATTGAAAAGTCACAGCTGAAATGGAAAAATTATGCCCTTGAACTAAAGTCAGCTCTCTCTCTTTACACTGTATATGTTTGCATGTGAAGTGTGTTTTGATTTAATGTCTGCGTACATTAAAAGTGCGTGGCAACGTGCGTGGGTGTGCTAGAGCGGGAAAGAGACCTTAACAGTGCCACACCCTTAGTCTCCAGTAACGCACAAAAAAAAAAAAAAAAAAAAAAAACAGCTTAATGGAACTCTTTGAGACACACTATATATCTCAATTATTCTGTGGCTTAAATTACGATGACATTAACGGTTTGCTCCAAAAGCAGAAAACACATATATCTGACCTCATCTTTCAGTGTGGCCCTTCCTAAATCCATTTGCCAGCTCGCGCAAGAGCGGTTAAACAACACAAAGAATAAAGGCTGTGCCTTTTCTCTCTTCCTTTGGATGGGTGCCATCTTTGTGATTGCCTGGTTCATGCTAACTTAATCAGTTTAAGATTTACTTACAGTGCCGAGGCTCACATTATGTGAAGGGAGTAATTTTAGAGCTTAGATTTATCAACCAAAACTCCAATTACTGCATCATTACAAACCCCAGCCTCTCTCACCTAACACAGAGCATCTAATGAAGTGATGCGTATGACTTATCCTCATCTTACTGGATATGCATGATGGAGGAAAAAAAAAGTGTAAATAAATAAAAAAATAAATAGATGCTTCAAGTGAGCCATGTCTTTGGGAAAAAATGCATGCAGCTGGGCAAGTGATTCATTTCATATGGAAATAGGCTTTAAGATTTACAGCCATATATCCCCGTCAATGCAATCACACTCTCACATATTATTTGCTTACACGAGCATTTGGCAGTTATATTGTAGATATCAAACTCTGTATACAGTGGAGCTTTGGCTCTCTCCATATATATGCAATCACACACCTGAAATGCAAAACAGAGATGCATGTTGGCTGGTTTGGTTTAAGATGAAACAGAGTGAGAGTCACACACACAAGACTGGTGAGAAAAACAGGGGCACCAGATGTTCTTTGATGTTTATAATAGCATATATTATTAATATTAATTAGACCACATAGTCAATGACGCATTTGGGACGTTTCCAAGTCAATTAAGCCAAATGGCATTCAGGAGACGGCGGAACAATATTTCAAGGCAGGTGTTCAGAACTCCCTGGGTAAATCTTTTTATCTGCATGCTAGGAAAACAAGCATTTTGAGCTTAATTTGAGCCTCATATCTGCAATAATAATTAAAAAGAGGATTAAAAGACAGAAGTGAGAGGGAGATCGAAAAGCCAACAGGTAATCAATTCAGACAAACCAGTCAGACTGGCTGATCTCTGAATAAGAGGTGATTCTCTTAAGCCAAGTAAAATAAAGATCTACATTGTTTTAAAAAAAGAAGTATTTTAATGTTAGAAATCACAAAGAATAGACTGATGCAACTGGAGCTAACAAATGAGAAGTGATATTCTGTGCAGCAGCCCACTTTATCTGTGTTTCTGGGTAAACCACTGCTCATGTTACCATTCAGTTTTACAGACGCTTATCACTTCAGGCACTCTTCAGCTGCAACGCTTACAGTAAAAGCAGCGTAAAAGCAGGAAATAAAGGACAAAACACATGTAGGGACAGCGCCATTACATGGTGTCTGCTCACTGACCTTGAGGTTAAGAATATTGAATGGGACTAATTAATAACTGTCAGCAGATTTTATATTTTTTAGACATGCTTTTATTCAGATCTAAGTGGTCTAATGTAGGTCAGAAGCCTGCAGCATGTGCCCTTTATGAGTTTATCATTTTAAAAAGACTTGTTATTCCTAATCTCAAATTATAATTAAAGCCAAAGAGCATTTTTTAAATATGTCCTGATTAGATATTCAGACAAGTAATTTGTAGCATGCCTCCTTTTGAAATCAAAGTGGAACTTCTAATTTAGGATGCTGGGTATTTGTAGTTTCATATCTAAATCTAGTGCTGTATCTGAATGTATCAAACAAAGGCGGGCTCCGCCACTCTGACAGCCATGACTGTACTATATTTGCTATCCATATTGAGAACATCAATAACTTCATGACCACCATAGGCTGACTATGAATAATGCAGCCAGTAATTCTGGACTAATCAATGTTCCTCAAGCTGAACATCTGGCAGTGGTAATTCTTCCTCAGCATCTCCGCTCTCCTGAATTAGAAAACACTTTCTCCCTCTTTCGTCCTCCACGTCCAACCATCGAGACAGACAGACTTGATCAGTTACAAGCCCCCCTTCTATGAACAAAACTTATCCTTGTTATTAAACCCTCATCAAGTGGTGCGTGTTCTCCATATGTGTAGGATTTACCTATCTGTCCCACAGCAGACCTGTGCGTTGAGCCAGGGCCAGCAGTGTGTGATTGTGTTAATTAATCTGTCATTGTGAGCGCAGGGAGCAGCTGCAGAGGTCTCTGGGATATATTGTCAGAGCTAAACAATGCGGTGCTAAGCCCCCAGAGTGAGTCTACCATTACACAGGACTAAGAACAGAGAGGAAAAGGAGGAGAGGGGGAGAGAGAGTCTGCCGGATCCATCATTGACTAAAGCAATGACGCCTGACCTTTACAATGAATTAGTTTCCATGCTTAATATTGACTGAAATTAGAGTCTGATACTGAATGTGCCATCCCAGAACTGTGCACACTCAAATCCTCAGCTAGCCAACTATCATAAATGTTTCTGGAAGTGACACCGTATGGTCTTGGAGATATGGGAGGGGGGGTTAGAAACAACAGAGCTTGTATATGTTTCTTAAAGAGCAACCAGAGAGGGATTTGGCCAAAAACTCCCAGCATTTACATGTAAATATGCAGATACCAGTATGTGTGTACAATATGGAAACAAAACATCTAATGGGATTAGACCTGATCCATTTATCTCTGCTATACGGACATCATTTAAGCGGATACTGGATCAAGTCCCACCAGAGCACATCAGACTTAGATAGTCATGCCACTCTAAGACTGTGAGAGTACAGCACACACATTAGCTATGAAGAAATCAAACAAAGTTCAGATTTATTTCTTCTCTTAACAACACTGTTCCAGCAGTAATTTAGGTTCATGATAACATGTTAGCAGGATGCCATGACAAGAAAGGCATCTACCCATTGAGCCGAATCATCCAAAT
Source organism: Kryptolebias marmoratus (assembly GCF_001649575.2). NCBI lineage: Eukaryota > Metazoa > Chordata > Actinopteri > Cyprinodontiformes > Rivulidae > Kryptolebias > Kryptolebias marmoratus. The sequence goes on along the minus strand of NC_051440.1, from coordinate 22,495,655 downwards.
CACCAGGTGGAAAAGAACACTATCAATAAAAATACCAGGTGGTAGATCAAATCATAAAAATCACTGGGTGGTATATATCAAATCATTAAAAACACCAGATGGCATGCATTAACATCTTGTGCCCCCGTAGGCAAGGGGTGGGGATGTGACAGATATAAAATAGAGGGTACTAATTATCCCCACAATTCAACATGATGCCATTATCTTTAAAAGAAAGACAAAGTCCTTGTGGATGATAATGTCTGTGGTGTTTTACTGACCCTGTGCTTCATGCCAACTCACTCCAAGTGGTTGAAACATTATGCATAAAGATTAAATTGAAATAAAATCATTACATGCTGTAATTTGAAATGTGCTGAGATATAATGACTTGTTAATAGAGGAAAAAAAATAAACTGGAAATTAGATTGTGGTGCCATCAATAGGATTATTCTAAAAAGTTACACTTAGGGGAATTTTGTCAAGAGCTGCAAAAACATTCTCCAGGGACTGAGCAGTGCTTTTTGTTAAGATTAACAAGATTTTAAAATTTACAACATTGTTTTTTTCTGATTTACCTGTAGCTGGAGGGGAAGATTGTGGCTGATGGTCTAGAGTACTGCCTGAGTGGGAGCTCCCTGTCTCTGTGGTCGTCTCTGTTGGCCCATGGTGACTCACACTGCCTGGGCTCCCAGGTCTGCTGATGGCCTTGGTGTCTGGATCACCAAGACACAGTTTCCCATCATCTACAGGAAGACATCTCTCAGGTAAGTAGGATGAGCACTGCTGCTGTTGCTGCTGATCTTTAGCCCTGAACATTTGCTGATCAATAGAAAGTCCAGGTGCCATGATCTGCCAACCTGCATAGCTGCCACTGTTTTTGAAAACCTCTCTGTTAGAGATGACTTTCTGCAGGTATTCCATGCTGGTGGAGCTCAGTGGAGGATGGAGATGATTTAAGCCAAACAAGGAAGAACTCTCTGTATCTGTCAGAGAACCTGAGGAAATCATTCTCCCTAACATCTCTCTGACCTTAATGTCTGCACCTGCTGTGGCCATCATGTGGTTATAATCTGATAAATCTGATCTGTCAGGCATATGAAACCTGTTGTGAAAGCGGGAAATGTATTGGGAGTAGAGGTTGCTTGGATGGTCTTGTGTTAGATTACTCAAGTCAACAGAGGAGTCGTGATCAGCAAGGATGTTACTCTTGGCAGCCAGCTTATTGAGGTGGACTTTCATGTGGTTCTTGAGAAACCAGGGCTCCTTGAAACGACGGCCACAGATTTGACAGCAGTGCTCAAAAGAGTCCTTGTGTTTCCTCATGTGGCCCTTCAGGAACCAGGCCTGGCTGAAGGTCTGGCCACACACCTCACAGGGGAATTCACCAACGGGCTTCCCCTTGTCACCAACTCCCACTGACAGTTTCTGGCCTGCACCTGAATCAGCAGTTATGTGTGCCATTTCAACATGGCCAATGAGCTCCTCCTCATGTGCAGCAGCGAACTCACACAAAGTGCATTTGTAAGGTTTGTGTAGGATCCTGATGTGGCGCTCAAGCTCCTGCTGCTTCCTGAACTTCCCCTTGCAAAATGAGCAGCGGAAGCCGGTGGCTTGGACCTGGATAGGCTCATCTGGGACAGCAGCAACCTTAGGAGAGGTGGATGTATGCGGTAGCAGATCTGGAGCACCAGAACTGTTTACTAATTGAGGCTCTGTTGGGTCGGTCTGTTGTAAAACCTTTTGAGGCTGGTTTGTGTTAGAAGGTGGTGGTTGCTGTTGGCTAACAATACCAGCTCTCATCTGTCTGTCTCTAAGAATCGCCCTTTCCTCAAGCTCATGAAGCAGCCTGTTCTCCTCTCTAATCCTCCCACGGCCTTTGCCCAGGATACCTTGCTTGTGTGTACGAAGGTGTATCTTCAGGTTGCCCTTTTGTGCAGCCCTGTGGTCACAGTATGGACACTTAAAAGGCTTCTCACCAGTGTGAGTACGCATGTGAAGAGAGAGGATGCTGTTGAAGCGGAAACGCTTCCCACACAATGGGCAGGGGTACTTCCTGTTCTTTCGGTTGTCATCTTGGGCAGAATTAACCTGGGAGACAATGCTCTGATTGGTGATTCTTAAGAACTGAGAAAGCTCCACTCTCCCGTTCATACTGCTGAGAATTCTTCCATCCATGATTTGATTGGCCAGAAGCGCCATCTGGCTCCTAATTGGGTGGGTGGATGGGGTAATGAAGCTGCCCTCTTAGGGACTGGGTGGCGTACTGTTTGGTGATCTGGGGTATCTCTCTGGTACAGTCCGAACGTTAGCAGTGAAATGAAGTCAATTTGCAATTAATCAGTTGAAACAGAATCAAGATTCCTGCAGCTCAGATGGAACTTCTGTTTGCTGCTGCCAGCACCTATAGAAAGAAAAAAACATACATATTATTCAAAAACATTTTGTGCTGTTCTGTACACAAAGTCACTTAAACAGGCAAGTTAAGTGTCAGTACAGTTATGTGCTGTCAATAAACGTAAAAATCTGCAACTGCATAATGCCAGTGATGCATTGCAAATAGGTCAGGAAATAGAGCAAAGTAGGTTCAGACACTCGTCATCCTGTCTTAAGTATACCTGTGGTTTTAGATTATTGTTGGAGACAATAAAAATGCTGATTTTGTCTAACCACAAAGGCTTCCTCAACAAATGTCTCATCCACACAAAAGGGTAATGTGAAAATCTTGTCTAGATCACATTTTGTAATGACACAACACTGATGCAGTACGAACATCAAAGTATGTCTGCTTCTGTTTTCTTTCCTTTTGAGTTCAAAACTCTTAGAAAAGTCTAAAGAAAAGATGAAAGTAAATAGCTGAGCTTTAGCACTTCTCCTGCATGTTTGAGTTAAACTCTTACCAGAATAATTATCTCACTGCTGCATTTAAAAGAGAAACAACTTAGTATTAGACATAAAAAAATCAACTACTGTAGTAGTTCAGGGAAGGATATTGAAGTAGAAAGCCTCCACTTGCCTGCTCTTTTTAATGCAACTGTGGCATCAAAACAAAGCTTCAAATTCATGTTGTGTTACAATGATAGAGGTCACACAGACGAGCCCTGCACAGCTCTACAGCAGCACCAAAGGGCACAGAACAAAGAATGCACTGTCCACCCTGAATTAACACAGGCTTACATCATCCTGGATCGCAACCTCAGTCAGTCACAAAAATGATGTACACAAAACCACACAGATAAAAAGTTAGTAGGCTTGGATGCGTGATTTGTGTGAGCTGCTCAAAGCTGTAGATCAGAAATTTATGTCACCATGTGGTACTGACCAAAGTCAAGTAAAGTCAAATGTATTTATATGACCAAACCATACCTGTCAGGAAAAAGTCTGCAAATTGTGTTGCAAAGTTGTGGATCCCCTTTTTATTTGTTAACTTGGTATTCAGCAGTCACACCACCAGAAAGCACACTGTGTTCTCTGTTCACTTCCCACTCACTTTCAAGGATTACTCTCATTACAACTATTGTTGCATTTACCTCTAATAATGCCATTACTTCACTGTAGCCTTGAATGTGAAATGTTGTGCATTGTATCCAAATCAGAATCTGCAAAAAGGTCAATAATGATTGATCAAACTGAGCTCCAAAAGGCTTTACATAGCCAGCATTTTTCTTCAATTACTTTCTGTTTCTTTGCTGAGCAACGCAAGTGCTCTTTCTTATCTGTCAGTCTCATCAAGCTACGAGGCAGAGCAAAAAAGCAAACGTTAAAATCATTCAGACTCGACAAACAATTTGATTAAAATAAAGGGTGCCATAGTGACCTGATTGCTTTACACCTCTCAACTAAAGACACTGGATGGTAATGCCTCCTAAATAAAGTGTTTGAGTTTGAGCCACCTGCTGCTGCATAGCAACCTCACTCAGTTGTGAAAATGTTAAAACCACACAGATAAAGAGCTGCCTGGAGCCATGGTTGGTTTGAGCATTGTGTCTGCTCTGAGCTGAGATCAATGTAAGGATACGGGGCTGACCTAATCATTTCTGACAGGCAGAAAGTAAGCGAAGGATATTAGCATACACTGAATCCACTTCATATTTACGAAAGTGGTATTTCTGATTAACTAAGCATAACAAGTTGGCCAAAAGCCCCTCATCACATGTGTGTCTCTGTGTGTGTGTGTGTGGGGGGGGGGGGGGGGGGGGGGGGGGGCAGATTTTGCAGGAATAGGTGTAGATGTGAGTGGGACCATTAGTTGTTTTCTCTGTCAGAGTGAATTAGGCTCTTTTTGGTGCAGACTGAGAGAGTGCTTGATTGTTATGAAGCATTGTGTCACAGCAGCGCTTCTTAGGTGTGGCCACGCATAGATGAAAAAGGAGCAGGTGTGATTTAGCACAGGCAATAAAACGGAAACAAAAATGTGATAGATACGCATACCCAGTTAAAGCAGCCATGGGAGCTGCAGATTCTGGATGATTTTTGGATCAAACATTACATTTGCTTTCATTTCTGTCTGGCAAAGGCTCCTATAAAGGATTTAACCAGCAAGACAATGACACTTCTGCACTCTGAAGTATCTGCTTGGTAGGTGGACAGTATTGTAAATGCACAAAGAGGTCACACTGGAATGGACAGATGAATGGTGTAAATTTTTCTTCTTTTTATTTAGACAGTATCTGAAAGTACTAAAAATGTATGTTGATTGCAGGTCTTAAAACAACCATTAGTTAAATAGCAACAGAAGAATTAAACTACTACAATCAACCTACTGATCTGACTTGACATGAAGATTAAAGGACTAGCATTCCTTGAAGGATTGCAAATCACCCGTCACCTTTCATGCCAGAGTTTTAAACAAAACACCGTTTCTGAAGAGGTGGGAATTATAGCCAGTTTGTTCAAACCTGGTACAAACAATTATGTTATGTGCAATCTATTGTAATATTGTGAAGTTATAGCTACTTCTGTGTAGGCTAAATTTATTAAAGATGGCAGCCATCTTGAATTGGGTTGAATTTAAAAGTTAATGAATTGTGGAAGTACTGTCTGAGAGTTTCACTATAATTCGTGTAGTGGTTCATGGAATTTTTTGTTAACAGACAGACAGGTTTGAAGCCAACAGTTAATGCCAAGGTTTCAGGCAAAAATATGTAGCGAGCATCATCCCCAATACATACTTTGATTGATCTCAGTATGTATTGGGGATGATGCTCAGTTAACGCTACATCTTATCTCACTAGCTGTAAAACCGCCTGAGTTGCAGCCATTTTTCTGTTTTCTAAGTTGACTTTGGTGGCTATCTTGATTTGAGACAATGACAACGACAAAGCTTTTGTGTGATCAGTTAATGCTTCAAGTGTGTGTTGAAGATGATGCTCAGCTACTAACACACCACATTTTAGCTCAATATATGTAAAACTGTCTGAGTTATAGTCACATTTTATGTTAGCTAAAATTGCTTAGCTGTGGTGGCCATCTTGAATTGGACTGACTCCAAGTGTTAATCAGTTATAGATATACATACAATGAATACTTTTATTTACATCAAATGAATACTTTTTGAGAGCTTTATTAAAATTTGTCTAGCAGTTTATAAGCTATTTTGTAACTGTACAGCTGAACGAACACACACACAGACTGGGCAAAAACATCACCATTCTTTGTCAGGTAATAATTATCTAACACCAAATAGTGATAAAAACTGTAGTAAGTGTTGTGACAGTATAAAGTATCTAAATACCATTTTTCCTAATTTGATCCTAGATTTGTTTTAGAGAGAAACAGAAGCAACTGTTGCATGAACTGACAAATGTTTAAAATATTTTGATATATAGACTGAATTTAGTTTGCTGACTTAGTCTGAAACACAGAGAAAATACAGACAGGTGCTTGATTTATGTGTGTGAATCTGATGCAATTCAGTGTTGAATGTATCTGTAGATGTCCCCTCATATTCTCTTTAATGCTGTTCTGTCGTCATCAAAACCTACACCAGCATATGTCATCAAAACTGCACATAATAAATATGATGACTTATGAAATTCAAAGACTTCAGGCTACAGTAGTTAATATTCTTAATATTATAAATCAGGGTCATGGACAGAAACTAAAACCTTGATGCCACGCTTTTTGCTCCCCTGCATGTCGCTCCCACCCACTCGCCCACCAAAACAGCAGCGAGCCAATCATTGTGAGGACCGCCCTGTCAGGGGGGATGAAAAGTCTGTACAAGGAAGAGGGCAGTGGTAACACAGCTGCCCGCCATGACCCGCACAAAAGATAGCGCCCATATACTTTATGACAGCCAGATTAATGAAACCCTATAGGAGCTCCTCTGTAGGCCTCCCAAAAGCCTGACGGAGACAGAATAGTCTAACCAGCACCATTCATTACTGCGGGTATACAGAGCACAGAAAGAGCACACACAGCACTGACAAACTAGCTCCTTGTGAGTAATCGCTAAAGAACTCATAAAGGAATACATACACATTTGTTGGGGATGCAGTAAATCTATGCCACTCCTTTTACAACTATCAAAAACCCGGCTTGTGCCCTGTAAAAATAAATCTGGCGTGCATGTGGCGCATCGATGATGTGCCGTTATTTCGGAGTCAGCTATTTCATACATTCAGTGAAAGGAGGCTTTCGATTAATTTTGTTTGTCTCAGTCAGTAATGCAGATTAGTGGCCCTGAATGCAAGGCAAAGAGGGGGGAAAAGAGCTCTTGTGGCAACATACTTAAGATACAGCGTAAAGCATTAGCAAGACAGATGGAAAACAGCAAGTTTGTAAGAGGGAACCAGCTGTGTGCATACCTGTATGAGTTAGTAGGAACTTCACACTTGCATTTGTCATTTGAAAAACTTAAAGGTCTTTTAAATGGCAAAAGCTTATAATTTCTGTTTATCTAGGACAACAAAGATGTAGAGATTATAAGTAAGCTATAGACGAAGTGAAGGAAACATGCAGCATCATTAAAACAAAAGAGGGTGCATGCATCTTACATGTAAATGTCAAAGCTTTATTCTGTCTTTTTGAGTAGCTCTAAAACATATCACAGAAAAGGAACTACAGTACACACACATGCAAAGACTTCCACACTCACGCGCTTTCTCTGTCTTTCGTTCTCTCTATCGTGCACACACACATATAAACACACACGCACACGCACACACACACACACATGCAAACAAACACACAGGCATGTGTGCATAGAATGTATTTTAAATCACTAATGTGTAAACAGTTGCTCTTATTTGCACAGACCACCTGTTCTTTCTGGACACGAACAAAGCTTTGGCGTACAATGGGGCAAGTTAACAGTGAGGGGTGCGTAGGGGATGTCTTGCACAGGAGAAGCCTATCCACATGGTGTAGGCTGCATCAGATGGTTGGGCCCTGCATGATGGCGGCCAGCTCCAATATAAACGCACGCAGATCTCCAAAAATGGAGCTCCTTCAGCCTGCAACATACTGAAGTGTTTTGCTTACAAGAACAACTTCCCCCTGATGAAAAAGATGCAAACTCTCGTCACTATACTATTTAATTTAACAGGACTCCTAACTGCAAGACGATAATCTTGTTTTTACATCTGTCTGTCGTACATTGCTCAATATTTGCAAATGTGGAAGGAATGGAAGAGAAACTAGATCCACTTTGAATTGCGAAAGCACTTGAAGGCACTAAAACAAAAGTCATTAAACGAGTCATCACAAAATCACAGCAGGACTCTAGTAATACCACTTACAGTAGCTCATTAAGCTATGGCATCCACAGGAAAAAAAACCTGACAAACAAAGAGCATAATCCAAGGCACATTAACTGGGCTGATAATTCAATGAAGTCTCATTTGGCAGCCATCTTGCCCTTGTGAAAGTCTTTTTTTTCTCTATAGCAGAGCACAGACCTCTCTATGAAGTTTATACCTCTCTCTGCCATTCTCTCTCAGTCCCTCTCTCTCACACACACACAAACACACACTCTGTGTCTCTCTAAAACAACAAAACATCCACCATTAGACAACGGGGTACCAGTGTAATTAGAAAATGACTTCCTTTGCAATCCTAGCTAAGTAGTTTACACACTGTAATTACAGGGACAAAATCATCTTTTCATCATTTCACTGATTGAGCTCATCAACCCAGTGGGATCCCAGGACTGTGCTCAGGCAACATCTGGGCTAAGAGAATTAGCCCTCAGTTTAGCAGGCCTTACACAGTGGCAAGCAAAGCAGTGTGAACACCGGACATGGCAGTGCGTGGCACACGTCTCTAATTTTTAGATTGCTGTGATCGCAAGCTCTATCAGACTGATGTGATTCAGGGTCACATTCGAAATACTTGCGTTACTGCAATAAAAAAAGCACAGCTTCTGTACTGTAGCTGTATCTATTTCCCAAGCTCCCAAAAATCTCATATCAAACTTTCACTCCTTTCGAGATCACTCCTTAACTTGCATCAAAGATTGACCTTGGAGCACAGCAGCACATCCTTTCATGGGAAACTTTATTTATTGTAATTCCCTGTGTGCCCTAAGCCTTGACTTTCTAACAAACACATGTGGTCCAGGAGCTGAAGGTGAAGTGCTTCTGTTCATCTCTGTCCTGCAGAAGGGCTCTGACTGCCTCTGTGTGTTGGCAACAGAGGCAAGTGTTTAATGTGGCAGCTGTTAGCCTCGTGGATTTTCACTAATCACTCTCTCCTGATTACTCTGATGAGTGTATGATGCTCTTAAATAATCAACCCGCAACGAAAAAAAAAAAAAAAAAGAAAAATAATTATCATCATCTCCCTAAGTAGTGCAGCTGCACCCGCCTGCAATAATTACAACTAGAACAGGGCGCCTTCTCTCGTCACTTACAACCACTTATTATTAGAGATAACGCTAATTGGTGCAGTGGTGGGCGACAATTCTTCATGGGGTCCATCGTAAAAAGCCAAACCTTGAAAGTTATGGCACATTAGAGGTCTTAAAGCCAAGGTGCGGTATTAAACACTGCATGCTGAGACATGCTGATAATCTGAGCCAGGGGAGTAGTAGAAGTCCTATCAGTAGCCCCTTGGTTTCCTCGCTGCCTTGCCCTCACTGCACCCTTCCCCCCACGCCTGGTATCAGCCTGGCAGACACAATTAACATTTTCATAAAAACAATTCCCGGCCTCCAATAGTCCAATGTAATTTGTTTTCCATCTCTGTTCATTAATCATTGTTTAAATCGGTGAGCCATCCCCTCCACTCTGCCATCTGCACTCAGCTGTGTTACAGATATGACACCTTCCCTCTTAATGGGAGCTGACAGCCAAGAGAGGAGGCCTGTGGAAAATAGCTTCCTGCATGTGCACTTCCACCTCACATACTGCCAGCAGGTGAGAGAGGGGTATTTAATGGGTTCTGATTAATCTCAAAGGCAAACAACATTACACTACAACATTGTAAGCACGCAGCACCACATGTTATATAGTACAGCAGCCCAGAAAGGGTGCAAAAAATATCGAAACTGATGCAGCTATGCTTTGAAACAATAACAGTGCGATCCAGATTTTGTCAAACTTTAATGCTGTTTTTTCCCTCTTCTAGTTAAATTAGTGCAGCGTTCCTACAATATGCTATTGTTTTCCTGGAATTGGGAGCAAGGTTATTAATTATTCACTGTTGTGTTCTCATATGAGGGGGCTATGCTTTTCACTGTATTGCCTCATAGCTCAAATACTTAAGGGCCATAGTACTCAGGCTAATTTCGTGAGGCAACATCACAGCGGTATCATTATCACAAGGCGTACACTTAGGAGATTAAAAGTTTCCTGAAGAGTCTGAATGATTGGAACGTTTTTTTGTTTTTTGTTTTTTTTTTCTTTTTCTGATACATTTTCAAAGTTCTTGTATTTCATTAGAGAGAGACATCAAATAACTTTTGTCTTCCTTTTTTTCCAAGTGATTTTAAGCCTAAGTCTAAACAGCTTAGGCATTGTTGCGGGGAGAAAATCCTACTCAGTGTGGTGGTAAGAGGGTGCCAAAAAGTTCATCTGGCTTGTTGATTTCACCGTGGATTACAGATATTCAAACCATGTGCCTCATGTTCAAACAAGTGCCTCTATCAGGGAAGAAAGTTGCCAAACAGAGCTTTGTCATGTAATCTGTATGAATTGACTGCAGCATAATGAGAAAACAGGCTGTGGCGGTACAATTAATACAGTTTCATCCAGTCGCTCTCCATTCGATTCCCACCCAATTTTATGATGGAAACCATTTTAGAAAGTCGACTTTTACCGATCTGATGAAAAGTTTAGCTCTGTTTAAAACACAAATTGAAACATTTCTCCATGATGAACTTTGTTTTATACAAAATGATTCAAGTAAAGGCTCTGGCTGCTTTTTTTTTAGGGGTGGTGGGGGCTGTTTCTAACAAGGACAACAGCAGCATCAGTAAATGATGTGTATATTCAAAGCTGAATATTTCATGTTGATTGATCGCACTGGCTGCCACCCACCTGCTCCTCCTCCTGTCCCACCGGAGCTGGCATGAGGAGAATTCAGTAATTGAGAAGAGCAGAGCATGGTCTCTCTTTGCTCACATATGACAGATGGGGCATCATCGCTTCAAAGGAGAGCATTTGGAAACAGGAGGAAGGGGAGGGGGCAAGAGGGTGAGGGTGGCTTTGAAAGTAGCTGTGCCACTCTCTGCACAGGTGACAGTTAAAAAAGAAGGTTACCATATCTAAATAAGTGCCATCAGAGCTGCAAAAGCAGGAATTAAATGTACAGATGAGAAGTTTGACAGGATACTCTGTTTTTTTTTATTACACATTGCAATCCACAGTTACCTTGCATCATTATTCTCCCACAACTTCTAGGCCATCTTATTTTTATAAACTCACACATTGGTGTGGCATTATAAACCGTTCTAGGATGTAGAGAAAAAACGGAATAAAACAAACCATAAAACGTGTCCATGTTTTACGCACTCTAAAAATGCACATCTGCTGTTTTTAGCATTGTTTTTAAAGATTCCTGATTCATTTTACCATAACTTCTGCTTTCACCGCCTCTCAACCTACGCTGTGACTTCGGTTAGTTCGCGAATAAAAAGAAAGAAAGAAAGGAAGAAACACTTGCATCCCTGAGAGAAACGTGTCTGTCACAATCTGTCTCGTCAGAAACTTTTTTTTTCTGTCCTTAGTAAATCCAGACGAGGGGCAGAGATTGCGCTTACCTGTCCGGCTCGGCGGTGCGCGGACGACGACGCGACGTGACGGATGGAGTTCAGTGGAGAGTGATGTTGAACAGGATCACTGACTGCTGACTGACGGACTGTACGCTCCGCACGCTTTATCACGAACGCCCAGAGCTCAGTTAGGTTCAGATCTTCCCTCCAAGTTGCCGTTCGCCGTCAACAAAACACGTCCGAACGCTTTCGACCGGAGACGAAGCCAGCAGTGCGCTTTCCTGTGTTGTATTTCCAACTGAAGACAGAGGTAATGAAATCTTTTTTTTTTTTAATTACTTGGGATACTTCGACATGTCCCGAAGCCGTATGTCTCCCTCATCTGGCCGCTGGTATGTAAGTGTAACAGACTGTCTGGCACCGTGCGTAAAATGTGCCCCGGCGTCTCCAGAACGCAGACTTCATTAATCCTTTTGTTGATGTTTCAGAGGCGTTGGTGAGCATGTGATATTTGTTTTAGGAATTATCTGCAACATTTCATGTTAGAAAAGTTAAATAAATGGGTTTTTATGATTAAAAGGACACATCTTCTTGTTGCTCATAGCTTTGAAATAAAGCTGCTGCTTGATGCTCATTGTGCCCAAAGTGTTTCATGCCATATATTAAAAAAAAAAAAAAAAACAGTTTAGCGTTTTACTTGGTAACTGTCTCACCTAGGGAGGTTTAATTAGATGCTTGCATCTTTCACATTTCTATCGTCTGACCTTCACTGTGGATTATCCTCCAAGACAACTAGCAATATCTTATTGTTTGAATGTGAATCCATTCCAGGCATATTCTCTTTTAATTCTTAAACATAAATAAACCAACATATACTGTTAATAATAATAATACCACAGCAACAGGTCATTCATTCATTCATTGTTTGTTTCAATCATGTTCAAACATTAACCATTCACATTATCAAATGTTACATTTCTTTTCACTGACATGTTCAAAAAGAAGTAGGCAGAAGTATGAACTTATCTATTCCTATGCCATTACATGTTTAAGCTTTCAACTATTTCACCTTTTGCAGATGTACAAATTCAACAATGTTAACACCCTATTCAATGTTGTCTGACTGAAAACAACAAAAGAATAAACTAAACAAAACCACTGATTGTTAATTATATTAACTAAATCAATGTAGTCTACAAATGCATCCATCAATTTTCTTTACCCACTTTTCTTTTTGGGGTTGCAGGGAGCTGGTTCCTATCTCCAGCAGTCACTGTGTGAGAGGCAGGGTCCACCCTGGACAGGTCTCCAGGTAAACACCTACACTTGGATGGGGAGAACATGCAAACTCCACTCAGAGAGGCTCCAGGCTGGGAGGCGATCCTGTGATGGGATTTTTTTCATTTCCACTGTTGCCAATGTGCTGCTCAGGATGGGAGACAGTGACGAAATGAAGATTCAACGCAATCTGCTGGCTTCCTTAGATAGTAAACTTTCACTAATTGGCGTTTTATAATATATGTGAATGTTTTTATACAGTGCCCTGAGACAACTTTTGGTGTGACTTGGTGCTATATGAATAAACTGAATTGAATTGAAATTGACCTTCTTGCTATGAGGCGACAGCTCTAACCGCTGTGGTGCCTAGGTCTGCAAACATTTTTACTTATTTTGTATTTTCTTAACGTCTGCAAATTTGTACAATAATAAATCAGACTAGAGGAAAAACAATTGAAGATACTTAATCTAAAATCTGAAACAAAACATAAAAGGTGCGGTTTGAAAAGACTACTCCAGTATTTTTTGTAATAATTAATATGCAGTTCTTCACTCAATTTAAACAAAGCAATCAGCTGAATCTGCCAAAAACTATTTGGATGTTTGAGTCATGTGATTACCCTACATTAGACTGGCTGTACTCTGTGTAGGTAAACAAATGTGGCAGAATCAGACAAGCGTATAAGCTCAGAGAAAACATTTTGATGAAAAAATAAGAGTGAATCTGCTGCTACGATTGAGTAAGTCATCTGTCAAAAATAAATCACAAATTTCCTTACAAATCTTTCATTTAGGGATGCATTAACCACCAATATGAGAAAAACACTGTGCAGATTTTGTTTATTACTTTATTTTATTTATTGACTGATCTAACTGATTTTGCAGTGTGTACCTTTAAGGGGCATGATTGAGGATGGAAACATCATTGTAAAAGCTGTCACACAGTTTCTTTTACACATTTGTTTTGTCAACCAATTTCTACTATAAGTAGATCTAGATTTTTGTATTTAAAAGGGAAAGTGCACATTAATCATCGTGAGTATTTCTGTCCATTATGTAAATGTACCAGAGTTAGCCTTACAGGCTAATTTTCATCTGCAATCCCAGGCAGGTTGATGGAACAAAGAATAAATTACAGACAAACAACTACCAAAACCATATAGTTAATAAAATTACATGATCTTGGATAAATGGAATCACACAAAAGACACAAAAAGCAGGGACGCCTCCAGAAAGTCTTCAAAGGGGTGGCTCGATGAGGACCACTGTTGATCTTGGGATGGCACACCAAATCTCAAAGCCATATATGAATTTCATGATTTTTATTACATTTTTGTCATACATAGGCTATTTAAATTATACTGCAATGTGGAAGTTAGGAAAATTGCCTCTACTTAACTCACTGAAGCTTATCCTCTCCTCTCTTAAATTCATATACCATACCATACCATACCATACCATACCATACCATACCATACCATACCATACCATACCTGTTTATTGAAAAACTGAAAAACAGCAATAAGGCTGACCAGTTCTGCACAATAAAACAAGCATGCACAGGACAAAATAAAATTGAAAAATACATAAATCTACAGGAGAAGTAAAAATATGAAACAAGTAAAACAGATAAAAGTACAATAAGGTCATAGTCAATCTCTATCATCATAAAGGTATGTTTGTAAATGATTTGAAAACAGAAAGTGATGGAGCCTGCCTAATGTGCAGCAAAAAATCATTCCACAGTTTTGGTCCTGCAACATAAACCTCTGTGCTTTTTCAGAAACGACTATTTCCTGAAAGAATGCATATTGTTCACTGACATACATGTGAAAGTTTTAAACAAAGTTCTTAAGAGATCTGTTAGAGTTCAAAGTATGTGTTGAGGAAAGCTGTCAGCTACTACCGTGCCAATGTTTGTTCAATATCTGTAAATTGGGCTGCGTTATAGTCATTTTTGTTTTTGCTAAGTTTGATTAGCTGTGGTGGCCATCTTGAATCAGGTGAATTCCAATAGTTAATCAGTTGTAGATTTACACCCAGTGATTACTTTCTGAGAGTTTCATGAAAATTAATCCAGTGGCTCCTAAAATATTTTCTTACAGATATATAAGTTTGTCTGGCCAAGGGGGCTAAGCAATTTTATAGGGGGTGCCATTGCCCCCCTTTGCCCACCCCTTGGTGGCACCCCTGCACAAAAGGTAAATATAAATGAGTGAGACACTTAAGGGCTTTGAGTGTCATGAGGTAAACACAAGACATCTCGATTTTTATAAGAATATGTTAAAGTAACAGTGAAGCAGATATCCTGGCTGCTGTTTAATCCTTTCTTCTGTCATCTGGAGCCAGTTGCAAACTCTCCCTCTCCCCCTCTCAGTCCCGAACACCTGTCTGGACAACAATACCTGCATGAGTCCTTCATCATACAACGTTTTCAAATCCCCCTTAATCCCATAAATGCAGATCTCGAGTGTGTTCTGGCTCATTACTTCGTTTCTATGCAAGATTTCTTAGAAATGTAGTTCCTCTACTCTCTAGCATATACCTTTGCAGCTTAACCTAAATAAGTCCATTGATCTGTGTCTCACCAACACAACGCTAGTATGTTAAGCATTGGCTAATCTGCCTCATGCTACCTGGATTTTCATATTGGAGAAATAATCCTGATGAAGGCCAGGAGGGGGGAGTCACCTTAAGACCTGTTTAAAAGCTTCTTATCAGAGACCTGCACTCCAAACATTTACCCAAATAAGAAGTGATAGCCCTTTAACTCATAATCCATAGCTTTAATTAAAGAGGAAAAATAGTGCTGTGTATCATTTGGTCTGATAATGTTTAAAAGTACAGGAAAAATTACAGTTAGGTCCACCATGTTGGCCTTTTAAAGTCCACTAAAACCAGAATAGCCTCCATTTTGTACTTTATTTTATCTGAAAATGATTCTGTGGGCATCTGTGTGTAGTTTTATTCGAAACAAAAATGTCTTGAATGAGGTAAACCTTTTGAAGCAGTAAAAAACAGGAATAGGATTACTTTCAATCTTCAAAAGTTCATAAGACTTACTTTGATGCTGTACATTGCTTCGGATTTTGCTAAAACTGTCTAAATACCTAACTATATTGCAAACCTAATAATTCAAACAGCAATAATATTTTTTTCCTTTTTTATGTTACAATCCAGGGCAGAACTTAGTGTGGTTCAATAGGAAGTTGAGGCATAAAATGTGTACCAAACATAAAAAGATGGTTTAGGGGAGGGGGGGTGGGGAGGCTTCTCAATTTTATTTGACCTGAATTCTCATGAATAGTTTCATCTTTCAGAAAAATGCTGATTGTTTCCTGTTTCATCATCACAAGTGTAACAAGAAAGCTGACTGAGAGTATTAGAAATGGAACCATTTACAAACAATATTTCCGAACATTATGAGGCAACCAGCTACGGTGTTGAAACTGCGAATTCATTTGTTAGTAGTGTTATCAGGAAGTTTCAGTCATACCACTGATCAGATGCTTCCAGACTACAAACTATAGAAGCAACACCACGGTGGACATCTAAATGTTTCTGAATGTGTCGTGATCATTTCGCTCTGCACACTGAACCAAGTGTCTCTATTGGTGAAAGCTGAAACAAATACCCCGACTGAAGCTGAGGAACAAAAGCCAGAAAGTAACATCAGTAAAACTTTTATAGGTAAGCTCCTTCAGTCCTTGTGAAATAGTCTTCTATAGTCAAATGAAAGTGCAGCTTTGGGAATGCAGTCAGATAGTTATTTGCCATAAAAAAAACTCATGAAAAAAAAAACCCTCCTGCCTAAAGTAAAATATGGTTGAGGATTTATCACATTGTGGGGTGTCGCTGCTCTGGAACTAAAGTAATGAATCAAAGAGTTGGCATCATTATAACATATGGGTATAGTAAAAGGAAAAGATTCACTATTAAACTTGTCATTTTCTTTGGCTATTGCAAAAAAAAAAAACTTTAATCCTACTGGAACCCTTTTAAAAATCTTATATCTACTATTACATAATGAATATTTGGTAGCTATCTGACAGAGATTTTGTGGTTGTTCTGTGTTGTCAATGTGTGTCTGTATAAATACAAGGCTGTAGCATTTCTGTTTTCAAATTTCCATTTAGTCCTGTTTTCAAAATATTCCATATTTCAAAGACAAAGACTTTATATTTTTCACAACACAATATTAATTCATGAGTTCTTCTTTCTGGCTAAATCTTAAAAGGGGCAACTGTACGAATCATATTTTACATCCTTAGTGATTCCAAAAATAAATTATTTTGCAGAGAAATGTTTCAAGTGCTTGTGTTAATTTGTGGTGGCCATCTTGAATTGGACTGACTCACAAAAGGTACTTAGTTGAGATGTAAACCAAATTTTTCCTTTCTTGGTTTAATTTCCACAGACAGGCAAAAACATCATCACCTCTCACATTCTGCTGTGGGCGATAATAAAGCTGTCAGCAACATATATATATATATATATATAACTACTGATAAAGGGCAAGATTGTCTTTTTCTTTTCATAAGGGAAAAAGGAATCAAGAATCATGATTTAATTGATTTATTTATTTGTAGTTTATATCAATATTCTTTCTTTACATAAAGCTTATCACAGAAAAATACATACATTCAGTAGGAAGGTAGGAACAAAGGAAAATTTGCACATTTAAAAAACTGAACTACTTGGGAAAAAAGAAAGAAAACTCATGTGGTCAAACCTACAGACTCACCTCATCTGGAAACAGAAGAGCTGCAGAGAAGGAAAGTTCTGACAAACAGCTTAACAAGCACAACAGGAAGATTCTTTCCAGTGACTTTGTAATGTAGAAGGAGATGAGTCAAAAAGACTGAAGGTGTTAAAAACCGCTGACAGGTAAGATCTGGTCACGATCCCAGGGCTGTTTTTATCATAATTAATATAACAAACCCTTTTCAATTTGAGGGCAAAGTGGATAACCAAAAAAAAAAGGGAGAGGATGACTCGTATTTTTGTTCAGTTTATTGGTAAAAAAAAACAAAACAAAACAAAAAAAACTTTCTTCTCAAACATCACTTTTGCTGCAGCCTTGCAGCTTTGAACTTTGACACCCTTTTAGATGCCTGCTGAGGCGGGGCCACATCAGGAGCCACTTCCTCCTGTCTCCTCTCCAGTATCGTTGGCAGAGCTGGTGGGACGATGGTCAGGTGGGGGACGGCCGAAGGCATCGGGTCTTTTTCTATCACCGTACCTGAAAATGCCTGGAGACGAGATCAGGAGAATGATGTTCCGGTGAGGAAACAGGCTGATTATGTGTGTGTGTCTGTCACCAAAATATGTTATGAACCACTGGAAGGATGGAACCTGCAGTAAATTATACTTCTACAACTCAATAATTCTTACAGTCAACACAATTCAAGATGGCTGCCAAAGCCAACTAACCTTTAGTCCATTTTAAGGACATTGTGTTAAAACTTGGTGTGGTTGTGACTGAGAAGCAGTCACAAAATGTTCTCAAAGTGCTACTTGTTGCATGAGATCTTTGCTTAGAACGTTAGCATCAACTGTTGGAGTCAACCCTGTTTGTTAGCAAAATATATCATGAAGCACGGGACACATTTTAATGACACTTTCAGAAAATAATCATTACAAGTATATCAAAAATACAGTTGATTAACTTTTGGACTCAGTCCAATTCAAGATGGCTGCCACAGCTATTTAATGCTAGCCAACACATAATTGGCTATAACTCAGTCAATTTAAAAAAAAATGAGCCAAAACATGAAGCTGAGAGTCATTCATATCACACATTTGGAGCGTGAAATGTCATGATCTAGCATGAAATTTTGCATAACGTTATCTTCAAGGTTTGACCAAAAGAGCTACAATGCCATCATTTTTTCAACACAAGATGATTTTAGTTTAAAACTCTGGCATGAGCAGCAGTTTGTGATACGCATTCCTTAAAGGCATGCTAGGCCTTTTATATTTAATAATTGTTTGACTGCATTCAGGTCACTTTTAGTCCTGAAACTCATTCAGAAACATGCTCAACAGAGGTATGACGGAATATGGACTACACACACACACACACACACACACACACACAGAACAATCCTGACCTCAAATCGGCTGGGCATCAGTAGGGGTATGGCTGTGGGACTGTCCTCCTCTGTGATTCCATCGCTGGTGTCGCTGTGCGTCTCATCATGGCTGAAGCTGTGCCCGATCACTCTGCGCTCGTCGAAGTCGGCGGCGCTGCTCTCGCTCGTGTCGCTGCACACGCTGTTCTCTCGACTGCGAGACTTCAAGATGGACTTTCTGGGAATGGGCTCCCCGTTCTTTACATCCACGAATAATCTGACCAAAAAAAAAAAAAAAACAATCAGAAGTTTCATCAGTCAGAGCGGGCAGACTTCACACTGAAGTACACAGAAACTAAATCAGAGTTGGTATCGCTCGCTGCTGAAGGCAAGAGGCAAGAATGTTACTGCCTGTGTCTGTGTTTATTCGACTGTCTGTAGTGTTAGCAAAATATCTTATGTACAACTGGACAGATTTTAACACAACTCCGAGAAGGTATTCATTTAATGTACATCTACAACTGATTAACTTTTGGATTCACCCCAAATCAAGATGGCCGCCACAGCCAACTGCATGAGATCGTCCAGAACGTCATTTAAGATTCAACCAAAACAACTAAACCTCAGTCCTTTCTCAGCAGACGGCCATCTTAGTTTAAATCTGTGGCATGATATGCATTTATCAGGAATGTTGGGCCTTTTACCTGTAAATATCTGCTGGAGTTGTAATTTTGAGAACTTCGTGATGGGAGTGGCCGTTACTGTGGCCGTTTTTCTTTTTCTTTTTTGAATGCTCCTTCTGCTCTTTCCTTTCACTGAACTTTAACGTTGTGTTTTTTCCTGTGTTTATTCTCACCTAAAGCAAATGAAATGCAGACAACATGAAGGTCAAACACAACACGAAGGTAGAAATATTTATCATTCAATCTGTCTGTTTTTTTTTTTTTTTTAAACCTACGCTGACCTTCTTGGGTTCGACTGTGTGAGAGAAGAAAATGGTTGGCAGACAGTGGCCTTCCTTCTCCTCTTCCTCGTCTTCTTTCCGCTCTGTGAGTGGCTGTTTGCTGTGAGGCGCGGAGCTCCAGCTTGGCTTCAAGCTCAGGCCGTTTACCGGAGGGGCAGCATCTGCCTCCTTCTCCTCCTCCGATGAAGAGGTTGACGAGTCCTCACCGATCATGTCTGCGTGATACGACTGTCTGCAGACAAACAGTTTCAGGACAGATTAGCTTTCAAAAAATGAAATGTCCGTACTGAGGCTGGTGGGAGAAGTAGGTTACTGTATACCTGTCCTGCTCATCCTGAAGCTCCTCCAGCTTCTCCAGTTCATCCAACCTCGCCCACAACTCCTCCTCAGTCAGGATGCCTTTTCTGGTCCCGCTATCTCCGGCCTCTTCATCATTCTCCTCATCGTCCTCTTTCAGATCAAACACTGCATCAATCTTGGGCTTAGAGTTTGGTTTGTGAGCGGTTCTTTGCTTTCCTGTTTAAGCATTCAGAACACAAAGAACCAATTCACATTTATGTCTCAAAAAGTAATTGTGGCAAAGAATTCAGCGAGAGTTAAAGGCTTTCTTTGCCTTCTCATAAGCCATGATTAAGTGAAATGAGGTCAAAAGAAAAGCTGACAAAGATACCTTTTGTGACAGCGAAGTCATTGTTTCTGACCTCCTCTCTGATGTCAACGTAGTCGCCTCTGCTCTAAATCACAAGAATGCCAAGGTCAATGAATTTGTCCCCTTTTATCTCTTGCGCAATCTCTTACGTGTGAGAGAACTCGCAGAAATGTAACATACGGCTGACAGAGTTTCCAAATTCTGTGCGAATCCAACTCTCGCTTCAAAGTTTTTCATCGTCTTGGACAGATCATCTAATTCCTTCCTCACGTCTGTAGGAAACAGATGCATTTTTATGAGAACTAGCACTCGGGAAGACTGAGTGACAAAGGCAAATGTGCAAAAACTGGCAGCCAGCAAATACCGACACATGAATAAAACATTCAACATAATGACAAGAAGCTGCAAAAGAGTTAAAATTCTAAACAAGTTGAAGAGACGGAAGAAAAAAAATATGATGACACAAACAGTTCATAATATCTTCTGCCCTGAATACTACTCCGGATCATTAAATCTTCACAACAATTAAGCCCTTTCACTAATAGCAGCAGAGGGCCCTTGTTTCCATGGCGATCGGGAGCCCCTCCAGTCAGTGCATCAACTGGAAGTGAGGAAAGGTCAAACACAGAAGGCCTGACAACTCAGCCGCTGTCTGACACATTTCAGCTAGCTATGTTTGTATTACAGCACTTAGCTCTGTAATAGCAGGGTGTGGGGGAGGGGGGTCAGGAGATGAAGGAGGGGGGGAAAGTTGGGAGGAGGGGGGTGGCTTTGGATGGGCCGTGGCAGCGCATTTCTGCTTCACTAAACATTCTAATAATGTTCACATCAGCCCATCTGACTTGATATGAGATTCTCAGACCTAAAATGAGCGGCACGAAAAACAAAAGCTGCACAGTGCACGTTAAATGGAACAATACTAATGCATCGAAGGGGCTTGGTTTGACCACAAGACAGGAACTGATGGGTTATTATAACGTTCACAATGAAGGCAGAGACGAATGGTAAACTTCAAAAGCAAGAGAAGCACAAGCCCCGAGCGCTGCAGCACGCCTTGCAGCTTCCAGTCGTTGAACCACTTGTGAAAGGAAACATCCTTCGTGTGTCAGAAAACAAATCTTTCATTGCAAACAGCCGCTTTCTGTTGCCGAGTTAGAACCAAAAGCTTTGTTTCAAACTCGTGGTTGTAAACCACAGGGTAAGTTTGTTCCTGCATCCACCAGACGTGAAGCAACACCGCCCTCTGCTGGATGAACGGCTGTATCGAACAATCACTTTGAAAGTTAGGAAATAAAAACAGGAAACGGCACTCACGATTCATCCTGTGAGTGACGATCTTTTGGGCCTGCTTGGCGGAACACTTAGAGAACCAGTTGTCGCCCAGCAGCACCGTCACCTCGTTGGTGTGCACAAGCTTCCCGGGCATGAAGGCCAAAGGGCCAAATGGCACCTGCTCACAGTACAGAGGGTGAAGGAGGGGAAAAAACAGAACAAAAAAGTGGGTCAAATTAACCAGGTGGAGGAAAGTTAGCATAAAAGTAGAGCAAAAAAAAAGTGCAGCGACGGGAGCTTTTGGGGTCAGCACTCACCATGATGTCATAAGACAGTTGATTTGGGAGAGTTTCGAGGCGCTCGTTTAGAGCTTCATAGTCAGCTGACACCTTTTTCCTGTAAAATGATTAAACAGTCAAATAAATGTTTTATAGTCTGAATTAACAGCCCTCCTCTGGAGCTGCTGCTATCCAGATTGGCTTTTTTAATTAAAACATTTGGAGGAAGGTCAAAATGGGCACAATGAGACGCAAATAACCGATACAGGAAACAGAAGTGCTTCCTAATTAGTGGAGGAAAAATCCCCCCCAAAAAGTATCTGTTATTATTATTATTATTTTATTCTAATTGAAACTAAAATGATGAGAAGTCTGAGAGGAGTAAAACTAAGTTGGATGCTGGAGGTTGTGTTTGATACCCAGGTGTTCAACCGGCCAACAGATTGGACTGAAAATCTAACAGTAAATCTGTTTATGCTGTCGATCAGAGCAAACTTTCATTTCTGAGGAACCATAAATCCATAAAAGCTTGCAAAAAAATACTGTTGCATTGCTTCTATACGTAAGCAGCTATTTTATGAGTTATTGACTTAAAGAGACAAAGCAACTGATAAAAACCAGGCTGGGGGATTTGGGAGCAGCTCTGGTGTTGCACAAGTTGCTCAACAAACACAACAGTTTACTGATGAACCAACAGAAAAGCTTCAGTCTGAAACAGTTTCAGCTACACTGCAATAAGAACCAGTACAGAAGGTCCAACCTGCTGAGAAAACTATCATACAAAACTGGTTTGAACCCATTTAAAGAAAATAATCAGTAAAAAGCTGAAAACAAGGAAATGAGCCACTGCAGTATTTTACTGCATAGTGTTTCCACTGGGTGGCGATGTAGTCTTAATCTGGTCCTCTCAGTCCTGCTCACTGTCACACCATCAAGGTTTATAGGTCAACAAGAACAAAACCTAGCCACGGTTGGGAACAAACTGCTGTTTTTGTAGTTATTTGAGGCGCTTTGTGCCGCAACAGCTGAGTTTAGTGAGCAGAGTCCAATAATATGACCTCACATGTCATCATGTAAATCACAAACAGGAAACAATCCTATGAATGTGTTCCTGCTGCTTCTTTTAAACTTAAATAAAATTCCAGCACAGAGGTTTCTCTCATTAAAAGTCACGCACACAAACATGCTGGTGTTTCTCTGATATTCTGACAGTAAACATCTGTATGAAGAATCCTGAACATATAAAGTCGAAGCGTTAATTTATGAGTAAAAATGATGAAAGCGGCATTTGTTTCACCTTAATGTGTTCAATACAGCAAACAGGAGAAACAAGAAGACAACTTCCAGTGTGAACACCCAGTCTTTTAATTCAGCTGTAATCAACTCTGTGGCTCTTTTTTAAAGCCGACACTAGAATGCTTAGCTCTAAGATCAGTTTTATTAAAAGAAAACAAAAGTCTGGAACACAAAAAAATCATTGCTATTTATTTGACTGTCATCATTTATTATTTGTATCCACAAATCAATGCAGCCTGGGCTTGTTTTCAACCTGAAGCAACAACTCGAACTCCCTGCTGTGTGATCCATGGGAACAGGTAGACTGAAGGGAACTCTCTGCAGCCGATAAAAGACTATTTACTGGAGCAAAGCTGCACTTTGTAATACTCCTAAACACACTGGTATTTCCACCTAATCTGTGAGCAAAGACCTCTGCTAGCTTGAATTGTCCACACACACACACACCAGGCCCATTAATTATGTCAACATTTCCATCTCGTTTCTTTGTTCCTCTCTCAGTGTTTCAGTAAAAAGATGTGATGGCAAAGAATCAGGAGATATGATCGAAGTGAAAGACTTTTTTCTGCTAAATTGGCTCCAACTGTTGGATGAGCAAACAGCTTTTTGTGTTTTTCACTGTTTGTTTTCGTGCTGTAGTCTCTAACAGGAGCTCACACATGCTGATACTGGACTATTTTTAAGGCCTAAACCAGTGGTCTCCAATCCTGGTCCTCGAGGGCCACGATCCTGCAGGTTTTACTCGTTTCTCTGCTCCAACACACCTGATTTGAATCAATGGGTGATTAACAGGCTTCTGCAGAACATGAAGAGGTCATTTAACCACTGAATCAGGTGTGTGGTCCTCGAGGACCAGGATTGGAGACCCCTGGCCTAAAACATTGCATTTAGTCTTATATTAACCAGCTGCTCTCTGCTACACGAGACAACATGAACATTTATGTGACATATTTACACAAAATGCTCCAAACTGACAGAATACAATATATATATATATATATTTAAAAAAAACTCTTCAAAATGCTGAAACGGTAAAGCAGTCTTAAAGCTGTTTCCCTCTTCTGCCGTAAAACCTTAATTACAGCAAACTTCCTTCAGCAGTCACACAATTAGCACAATTAAATCCACCTGGGTGTAATCTAAGTGTCACATAATCTCTGCATACCTACACCTGTTCTGAAACACCTCTCAGCCAGCAGCAAAATGAAGACTAAGGAACTCCCGTTGGGACGAGAATAGATTAGGTAGGGTTAAACAAATAAAAGGTTCTTTTAAGTGCAATCAAATCCACCTTTTTATTGAAAAATCTGAAGCCATGACGTGCAAATAACCAAAACACAGACCAGGAAAAAGGAGCATTCTTCAGAGGTAAAAGAAAACAAATTTAAACTAAAAGTATCATGTTTTAAATGGATGACTTGGAACAACAAAATACCTGCTAAAACAGGCAAGATAAATATTTTCTCTTAGCCTACAGCAGTTAGTTGATGTTTTATGTTCTGAAGGCCAAAATGGCTGAGACCTGGTGTTCATGTGCAGTAATCATCACTCCAACCTCTGAGAAAACAAACCCGAGAGCTGCAACAACACCCACTGAAGACCCGTTTATTATTTTGGACTAAACTGCCAAAGTCGATCCTAAAAGTGAGCGTCACGCTGTCCTGCTGACAGCTAAAATGGATCAGATTAGTTTCTGCTTGGCTGCGAGGCGCCCCATCATCTGAGATACTGATCAGTAAATCTGTTTCTGTAAAAGGAAAAGTGAGCCGTTTGGAAATATGTGAACGAGAAGCTGGGTGCGCTCCATGGTATTTTTATAAATGAGGGGGGAAAAGGAAAAAAGAAACAAACTTTTTGACCATCAGGTAAAGAAGCACAAACTAATTATCTAAAGAACGCCGTTTCACTGTGAAGCAGAGCGACGTCAGGCTGTAACCATATCTGTCATCAGCAGGCCCTGTGAAAACGGTCCGAAGTGGGGAAAAAAGGAGGACTGTGCAAAGAATGACGTCTCCTGGGAGAGAGAGAGGTAAGCATCTGAGCATAACTCTGTGCCAACTGTTAAGATAACACAGGAGGGGTTTTAAATGTCCTAGAAAAGGTCAACTCAGATCCCAGAATGTGTAACGTTACCTAAAGATGGGTGAGCCGAGCTGTAACAAATAAAACCCAAGACACTCGGAGCTGTAACTGCAACAAGAAGACTCCTCTGGATGAACACTTAAACTGACTATTTTATTTACATTTGTTTTTTATCTATACACAAAACGTTAGGGATGATGCATTCAGGAACAAATCAAAAATCCATCGTCATTTCACAAGGTTGGTTAACAAAAACAAACAAAAGGAAAAGTGCTTTCATGGTGCTGTAGACATCATGATGCTTAAATACGACATTTTAAATATTTCATTTTGCAAACAATTCTGACTTTTTTTTATGCTTACCAGTGCTGAATCCGACTCTCACAGTCTTTCACCACCTGTTTTAGGACAAATAATTTCAGTTTGGCTTCAAAATTCAAGTGAATACAACTTACACAAGCTTCTATCGATAACACACAACTTTACTTCCTAATGGAGGTAAATGGGTTACAGGTACTCCATTACAGCATGAAGATTGGTCAAAACAAACTCTGCACGATTTGTTTCTCATCTTGCCCTCAAATGGCTGTGGACTATTACATGTTTTAGCTCCAGAAACAGCCGACGTGACTGAAAAAAGGTCGACAGTGGCGACGAACGTGGAAGAATCTTTTCGGATGGAGGAGTCTGACAGTTCTGATCTTTACACTCAGATTTCTTGAGTAAAGTATGATGATAAGAAGGTAGTTGTGTTGAAAAGGTAAACTCCAGTCTAGAAACACGTTTGAATGCTGAGCTGTCTTTGTGGAGCTCCACCGCCCTACTTCATCCCCATTATTTACTCTGAACAGATGTCTTACTCGTTCTCTTTATTTTATTTTATTTTTCATGTTGAGCAGCAGATTTTTTTGAACTGCACCTAAACGTGTTCTCCAAGACCCTATGCTTGTCTGATTCCACCATGTTTGTTTACTTACACAGACTAACGTGACTCAAACTTCCTGATGATTTTTGTTTGGGAGACTTGAGTGTTTTGTTTACATTGAGTGCATACCAGCATTTCGGAACCGCAAATCCATATATCTGGGAAAACTACTGCAGTAAACTACTTCAAACTGAACCATTTGATAAAGTTCTGGTGAGTTTTTTTTTTTTTTTTGCAGTTAGTTAAATTCAGATTGAAACATCATTTGAGTGCTGCTGCATTTTTTTTCTCCTTTTCTTCAAACATTAAAAATACTTGGGACAGTAAGAGAATTGTGAAACACTGACAAGTTGACAGAAACCCAACAGGAGGAGGAAGCCAACCAGCAGGATCAGAACATCTGCAAAGTTGGAATTAAACACTAAGTAACAATGAGCTGGAAAGGTATTGTTCTGATTAATAACTGATTGTAACTTTGTCTTGTTTTCCCATCTTGAATAAAATTCAACCAAACTTCCTGAGTAGGGGACGGGGGTGATTTATCCATTCTTGCTAATGGCTGACAGGGGATGAAAGTCCTGATTTCTACAAACATGGAGCTTCATTTCTGAGTAAAGTAAGAAAGTTTGGCGGCAGCAGCACATGGGCTGGGGTCACCCAGCACACCTCCCGCTTCCATTTAAAGGAACCCTGAGCGCTGATTGGCTGCTCGGAGGAGGAAGCTTCTCGAAAACTGATTTGAAAAAAAAAACAAGAAAAACTCTCAGCCTGGAAAAGCGACATGTAATAAAAGTGGATCACACGTGTTTACATGTGCAGCAGGAAGACTGGAGGGGGTCCCCACTGACCCAACCGCGTGGCTCGGCTCGGTTCGGCCCGGGTTCTGCCTCCTGAAAGCAAAACTGACTGGTGTCAGCGAGCCCCCAAAAATTACCTTTTGGTGTTCCTCTCGGAGCCTCCCTATATTCACTTTACTTTCCTCGGCCATTGTCGAGCCACGTGCAAAACGGTAACTGTGAGCCAACAAAACAAAGCTCAGGGGTTGTTGTGAGTCCTAAAGAAGTGTTTATGAATCCAACAACAGCAGCTGTTCCTGAGAGCCGTCCTGCACGTGTTCATCAATGAAGCAGTGATGGTGGTCCACACGTCCGGAGGTGATAGCATTTCACACTCTCATTTCAGGGCTTCTGCATCATCCCCGGGAAAAGATATCCGCCGTTTCAAGATCCCACAGTTTAGCTAGTTCTCCTCGTCACTGTCGCTGCGCCATGCACTCCCAGCACAGAGCCCCGCAGGAGAACCACCGGAACATCCGCTACGGCGTTTCAAAATAAAAGCTTTTAGAGGCAGACGTAAATAAAGTAAAAAAAAACAAAACAGTAATTTCACTTGGAGAAAACCAAAGCCGTGAGATGTAGGGGTGCATGGGGTGCACAGGACTGCCTTGATGGATGCCAAGGACTTCCATCCCTCCGTCACCAGCTCCCTGCTTCTCCTTTCCGGGTCGCGGGGAGCTGGTGCCTAGTGTGGACAGGTCTCCAGTCCATCATAGAGACAAGTGAGACGCAACCATTCACACTCTCTCTCACACCTAGGGACATTTTTAGAGTTGCCAGTTAACCTAACATGCATGTTTTTGGTCTGTGGGATGGAACCGGAGTACCCAGAGTAAACCCACGTGTGCACAGGGAGAGCATGCAGGTCAGGAAGTGAACCTGCAACCTTCTTTCTGGGAGGCAACAGCTCTAACCATGCCACCACTGCTAATGTATACATGTGAGTAAAATCTTACAACTGCTTAAAACCCACAATTTATTTGTGGCACAGACTTTAGATGTGATAAACAATACACTTAATTTACAAATGTATACATTTCTTGTATAATCACTGACAGACCAGCTTTGTGCTATAAAGTCTTATCATTAACTTATTTTCTTTTCTTTGTTTATCACAAATGTCTGTTTGGACCTATATCATATGTCTCCAACTTGTATGTTTTCCTTGAAGAAAGGTTTAAACTCTCTTTGCACTGTTCATTCCAACTTTATCATCATCAAACATACCTTTTGATTCAGAAGTAGAAACAAAAGAGTTATTTAGCGATATTGACCACCATCCTCCATAGTCATTTACGCTTTATCACCGATGACTGTGGAGATTTGCTTGTTTTCTTGTGGAAGTCATTTTTATTTGTTTTACAGGACACGCATTGAAGAAAACGACTAGAATAGTATAGTGTCATCAGGTTTTCATAGACTTAAAAAAAAAAAATTCACACTTAAGTTATGTTTTGCTTTTATTTTGAAAACCACAGCTCTAATTTCGGTTGAACAACCTAATTGGCGCAAACTTGACGTCAGTGCTTCTCCGTGTCTCCCGGTGCACTCTGGGTAAACGGGGTCACTTGCAGAAATGTAAACAGTCTTCATCTATTAAGATGGGTTAAAATGCAGAAACATTAACCATCACGGTGTCGCAGGGATGCAATTACTGAGAGCTCTAGCTGTAAGAAGAAAAAAAGAGGCGAATTAAAACACATCGAAGTCAATCTTTTCTTTGGGCTATACAAACAATTAATGACACTGTTTAAATCTAATGAAAATGGGTAAAGCATTAAGTAGTAGTAATGACCAGAGTTATAAATTAAACAAAAATGCAGTGAACAAGTTGTCTATAGTTCGAGACGATTTGTGGTTCAAGTCCTCTTTCATGTCTGAGGATCATTGGCTATTTTTGGTGCGTTTAATTGCCGTCGGAAAAACCAGAACTACGTGTTGTAAACATTGTGCAAGTAAAATGTGATTTTTGGTTTATTCGAAAGGTCTGTTCATTCTTTTGTTTTTTAGCACATACACATATCCCCCCAAAAAAATCATACCAAAAACTAATTATTTAATATGGTTGCCATGTAAAGGTTTTCAAATTAAATGTGCTTTATCAGATGGTGAGTACTGGGGTGTTTCTTCTTTTATGGTTTTAACAAGAAGCAAGTTATCCTGTTCCCAATGGGCCTAGTAAAGTAAGTTTCATACATCATGAAATTATCTTGTTTATCCTTTTGGTGTGTTAAAAGCAATAAAGGTGGATGTTAAGCATAAATTAAGAAAAATGTAGATGATATAAGGCTGTTCTTTGTGTCACAACACATGGGTGGAATTAAAAATATAACAGTAAATGATCTGTAACACTTCCGCTTTTCAGGTACTTTTCCATGTTTAAAGTATTAAACATCTCGTGTGATAACATTTCAACATTTTAAATTTGGATCTAAATCAAATCCTCCAAAACAAAGCGTCTGAACTGTGTTTGAAACAAGTTGCTTTAACAAAAAAATGCCCCAAGGACAACACAAATGCATCTCAAAAAAACGGACGTGAAATTTCCCTGAACGTAGCATGAAAGTTTCTCCCATCAGGCATTGCGGCTCGCTCACCATACACGGGCGACAGATGAGCTCAGAAATCATGTCCTGCAGGTGGAGAAGAGCTGAAAGTGGCTTCTATTAACAACAGAGGACTCCAATGAGGATTTAACTCCACTGTAAGGTAGATAAATAATATTTTACGGTTTAATAAATAATAAAGCTGTTTGTGTCTCAGGCCGAGTATTTCAGAGGAGAAAGAAGATCAGATTTTGACTCATGATGCTTTCTGACGCAACGTGGTGTCAGAAGCTAAATGCTGGAGTAAATAAACAAGTTAATGATTTAATTAACAGAATATGTTCGTTTTATCTTCGAAGAAGGTACTTTGAATGTCAGTGTCACAAGAAATTGTTGTAAATTGGGTATTAGTAATAATAATAACCAACTTAATTACTTATTCTAATGTATGTGTACCTTTTGGAAATTTATATTTTAAAAGAACACATAAAAGTTGTTTATTTGTATTTTAAAAAATTATTTTAAAGTAATTTTATTTGTCAAATATATTGAGCAGTGTAGAAGCCAGTGTTTTGTTGTTTTTGTTTGTAGGTACAAAGAAACAAATGATTTGGTGGAGCTTCTGTATAATTTTAATACAATATATAAGATGGATTAACAGAAAGTAAAATACAGGTATATATATATATATATATATATATATAATGTGTGTGTGTGTTTACCTAACTTATTGGAAAATATTTGGCAGCATCTGTTAAGATGTATATAATTATTATTAGGGGTTTGTATGTGTATGCGCTACATTAAAACTGATGACAAACATTATGACACTTGACTTTGTGAGACAAATTAAAAAATCGTATTTGGTGTAAGGTATTCAGCCTCAGTATGTTCTGTAGATTATAGTCAGATATTTGACACAGTGATCCAATAATTCAGTGTTTCTTATTTGTTGTTCGGCGTTCGACTGAACATAAACGCTGCAGTTACAGGAGTTTCTTCTGCTGCGTCTGAAACTCTGTGATCCACAGGATGAGTCAACGAATAGACGTCGTCATGAAGCTGTGTTGTGAATTATCTGCCAATCAGCAGATAAAGTCCACAGTGAAGGGTTCTGGGAAAGGAGCAGCAGCAGCTGGGGGATTTGCTTTGGCTGGAGGCTTGATAGGAGGTCCTCTTGGTATTGCAGTGGGTAAGTAAAACAATAAAAAAAAACTAATGAATGAACCATACACTAAGGTTTTTCCACTAGTATAAAAGCCTCCTCCTGTCCAGGTGGTGCAGTGGGAGGCCTCCTTGGCTGCTGGCTGACCAGTGGCCAGTTCAAACCTCTGCCTCAGATCATAATGGAGCTCAGCCCTCAGCAGCAGCAGAAGCTTTACGAGGATCTCATGGCCATCCTGGGAGACGTTCAGTGGACTGACTTGGCTCAGCTAACTGCTCTGGTGATGGGCAACGCCACGCTGAAGCAACAGGTTACAGCTGCTCTGATTGGCTATGTCACCAAGGAGCTCCAGGCTGAGGTGCACTACGTGGATTAGTCTCTGTGTAAAACTTGAATAACCTGACCTGAGGTTTCTGCACTCAGTGGGATGGAATCATGGAGAACGATATAAACTGTTTTTGTGGTACAAAAAAAAAAGTTCAATCACAATTCTGATGACAGCAATGAAAGAAATCATCTTAGCATTTTAAATAGTATTAAAATACAAGGTGTGCATTTAATGTTATTTTAAAAAGTGCACTTCTTAGCTGAAATTATTATTTGTCAGTAAATACACTGAAGCACATTTGTATAAAGATGATTATGAACTTAATGAGCCAATTTAGTTTGTATATCGATACAAGCCTATAACTGCCTTGTGTGAATTTAATTACAGCATGTTGGATTATTTCAGTAAAATCAAAACCAATGTAGACATCACTGCCTCAGTTTACAAAGCAATTTAGACTTTTTTTTCTGTGAAACACCTAATTATTGACAAGTGAGATATATGTGTTGGGACAGACTGATAAGCTGCTTTATTGACGTAAATTCTACTGTTCTAATGAGTGAAACCAAAATAAGTAAAGCACAGATGACTCACTTGAGACTTAAAGCTTATTATATTTATTACAAAGTAGGTGGTTCTTTTAATGATTTTGATTAGAATTTTTATGCTTCTAACATAATTTCTACATCATTTAATGATTGTTTGGGGGTCAGTGTAACTCAAACTCATTTTTTTGTAAAAGTTGTCTTTGAAAGCAGTAAATATTCTTCACCTTTTGTTTACAACTAAATTTAATGGTTAGTAGATCAGAGTATCTCGGCACAGCTCATTTGCAGATGATCTTATCACCAACCTTTGCTTTAACGCTCTCCGATTTCCTCCAACAAAATGACTCTGGTCCTCAAAGCTTTGAGTCGCTGTTTCTCTTCAGAAGAAAGACAAATTTCAGCTTTTAGCTTTCAACTTGGTGTTTATTATTCCACTGTTATCCCTCTGACTCTGTTTACATTCAAGGATTATTTTACCAACTCAATATCTACGAAACTGTCCCAAGTGTACTCATGAATATTCAAATGTAAACTAAAGACTTGGAATTGTTGGCAACAAAACCTGACTGCAGATTTCACTCATTTATTATAAACTATGCAGTAGACTTTTGGTAGTGAATGTTGCATATATAGGGATTTTTTTTAATTATATATACAAACATATTCAAATGACAAACATTGACAAATTGTGTATTTTTCAGCTATTATGGATTTAAGAGATACATAAACTCAAAACATTGGTAAACCTCTCTTTATTAGTAAGCAGACATTATATACCTCCATCATACTTAAAAGTAGAGCCAAATAAAATACATATCAGAGGGGGGAAAGAGAGAAGATCTGTATTTACTCCGCTAAGACTGTGTCATCATCAGGGAACTCATACTAGGGAACCTCCAGGTTTAAAGGAGCAGGTCCCCTTCTTATTGACCCTGAAGCATCATAGTGTGAGTCGTGGCAAGGACAGTAAGTCTCCAGCATTAGAAACTGGCACACAACCCAGATGAGTGCACACTCCGTTAGCGATGACTCATTTGGGGTTCACTGAGGGTCACACAGCTCTGCAATATTCAGTCGCCTCTTTGGGAATTTGCTTCTCTGTCTGGTGACGGACAAATGAGGGTGTTCCCCTCCACCTGAAGGTCATGTTTTTACTTTCTGGAACGTTACTCAGCTTGAGCTCAATTTTGGACCGCTAACCACAGTGGCAGCACCAGTCATCAGGTAGGAGAACGCTCTTCTTTCATCACTGCTTTCTTGGGAGGTCGTCTTGGGATCCAAAACCCGTGGCCTACTGTGGGCTGAAAAGTTGCTGATAAGTCAGGAAATGTGATATTTGCGTAGGCAAGGCGAGTTCCCGCAGGAGCTGGAGACGTGTAAATCAGAAGCATCTTTAGAAGACATCGCAATAAAAAAAGTAACAGATTATGACCAGTTCAATATGTAATTTATATTTAGTTTCTACCACTGCCATTACTAATTTTATTTTTCTGTTACTCCCTATTAACACAGACTTAATAGTTCATGGTATAAGTTAGATTCCCTTTCTTGTAGCATAATGAACAAATATTAAACTTCTACTTTTTTGCTTCTATTTATAATGAACTGTATATCCACAAAATTTCCTTAGTATATATATTACTAATATCAGAGTCAGTTTAGGACACTGAAGTTTCTCCATATACAAAATCATATCAAACAAATAATTAGGCTCACTATTATAATTATTATAAAACCAATTATGTCACTAAAATATAATCCAGGATGTCAAAATGCCTGGTTTATGTAGCATAAATCCATAGTGGTTATATCCCAAATCAATTTCTAATTCATTATAAACTTTTACAGATAATGTACCCAGACGGTAGTAATTTATCCTGTCATACAGTGATAGGTATGTCTATTGGGCATTCCTCAGTGTTATACATCTTGTCATCGTTTAAATTTTTTTTATTCAGGCCACAAATTTCACTTGCTTTCAAGTTATGTAGAGTAGGTTTAATGCGTACACTTACAAAAAAAATAAGTACTGAATTTGCCCATTAAATAATTGTACAAGTGTAAAATATTAAGTGAAACGCTAGCACGTCAAAGTAGCCATGCTCACCTGTAGCAGGAAACAACTCACTGGCTCCAAGGAAAAACACCAGACTTTTAACCCTGTGCTTTGTCACCTGATGATATGGGGGAAAAATCCCGAAGCGAAAGGTTGTAGACATCATTTTTGCCCAAAACACAACAATTCTAACCCACAAATGGGGATACGACAATCCGTACACCACTCTTTTCTGCCTTCACAGAAACTCTCTCTAACTTCACAGCGTTCCCGTTAAGTGTTTCAGTTTCACTAAAAATCCTGACATTTTTTTTCTTAAATACTTATTAGTTTTAAAAATCACAGATTGTCATAAAATGATATTAAAAAAAAATCCATTTTAACTTTACGAAACAAGGTAAAAATTATTTAGGACAGGCATCTATTTCGGTCAACCGTATCCTGGGGTCCTCATGTTGTAAACAAGGGTCCTCGGACAAAATGTACGGAGACGAGCCACACAATGGTAACCTGAGATAAGCGAAGAAAA
Source organism: Kryptolebias marmoratus (assembly GCF_001649575.2). Taxonomy (NCBI): domain Eukaryota; kingdom Metazoa; phylum Chordata; class Actinopteri; order Cyprinodontiformes; family Rivulidae; genus Kryptolebias; species Kryptolebias marmoratus. The sequence goes on along the minus strand of NC_051440.1, from coordinate 22,461,695 downwards.
ATGAAAATACCGAAGAGAAAACTTTTTCTCCTTATTATTTTTGCATACGTAGCATTTTCTCTTTATGCTGCATATAATGTTTTCTTCAGCAACAAAGTGATTTCCCGAGTTCACAGGGTGGTGAAGAAGGAGCCCGGAGTACCGTCGGGTAATTTCACTCAACAGAATCACTAGCAACTATGCATTTAACAGCTTGAATTAAAAATAAATATTGCACGTTATGGTATATTGTTATAAAAAGGGCGTTCTTGTGAGGTGAGTGGAAGCCGTGTTGTGTTTGCAGGTGGTGTCAGAGATGGCGGTGCTCCATTTGTTGCAGATGAGTGGAATCCGTGGGAGGATGAGGAGGTGGAGTACAACTCTGCTTTAAACAAAAAGAGACAGGCGTTTAAACAGCACATGGCTAGAATCAACAAAAATAAGCCTAAAAGATACAACGTTCAAATCTGGGGAAAAGCTGCCATTGGTAAGTCATTGTAACTGATTAATTGTCAGTCAGTCACGGTTTTGTCTTTTAAAATAGCATTTATTGTCCTCATTTAATTCTTACGCAGCAAGAAAATAAATGATGTGATTCAGTGGCATTCAGTTTTGAGTGACATTACCTTCAGATATAATTAATCAGTCAGTGTAGTGTACAGAAATCAGTGGTTATAGAAATGAGGTGGCTACATCAGTACAAAACAAGCACGTTTAAGCACTTATACAATAATAATACAATACACTTATACAATAGTTATACAAGTTGCTTGTATTACTTTAGTTAACCTGCTTGCCAATAAAAGACAGAAAACAAACATTAAAGTTGAAAATGATTCTTACAGATTAATTTATTATTACCATTTTCAACATATTTACATGTAATCTAAATTAGTAATGTAATTTGTTTTGGCCACAATAATAGTAGGCCAGAAGATTTGATATATTGACAGCTCCAGTTGTGACTCATTGTTTCTGTATTGTGCATAGTATTAAAATGTGAAAATTGGTTGCAAATAGTACCGAACCTTTCTTTTCTCCTCAGGGCTTTATCTTTGGGAACATATTTTAGAAGGACCTCTTAACCCAACTGACAAAGTAGCACAATGGAGGGAAGGAGAGCTGCAGTCAGGAAAGATTGAATTCAGGTGAAAAGTCACAGAATATTCATTTTACACTTATTTGTTTTTGATTCTTAGTGGCAAACTACTAAAATCAGTCATCCTTTCTCTCTATTTGCTTCCTTGTCTGTCTTTAGTTTCTACACTGGACCAGCTGTGGTCCAGGGTCATGTTCCTCTGGAGATGAACAGTCTGGTTTTGGTTCTCAATGGCCGCGAGCAGCAGAAGGTCACTTACTCCACACACTGGCTGGAGCATGTCCAGGCTCTGGTTCATTCCAACACAGTGTCTCATGTAGCCGTGGTCCTGCTGGGCAATGAGCAATGCAACAATGACTGGATCGCCCCGCACCTAAAGAGAAACGGTGGCTTTGTAGATCTGCTGTTCCTTGTATATGACAGTCCATGGGTCAACGATAAGGATGTTTTCCAGTGGCCTCTTGGTGTTGCCACGTATGTCATCTCATTAGTCTTATGCATGTGTGTGTATGTATACCTTAACAATGAGCAAAACTGTGTGCAGCTGTGTGAGGTTGTCTGACCTAACTTAAACACATTTTCTAACATAAAACTGCTGTTTTGTTTTGTTTCTGTGTAGATACAGAGAGTTTCCTATGATCAGACCTAATGCGCAATTGATAACTTCCAACCGGCCATACCTCTGCAACTTCTTAGGAACTGTTTACAAAAATTCCTCCAGGGAAGCACTGATGCAGGTGCTAAAACAGTCTGGCTTAGATAAGGAATGCCTCACTGCTGCCAGGGATAAGTAAGTCTTTTTTTTGTTATTTTACTGATAAATTTAAAATTAACGTTTTGTTTTAATTACTTTTACTGTATCTTTCCTGTTTAAGTAAGGTTAAAAATAGTCACTTTTTGACTTCAAAAACTATTTTTAAGTGTAGATTTTCATTTTATGACTAAATCAGCTGGCTTAAGTGTTAAGTATTCTTTATTCTTGCGTTAGGTGGCTTCCTCAGGAAACATCAGACAGTCTGAAGCGCTATCAGACAGCTCTGGCTCAGAGTGAGCTCACTCTCTGTCCAGTGGGGATCAACACAGAGTGCTACCGCATCTACGAAGCGTGCTCCTACGGCTCGGTACCTGTGGTAGAAGATGTACTGACACGTGGGAGCTGCGCAGCAGGGCCCAGCTCTCCACTGCGTCTCCTGAAAGCTGCCGGGGCACCCTTCATCTTCATCAGTGACTGGAAGGAGCTGCCGGCCATCCTGGAGAGGGAGAGAGGAATGAGCCAGGAGCAGAGGGTGGACAGGAGGAGGAGGCTGCTGGAGTGGTACTCCAGCTTCCGTCAACAGATGAAGGAGAGGTTCACTGAGGTCATTGAGGAGAATTTCTTCAAAAATGTCTGATTGGTGTTTTTTTATTATTATTTTTTATTTACAGGGTGAAAATTAAATATTGATGTAATTTATTTAGTGGTTTGTGGAAAAAAAAGTGATGTACTACTGGCATAGTGAACTTGGTGATATTCAGTGATATCCTATCTAAGGCAGGTTATTATAAAACCATTTATGTTGTAGTGAAATGGTAAAGTTGCTATATTTTTAGTTTGTAACATTTATGTTTTTTTTATTATTGAAATGTTTACAGCTGTGGAATGTACAGGCATTTAGAAATTACGAATCGTAAGCTGCCTTTACATTTTATAGCCCATATTTTACTTCAAACATGTTTTCTATCTTTGTTTGTATGCACTGAAAACTGTGATTTTTAGAGAACACCAAGCATTATGTCTCAAATTAAAACAATTTGTCATTTTAGACCTTGTGTTGAAAATGATCCATTTAGTAGATAAGTTTTATATTGTTAACATCTTAAAAATGAATGTTGTTGGTGTGACATGTTTTTTTTTTGTTTGTTTGTTTGTTTTTCTGGTCAAAATCTGACTAAAAAATTGAGTTGTATTTATTTCAGTGCTGTGCTGCATGCACTTTTTAAACGGTGCAATTAAATAAAGTGGAGCGTTATTTAATCTGTGATGTGCTTCTGTATTGTGCCTGCAGATGGCGCTGTGGATCAGTAATTTTTCAGTAGATGCAGCGGTCTGATAAAACCAAATAAGCAAAGACATGATAAAAAATGCAGTTAAAAATATTATACAGTGAGACGATAAACACTGTGATAACGGACAAACAGTAGCAATAAAGTAATAGCACATTAGGCTTTTTTTTCTTAAACCATAACAGAAAGACTAAATAAAAATTAATAATTGCACATTCCTTTTTTAAAATTATGTGTATAATACTTCAGAATGTACCTCTTTGTGATCCAGTGTTGAAGTGGTCAGGATTGTGCAGCTCTATGTGGGTTTTACCCAAAGCTTTTAATGGTTTCGTTTATTTTTTGCAACTGAGACTTTGTATATTTTTTTTATCAAAAGTGGGCCAGAAATATTTGTTTTATTAGAAAGGTGTGCATGTGTTATTCCATTCTACTGCTGAGTCAGCATTCACTATTGTTTTCCTGTTTTAAAATTATAATTATTTATCCATACGTTTTTTGCAATCTAATTACTTCTGCACACTTTGTGCTCTTTTAGCCACAAGTTTAACAAAAACTTTAGCCCATTCAGCAGATGGACGACATGACGTTTGTTTTTTCAAAATACCGAACTTTATTTATAAACAGTAGAAATACAGAGTTAAATGTTTTTCAGCATACTTGCTCTATTTTTTTAAATTCTCATGATACTTTTAGCTTCTAGCTGTACTTTTGCTTCTTTTAGATAGCCTTTTGCTATTTTCAGCTAGCTTTCTGCTGCTTTTAGGTAGCATTTTGCTACATGTACCTAGCATTTTCCTTCTTTTAGGCTCGTGTTTTGCTTCTTTCAGCAGAGTCATCCATTCACACACTGGCTGAATGAAGTATCCTGATTTTATTTGACAGATGACTTTAATACCCGGGTATTTGAATCCACTTTTAAAACACCCTGCATGCACAGCTTTAAGAATCTGGGAGCAGCTGAACCACCCGGACAGAAACATTTCCGAGTTTGGCTGCTGAGTGTCCGCGGGCGGTGTGGGAGCTGATCCCACCCTCCTGCTCCTGCTGCCCGGCCTCCCAGCTGCTGCAGTCGGCCCCCCTGTCCGCCTCGGAGCGTGCTGGGAGTTGGAGGAGGAGGAAGGGGGAGGAAGGGGGACAAACCGGTCCGTCGTGGAGAGAGAGAGAGAGAGCGAGCGAGGCGAGCGGGTGGGGGTAAGAAGTGTGTGCGTGTCCCACACTGGAAAGCACTTCCAGAAAGGGACGCACGCTCAGGACGGAAGTTGACTCGCACGCAGTTCGGACCAGTTGCTTCGGAGATTCCCGAAACTTGCGGGCTTGTTTGCTCCTCCTGTCTGCAGCGGAGCTCCGGAGCGGGCTTTGCGCATTGGCCCTGCTCCGTATCCATCTCCTATCCACAGGGAAGAGGAACAATGAAGTAGTAAACACTCTTCTTCCTCCAAGTCTTGTTGCAGACTTAATTCCCCCCCACCACTCTCTCTCATTTTTTTTCTGCCATATTTTTTGGTGTTTCGTGCTCTCCGCCGTTCATTTCTCCGCCTTTGGATCATGCGTCGGCTGCAGTAGGATTCCGCTCGTTGTTGACAGTTCCCCCCCCCCCACAAGAAGTTTACAACGAGCTCCGGGCACAGGAAGACGGAAAATGTCCACACCGAGGTTCAAAAAGGACAAGGAAATAATCGCGGAGTATGAGAGCCAGGTCAAAGGTAAGGACAGGGGGAAGGGTTTGCCTGAGAAATGGGGCATGTTGGAGCTTCTGGACGCAACGAAGAAAAAAAGAAAAGAAAAAGGGGTTCAGTTCATCACTACCTGCATGAGTCATAGCCAGAGATGGCGGAGCCTCTGATTGCTGGAATAAAATGCTCAATTCTGACCTCGTTTTGGCGATTTAATGATGCTCATTTAAGGCTAAATGGTAATTTATGTTTGTGGAAGAATAATCATCTAAATCAATGATTGATAATGAGTTTAGGATCACTGTAATTGTGAACTTTTGCTTGTGTTGTCCAATGAAAGTGCTCCTAGTTTTACTCCAAATCCAAAAAAGACAAATAATACTAATCTTTTAAAGCTGTTCAGTCAGATTCAGTCCATTATCAGGTCAAACACATCATCCTTCCTCCTTGGTGCATCTTGATGATCCTAATAACCTGTTACTATCAGCTGTGTGGCAATTGGGCTTTTCTAACTATAACATTGTTTTAAAGTTTTATTGTTACAACATCACAGTGACATTATGCAACTGAGAGGGGCCAAGAGCTGGTGGTGCTTGTGTCCTTCCTGTTTAATGCCACAAGCCTACACTCTCTCTTTAAAGCATAAAACTGTTACATGCACTCTGATTTAGGGAGGTGATTTAGAGGTGTGCAGGACTCAGTAATGATGCCACCCTAACTTATCTTGCGTCCCCCCCAAGTCCTCCGTGCATGCAGGAGCAGACACACAGGAAAGAGCCACTTGCTGCTCCAGGGTAACCATGGGGATTTGGCCCCCGGCCAACCAGCTCTGTTCTTTAGTGCCCTTAGAATGCTCAAATACCATCCATTCACGCCAACCTTAAAGGCTGTTAAAGATGAGAGGTTAGCGGAGGTCGGTGGGGGTTTAAAGAGAGGAGGGGTTGCGAAAAAAGAAAGAAGGAGCCCCGTGCTGGATGAAGAATTACAAAAATTACATGTGGCTGAGCACCAGCTCTCATTTACAAGGAACAGTCAGGATCCTTTCTTTTCCCCGGGAACATGACTAAGGCCTTCCAACGGTTAATAGAGGATGATGCACAATCATGAGGAATGATGAACAAGATGTGAAGTGGCCTTCAATTTGTCATACAAACCCCAAAGGGATGATGAAACAACCTGCTGCTCCGAGAAGCTGTTGCTTGATAATCAAACCTGGGTGAAGCCGTGTTCGTGTGTTTTGTTGAAATGCAAATTTCATCTCAAAGTCTTGTGAGAATATTAGTAAGGGGGAGTTATCACAGTTCCAGGCTATTTGCATAAACTACTCCACTTGTTTTTACACTGTAAATAAAAGAGAACAAAGATTGAATTTGAAGGTTGCCCTATTTCTTATGAGGAAATTAAAGACCTAGCATTCCTGAAGGAGTGCATATCGCCCACCGCTTTTCATGTCAGAGTGTTGAACTAAGATCATCTTCTTACATCAGCTGCTACCCTGTAAATATTAGGTGATTATCTGTGAATTTGACAAAGTAGCCATGTTTGTGTTTGGTTTGGTTGATTAGCTGTGGTGGCCATTTTGAATTGTGGTGACCCCAAAAGTGTTGGGGATGAGGCTCACCTTTTACAACAGCAAACTTTAGCTCAGTATCTGTAAAATCAACTGAGTTTGAACCATTTGTATGTGTGTGTGTGTGTGTGTGTGCGTGTTTAAGTTTGCTTAGCTGGGGCAGCCATCTTGAATCAGGTTGACTCCAAAACTTAAACATTTGTGGATGCTCATCAAATCATTGCTTTCTGAGTTTCATTAAAATGTATTCTCTGGTTCATTCAATATTTTGCTGACGCAGCAGGCAAACAAACACGTTCACACACACACAAAAACATTATTAGTGGGCGATAAAAACATAAAAAGATTCCAAAGGCAGTATTAGGAATTTGAGTTTCACCTGTAAATAACCACAGGCACGTTACTGAACTGAACTGTTAATCATTTTGAAGCTCACATGTATCGTGTCCTCTCTCTCATGAAGCATAATCAGACTCGACAGGTCAGCTGAACTCCGAATGCAAGCACTGTTTGTTGTGGAATAACAGCTGACAAACTCCCCGTAATAAAGCAGATTTCTGTTCTGTATTTTTTGCATTCAGTCAGTAGGTAGTCTGTTGAGCTCCTGATTTTTGCAGTTGTAAAGCTGTTTATGAGCGAGTTTGTGGTGATAATGAGTGCATAAGCAGAAAACATGTGACAGCCAGAGGCAGGAATCTGGTGAGCAGACACTGATTACTCAAGAAATCCAACAACAAACAGCCTGAGAAGAAAATACCAGAGCTGGTGTTTGATCTTGTGCCCAACTTTTTCTTTGTCTCACAGCTTAGAAATTTGTCTAATTTGTCAGATTTTCACAGGTATCCAGTGGCCAGTGTGGCCTTGTCTGCTTTCTGCACTGATCTGTCTGAAACTCTGCTCCTATTTTGACATTTTTGCTCTATTTACACTCTTTAAGTGAAATATCACTTTTACATTCAGACCTTAATTTTAATATATGCAAGCAAGTTTTCATTAACTGATACTACAGTCAGAAGTTGTAAGATATTAATGCAGTTTTGTACAGAGAATGAAGACTTTCTGTAACGACTGGCACTACTGGGTTTGAGTCATTTAGCTGATGTTCACTTCCTAAACACTCTTGAACAGAACTTGTATACAACCCAGCAGAAAATAATAATAAATGGCAATTTTGTTTTTGAAGGAAATTATTCATTAATTGATAAAAGCTTTGACACATGGGTAATACATTTTTGCTGACTGCTAAGAATTTGCATTTAGATTTGCATCTGCTTTGCAAAGAAAACCAAAACTTTAAGAAGACCGGGTTAAGATCATGCAATTTGTTTCTGCTTTATTGTGCATATTTGTCTATTAAAGACATTTTGTGTCACAATGAAGGGGGGTCATTGGCATTCTCAGTGTCCCTCTGTTTCTGTGGACTGTCGAAACAGGAAAAACTGCTGTTTTTCTTTTGGTTAACAAAAAAAAGTTGGTTTTATGTCAAACTGTGGCTTGCTGCTTGTAAATTGAGAGTCGTGACTCAGATGGCAGGATCCCTCTGACAGACGTCCTCCTCTGGATCATTATAAAGGCTGCCCCTTGACCTGCCTTTCATTGCTGTTTGAAATCAGAGCCTCTGCAAACTCAACAAGATAAGTCCAGTCACTTTGTACATCAGACGATTCAAACCAAAATGAACTCTGTTGTCGTTGATCTGATTATCTTTAGAATGATTGTGATCTGTTTTGTGGTTCTATGTACAAATCGTTTTATTAAATTTTATTTATGTTATTAAATGTTATGTTTTTCCAAATGAGTTCATCATCTTATCAGAGTTCAGTGTAAGCTAGTTTAGAGAGTGTGTGGTCCGCCCCAAAAAAGATGTGTGCATTATAAAACACTGTGGTGCTTTAAGGATACTCCAGTAAGTACTCTCTTCAGAAACACAAATAAAAAGATCCATTTTGTTTCCCAGAAGCTGAGTGCTTTCACAAAATCTTTCCTTGATTCTCTGTCTTGTCAATATTACATTTAACATTTTTTATTACAATATGTAAGAGCATAAACAGACATGCTGCTTTTGCTTTAAATTTTCAAGAAATGTGCGCTACAGGTCTTTTCAGTCTTTTTTTTTTCTTCTCCTTTTTGCTTTGTTTACTGGTGGAGCTGTGATGTTGCACCAGGCATCTCAGAGGCGCTGAAGGGTTCTGAGTTTGAAAGACTAATGGAATTTTAACACCTCCTGGAGCTCATCTCAACATCCATTCACACACGTACCATCTGTTTTTACTACCCACTCCTTTTAAAACTGTTTGTGTGTCTGTAGCGTGCTTCCATGCAGTGGTATGACACTGGGTGTGGTGTTTGTCTGTGACTGTGTGTTTGCATGGTTGGGAGAATTGTTATTGACAGCACCATCTGTGCCCACTCACCCTTTTTTGCAGTTTTAATAAACTCTACTGAACATGAGCAAGGCTTCCATGCTGTGCTTTTCATTGGGGCCTCAAAGAACAGTACTACCCCCCCACCCCACCCCCAAAACTTAAAAAGTGTCCCAGCCACCCTTTATCCTCAACGTGAACAAACAAGAGGCCAGGTGTATCGTCCTGAGTTGTACTCAACACTAATTCATTCAGTTTCTTCCCTAAAAGGAACAAATGCAACCCTGAGCACTGTGATCCAGACTGAGGTGCTTCAGACTGGGAATGAATTATTTATGCTCTAAAAAGTGAAATTTTCAGCTAAACTGTGAAGCATGCCATGTTCTGCAGCTCTTCTCTCATCACTTGGTTGGTGATGTTGGGGCATAGAGAAGAATCCCTGTTGAGTGCATGGTTATGAGCTGAATGAGAGTTTGTGTTGTTGCACACTGCGAACATGAGGTAAATTGAATCAAACATGCTCAGGGAGAGTAAAACTACTAGATAAAAGTCAAATAAAGCATGGTTTTATGAGATTTGGGGCTACATCATGGAAAGCCTTAATTTCTGTGAACCACTGCTCAAACGTAGCAGATGGACAGACAGGAAGGCGAACAGACACAGTTTGGACGTGCTGCTGCCTTCCTCCCAGGACTGGATTAGGAGGAAGGAGATTGGGGGAAGGGACAGGATAGCAGGTCAGTCCCAGAATGAGTAAGGACAGATGTTGTATGCTTTGTCCTGTTTGACTTTTTTTGTTCTCAGCAGTTGTTGTTCAGACAACTGGATTTAAATAATTTATGTGGTCAGCAGAAGCAAAACTTAAACATTACTCTTCACAGCCTTTAAACGCAGTCTTTTCCTGTTTCTGCTTGTTTTCATGGGTTCGTTGTAGCACTTTTTCAAGAGACTGAGACTCGTTCCCACATCAATGCCATGTGTGAAATGAGCAAGGTGGAATGGGGGGTGGGAGTTGATCTGTTGTCAGCTCCTTTCACACTACACTCTCATGCCAGGCCTGAAACACCTTCTTGCAGCCTTAATGTATCAACCAAAGTGACAAAATGGGGTTGAAGTTGACCCACTGTTGTTACACCTCTGAGCCATCAAAGGGGGGTAGTCACAGAGCTGAGTTGAGTAGTTGACAAAGGAGTTGGGCTGTGTGTGTGACCTGAACAATCTGTGATGTCTAAAGAGGGGCTTGTCATTGTGTTCATATTAAGGAACCTTAGTTTGTAAAAGGCTGCTGATATGCTTATGTGCCAGCAAAGAAGGTAGTCACAGTGCCAAGTTGGCTAGTATATGTGAAATGTGGGGCGGTACAAGTAGTGTTGCACTCTAACTCGGCTGGTTTCACACACCTTGTCGCGTGAGTCAACCAACTCATTTGGTTTGGTAATTTTTATTGTGGGAAAACCTTATGAGTACCTCAGTGCACTTATAAGACATTCTGCAGAAGAACAGAAACAGACTGGACAGTGCAGCTGTTCTTTCCATTCTAACCAAAAATGATTTGTCAACAAGTATAATTTATAAAAAATATAAACTGTGCCCTCTATATTTTACTGAAAAAGCATAATTTTTTGTCACAAACTGTCTTTCCTATTCACCCTTAACATTGATGAACTGGTGTTTAATTTACTTATCTCACAGTTTCTCGCTGTCCCTTCCCCCAGTTTTTCCCCTTTCTTTGGCGTTAACCCATGACCTGAGGAAGCCATTGAGCCTGCTGCCCCCTCCAATCAATAGCTAAAGACCACCCCTGGAGGTACAACTGCTTTGAGAATAATTTTGGGTGTTTATGGGTAGGGTGTTATAGAAAGAATCAGTGAGTGAAATGCCATCTGGAATCTTAATCTCCTTTACATGTGGAAGTCTGATTGATTGTAGCGTGGAGTGAAGAAGCGACTCGAGTCTTGTATTTAAAAATGCTCTGTAATGGAGTCTTGCTGTCCTGAACACCACAGAATGTCTACACCGTTTGATGTGGTCACCTCTCTTTCTGTCTGTGTTTCCTTTAGTGGTCTCAGTCTGGTTTTAGCATTACAGAAAGCTAGGAACAGTTTCTTATGGTCCTAGCGCTCAACTTATCAGACACACAACAAAGGCGTATTGTGGTTTAGAAGGAGGGGACCCGAGCTCAGTGTACAGCAGCTCTTACTCTGGCAGGTCCTGTAAGCTCCAGTCTGAACTCTTCTCCACCCTCTGTTGAGACGGAAGCTAAAGCCACATCTGTGGTTCCAGTCACAGATCTGTGGAGTGCCTGAATTAAAAAAAAGAGCCATTTACGAAAAAGGTCCAACAGCCACGTCCTTCCCTGTTCATTGTAATGATTGTCAAAGGTCACGGATGAAGAAAGTCCCTGTCAGTTCTCCTATTTGTTGCATTCTCACTTACCCCCTTTTCCAAGATAAGAGCTAATGTTAGATAATAAAATAAACCTAAGGTGATGATAGATGAACAGAAAGTTAAATATTTATAGTTCTCTTGCATCTTTTTTAGGCAGCTCTCAGTTACTTTCCATGAAAACCGTCTATGATTCTCTGCATTGCTGCTCAGCTGTTTCCATAAATAGTGCAGTTCTATTCTATTGTCATGAAGTCACACTTCATGCGGATATTATGTAATAAATTAAACAGATATTTCTGTGAAACTTGCTTTGTGGTTTACTGTATAAAAAAACAGAGCTTGTCTGAGTCATCAATTCTTTTTAGTAGAATCTTCAGAACATGCAAGTCTAGCATGATTCTGAAAATTTAGGATATCCGTAATTCTTATAAAAACAATTATTAACAATTGACTCTGTTCATTTTTTTTTCAACTACTGTAGTGTAAAACCAGTGCAAATTGCACAAGATAGTTGTTCAAAAAGTTTCAGGAATGAGTTTCATGGGTCAGTCTGTAATTCAATGATGTGAATTTGATAATGAATTTGCAGCAGGTTAAGAAGTAGCCGGCAGCCGACATAAATCTCTGTATAAAACCTTCATTTAGCCACATTTTTACTGCTACTTTTTGTTGACTGACCAAAAATATTTTCATGGATTAAAATTCTCCATCTCCAGAACAGATTTTCATCATTTGTAAAAATGAGAAGAAAAAAGATGTAAAGTATGGGGCTGACCAATGGATAGTCAGCACCCTACTGTTGAGTTTCTGGCCTTACTGTTTTATTTACAAACCCTCAGCTGATAGCTTTCTGTCCGTCACAATCTGATGAGCGAACTGCCGACCTCTGCTCATTGACCTGAATACTCTGGTTTCAGCTCTGCTAACTCTGTTGGAGGAGGATGACTGTTGTGTGGACAGCACAATGAGCGTGGCTTGGGAACATTCAGACAAATAACTGTAGTTTTCAACAAAAAAGTATGCAGTGATGAAAACTGACAACTACTGAATTTTTACCATGTTTTTTCAAGAATTATCAAAAGCTATACTTAGAAAATAAACAAGAACTTTAAAATTTTTTTTTACTTATCTAATTATGTTTTTGTCATCTAAATAACCACAAAGGTTAGTCAAAGTACTTTTTATTCTTCAAACATTCTGATGTTTGGATAAATGTAAGAACAATAATGTAATATCTACATTATCCTTTTTGACAATGTTTTGCTAATTCTATTTTTATTCATTTGAATAGGTTAACAGGTGTTAAGTTAAATTTGTAGAAATAATAGTGTCACCCTTACTCTGTTCCTTAAGCTATTTGGGAACATTGTAAGATGTTATTACCAAATCAGGAGTATTTTTGGCTTCTGAAATCACGGCAGAGCAAGTCAGTTTGGTCAGCAGTTCCTTTGGTTTGCAGTTAAAGTGCCTAAAATAGTCTTCAAACTAATGGATATATATTTTTTCAACTGATGTTGTTTATTAAAAGTTAAAGGAGAGACTTATCTTTAGCAGAACTAAAAATATAAGGCCTCCCTGTTCTGGTTGTTTAATGATGTTTATATGAGAGGATTGTGTGAAAGCACTTACTGGGAAAAACACAGAAGTGCTGCAAGTAGCTGCTTCCCAGTTCTTGAAAACCTTTGCCATGTCATTTCATTTTTCTGGTGATTTTTAGGTTATGATGAAGTAGAGCATACTGCCGTCTGCAAGAAGTCCCCCCAGATTCCTGACAGCTCATCTTTTTATAATTTAATAGAAGTGGGAAGAACTGCAAAGCAAAGTTGTTGTTTTTTTAGATCAGGACTGGAAATGGAACAAGTTTTCTGACTTGTTCCATTTTTTTTTAGAAACCAAAAGTGGAGCAAAGCCTGACTGACATGAATGGTTATAAAAATGGAAAAAAAAAAGTTTACAGAAAACTCTTTAAATCTCCTCTTTAATTATAGATAGATCCACTCCTGGTTGAAGATGATGTAAATCCCCGAAGAAACTGATTCTGGGTAATAAAACTGTTTTGAACAACTTAGAGATGTTGTCACGGTTTGTGTGTGTTTTTGCATGTGTGCATACTCTTCGTCACTCAGAGCCCAGTATGGTTTCGGACACAGTGACCGAGTCTCGTATCTTGTTTATTAACCATGCAGTGTGTTGGAAAACTTCCTTCTCTCCTGGGTTCTTCTGGGTTGTTCTGGGTAACAGTGTGTCTGAGGGATGTGACGCAGAGTCACCTAGCTGAGTGTGAGGCACCAGCATCCCTGTACTGTCAGCTCTCACACATAAAATAAAGTCAACCTCCATCTCCCAGCACTGTGAGAGACTGAAAAGAGAAAGTCCTGGTCTTGCTTGCTATAGTGTGGAACAAAAAAAGAGCAGTGAAAGCTGATCTGTCTCTTCTTTTGTTCTCCCTCCCTCTTTGTCCCTCACTCTGACCCTCTGAGCAGCTGCCCTAAGGTCGATTTCATTCTCTTGTCGTTTTTTGGACCAGGGTTTGTGTGTTAATCCAAAAGCTCTGGGTGGGTCCAGTTAGGGTTGCCTTCTGTTTCACCTGTACAGTCTTACCAAGTTTGTGTTCATAAAAGGGGAAGATAACGAAAAGCTTTAAATTAGATATTTTAAAATAGCATTAAGACATGTTATCTCGCTGCCTGACACAGAGAGCTGTTAGAATAAGACACTTGCATTTTGAAAAGTGTCTGTAGACTGACAGTCAAAGCCTTTCCAAAGAAACATTTTAGAAGATAACAGCCTGTAACTTCCTGTCACTTCCCCTATATTGGCTTCCATTGTAATTAGTTTTAAGAGCTATTTGAGTCTTTTTTCCTATTTCCTATATGTGTATCAGGGATGATCATATTAACCTGTCTTGGCCTTTGAGTTTTTGAAAGGTGGGGGTGGGGTGGGGGTTGTTGAGGGCTTCCTCATTCTTTAGAGCTTGGTTTTCACCACCAGATGCCTTGAAAGAAATCAATCCCTGCTGGTCGTGGCAGTAACGGTGACAAGGGGACTCTGATTGGCCCTCAGGCTGCAGTTTGACTCTGTGAGCAACCTCTGCCTGAAACCTGAGTCAGGAGAAAGACGGACAAATGAAAACGCAGCATTTGATATATATTATAGTGCATGCACAAAATGCTCCTTATTTTTGCAACAAAATATCTGAGATCAATGTAATATGTATATTTCTGCAGGCTAAGAACATATTAAATAACCGTGGCTAAAGAGAAGTAAAAAATGTTGCACTTTCAGCTCTATATATACTTAAAATACATAAAAACATGCAAAAAGATCTCATAAACCCCTACAAATGTCTGAGCTTTTTCTTTAGTAGAGCCTGGCATTGAAATCTATATTCCAGTGTTTGATTGGGCAGCACTGCCATGGTGTTAAGTCAAAAGAACAGTACTGCTTATCTTCACATTGTTTACAGTTGTGTTTTGATGTAACTATAGTAAAAAATATCACTACAGTAAAAATCACTTTCAACTGATGTGAACAATTTCCACTGACCAGATTGACAATGCAAAAGCAAACTTTGCACTGTAGAGAAAAAAAAAGTACTCATTTCTCCGCTTTTTACAGCTGATATCCAAATCATGTGTTTGCTCCTCTTCTTATCTATCCTATAAATAACTAACTCCACTAACACAACTGGTCTGAAACTGTAGACTTCTGCTGATGCTAATTCTAAAAAATAAAAATCCTGGACCCAACATATGATCAAGGTTCATATCGTTCTCACTTCTGCCTTTAGGGTTCTTTCTCGGGTAAAGATTTTTAAAGTTAAGTCATTTTGTTTAGGAAGAAGGATATGGACATTAATTCTTGCCTAACTTTGAACATCCATACTCAGCTGTGATGTGTCTCAGGCGAGATAGCCTCATTTTTATGCCCTCACAGTCCGACATTGCCCCAGCTGAATTTGTTGCATCAGGCCAAGAGCAAAGAACTCGGAACCTCCAGTAAAGCACTAAAAACCTCTGCTTTAATGTTTGCTTTCAGTTGTCAGTTCGGTTAGTTACAGCTACAGAAACATGGGGCGCTACATAATATGTTTGCTCAGTTCTGGAAACGTTTGTAATGCATGATAATAAAATGATAATGACTGTACTCTTAGGGCTCTGTTGATTGATTCTCAGCCCTTATATGTCCATTAAAAATTCATAAGTGTATTTTGGGGGAAAAAATGAGAAAGCATTTTATATCAGCATAATTATATCTCTTTGATTTTTGGATTATACTTTTGCTTTGAAGTTTGGCTCTTGGCATAAGTCCTGTGGCAAATTTATGAGGTTGCAGCTAAAGACCCCCTACAACTAGTTGGCATAGGCTGTTTTTGCTTTTATCTGATAAATCTAAAAGTGCTGTATCAGTAATGTTTTAGATCTTTGTTTTATATCATTAACAGTGAGAGCAGTGAGATCATCTGGCTGTGCGAACGAGTGGACTCTTTAGTAGATTCATATGTGAAATGAATCTCTTCTCTGTTTATTCTCAAGATGTTGGGTAAGATTTCCCCCCATCCTCCACCTGCCCTTAATTCTTTACCCCAGTTTTGCAGCATCTATGCACCCATAATGCATCCATCACACTGACCCCCAGCTTGCCCCTCTTAGCCCCAAACCTGGTGTCCTCAATCCTTTGGTTAAGACAGGCTGAGATAAAGGCTAACACTGATGTGATTGATGATGACATTCAGGCTGAGTTGTGGTATCCCCCAAACAAACCTGGCATTGTGACTAATTTGGAATTTGGAATAAACAAATCATTCATTCACTTTTGTGAGTACTCTGTACATCTCAACATTTAAGTAAATTGACATATTAGTATAGTTTGAAACACAAAAGAGTGCAAATTTGTAACTTTATTTTATCCTTTTGGAATTTTTGGTACTGCTTTTTTGACAGAGTTATATTGGTGTTATAGTTGTTTAAATGCTCTGACAGTGTTTAAACATATTTACAGAATATGTTCATGTGTGGTAATGGTTTGACCAAACCACAGCACAAATTAAACCCAGAGTAAACAAACCTAAAAAAAAATATTCTGTAACTCATGAATATAGTTATACTCATACACTGTAGTAGTTTTAGTATTCTGCTGTTAGTTAATGTACAGTTATTTGATTTTGTTTTCAATATGTGTAAAAAGCTCCAAACATTTTCCAAAATTCAGAAAAGTTTTAATGCTTTCAAGGTCTTAAACACATGTTGTTATTGATTGCATGCTATTTGTAGTGTTTTAAAAGCTAAATGTAACATTTATAAACACAGTTAGTTGATTTTAAATGTCAACAACGTGTTTTATGCAGATGTTACCATCCAACCTTTTTCCTTTTAAGTGGTGGGCTTCTGGACAGAGTGTGACATAGTAGCTCTGGGAATGGACGTGTGTGCAGTGTTTCCTAAATCTTGTTGCATTTGTGAGGTCCAAACAGAGATAATGAATTATAAAATGAAACCAAAGGCCTAGCTGATTAAAGGTTAGCACATGGTTATTGTCCCTTTGATTCTCTCTTGTCACTTCAGTTGGTTCTAGCAATAAATGTAGCTTGTGGCTCCCAGTTAACATTTAGCCCACAAATGGAGTTTTCTTTCTATATAATTATTATTTGGAAACAATACAGTGCTTGGTAACTTCAGATAACTCACATGCTACAGTTAAAATGTTTGTCCATTGTATTATGCCATGCACTGATAAGAATGGTCAGTTGCAAAAGTTTAACACTGTTATTGTTAGATGTTTTCTTATATGGAAAGTAGGCAGTCAGCAGTTAACTAAAAAGGCCAAATAGAAGAGTACTTAGCAAGAGTTTCTTAGTTTGGCATCAATACATCAGCTTAAAAGCAGCATGAAACCAGTAATGCATTTACTTGTTGAGCTTAACTTAGTATTTTCCAAAAATAGTTTAAGGAATATAGTCAATGAACTGGTTACAGAGTCATAACCTACTGAGGGTAATTTGGGGAATAGAACGCTTTAATTGTTGTCAGAACTTGCAGTTCATCATGGTTTTTTTGTATGGTGTTATGTAAAGTAGACAACCTATCCAATGATAAAAGTGCCCATGTTGGGTTTTGTAACGATATAACAAAATGATTTGATTTTTTATTAGTAGTATTTTGTAGATGACCAGAAACTTGGAGTTCCACATTGTGTGTTTCAAAGAACCAGATATTACCATTACCCAACTTCAGACAGATAAATGGTGTATACTACAGATAAACATTGTTACATAAACCGTTACACATTGTGTTAAGTTTCACAAAGCTGGCACAAGGATTCTCTGTGCTACTTGGAGTTTATTTAAAGGCATTGCCCTGGTAATCAGTGGTGGTTGTGTGCAGACACACACAAGGGGTTGTAGAAGTATTTTTAGAGAAGCCTGAATGTGCATGGGTGTCTTCACTGTGTGTGTAAAATCAACACTTTTATTTGTGCTTGGTCTCAGCCAGCTGCTTCTTTGCAGATGAAACCAGTTATTTATTTTTGGTAGGTTTTTTTCCCAAAGTATTCATTTATGAAACATCTGAGTTAGAAACTGGAGCTGAACGTTTCTTATTAAATTCATTCTTGTTTATATTTTTTTGAGGCTAAATGTAATATATAGCTTTTTTTTGGCTCACTTTATTTGTTTTGAAGCAGGAAAATAGCAGGATAATTAAATGAAAGATAAAAAGTTTATTAAAACAATTCTTAGATTTTGCATGAGCTGAAACAGAGCAACAGATGGATTTTGTGTGCAGCCAATAAAAGACTCCTTTGTTAAATATAGAGTTTATGTTGACATGTGCAACTCGGCTGTTTTCTTGAACCTTTTAGCACAGATAAGACTTTCTTTCCTTGAAAGAAGTCCTTTGTATGATGTTTAGTTTGTTTGCATTGCTGTTAATGTTAATTGTGTTTCTCCAAAAACAAAGTATCATCAGTTGCTTCATCTGTCTGAATTCTTTTAAAATTCTTGTAGCATTCACAAAATAAGCTGTACAGTTCTCCTTTCTGTCCAAGTCTTCAGCTTTCCTTCCCAGCACTTTTTCCAACTAAATAGAGGCCTCAAACTATTTCTGCTTTCCCTCCGTGTTTCATCTGAGTGGGTTAGCAGCACATGCCCTTCCCTCTGGAATTACAGGGCGGGTTCTTGAATAGTAGGGTTGTTCATTCTCTGCCCATCCAGCTCCATTGCTGGCTTGACCCTATCAAAGGCCCAGAAACCGCACATCCTGCAAGGTGCTGGTTTGTGGTGCAGCTACGGATGGTCAGTGACGAGAAGGGAAACACATGAGTGGAGGGCGACGCTTTTCTTAGCTGTCCTGTGGATACAGTGCAAATCAGAAAGGAATGCCCTTTTCACATGTAGGTCTCTCTCTTTTTCTTTCTGTCATAAAAAGAGGGGATTTCTATGTGTGTTCTGTGTGGTTTACAACAAAACAGCATACATATCTGAGGAATTAAAAAAATAAAAAAAGTAAGGGATACTTTGATTCTCCTTTCCTAACATCTCATCATCCATGCAGTGAAATGAGGATGTTAATCAGATTGCTGTTTGCTGTAAGTTACAGATAACAGAAGGTTTTACACATCAATACGATGTGGAGAGTTTCTAAAGCAGATCAGATTATCCAACATGCAGTTCAGAAAGGCCAGATTGTCCATTTAGAATATTGTTTTGTTCAACATTTTTCTTTTTTGTGGGGTAATTTCTGTTTAGAATTAGGTTTTCTGTTTTGTGTTGTCCTGATTGACACATTTGTGAGCTTGAGTTTCAGATTGTTCCCATCATTCACCGTAATCCTTAAATTAACATGAGTATGAAGCACACAGACTCGCTTTATTTCGTCTCTTCTTAGAGTCATAAACAAAGAATTAAACTAATACTGTCTAGTCTTTTTGGTGGCATTTGTTTCAATTAAGTTGGAAGGCAAAAAGTGGGTATGAGGTTGAAAATGAAAAACATAGCCCTGCAGGTCTGTGGTCTTTGTTGTATCTGCTGTGATTGCTTTTAAAATTCATTTTGGTGAACAGTCAACAAATGTTTCATTAAGTGTGAGCATGAAGGACAAAGGGAGGTGTATGTGGAGACAAACGCTGATGTTTGTGACTGTTTCTAAAATCTCTAGAGTCTAGCTGAAGTTCTTACCTGGAAACGATCCAGTCATCAAGAGTTCTAGTATACTTTATGGCATTTTTGATTATCTTACTTGCT
Source organism: Kryptolebias marmoratus (assembly GCF_001649575.2). Lineage (NCBI taxonomy): Eukaryota > Metazoa > Chordata > Actinopteri > Cyprinodontiformes > Rivulidae > Kryptolebias > Kryptolebias marmoratus. The sequence goes on along the minus strand of NC_051440.1, from coordinate 22,442,338 downwards.
TTTCTTTATAACTATATTGGAATGTTTAATTACCAAATAATATTAACTGGGAAGGGGAGCTTAAAAGTCAACTTTGCTGACCTTCTGAGGGCATTCCTCATTTTCTTTTCTGCTTGATATGTCGTCTCTGTTGTTTAGCTTTGTCACTGATACTGTAGCTATTACTGTCTGCAGTCATGACCACAGTGTCTCGACTGTGAAAACACTTTGTCACCCCGAGTCGGCTACATACCCTGCTGGCTCCGGGCTATGGATCAGGTGTCCCTGAATAACTCTGTTCTGCAGAAATGACCTGCACAAAAAAAGCCCTAAAATATAGCAGTAGATAAAATGAACAGGCATGTATGTGCAAAGAGATTAGTTGAACTGACACATTAAATCAATAGTATTGGAAACAAGTGTGGAGATAGTCTAGACAGAGAACAACATTTATTGGCAAAAGATGCTGGAAGTCTAACAGGCTGACAGAATGAGTACAAACATTCAGTCATAGATTTGCCTAAAGTGGCTCCCAAACAAGTCCTACAGACCTGTGACCTCAAGTGTTTATGATTAAAGTATAGAAACCTTGCTAATTAGCCATTTACCAAAGAGCTTCATCAACAATTGTGCTATTTTTCATTCATTTATGACCATTCTATGTCTTTGCAACAGTTAAAGCTAAATATCCTCTCATTCATTTTTCTCAGTGTTCCTTATGAGCATATTATCTTCTGATTTTTAAAAAGTTGTGTTAAACACCAGATGGGGTCTGATTTCATATAAAAGACAAAAGGCTTTATCTTTTGTATCTTATGAAAAGACTTTTAAACTGTAGGAAAGGTATGATGGAAAAATTTAGTGGTTTTGACATCTAAACTTTTTAACACTGTGGTATACCTTGAAACCAATAATCAGCCCATGGCTAGTTGGGAAATCCAAATATTTCTTTAGTCATTCTTTTGTCATTTTGGAGGTTGAATGTTCAGAGTTTGTGTTACTCAAGTCTCTGCCAGCATGCTGCAGTTTTTGTGACTGCAAAAACGGCTAAATAATACAACAGATGAAAGTTTGTGTGCATTTGTTCCAGATGTTTCTTTTACTACACCCCTATGCAGCTCTCTGACCACATAGCATTCGTCATATTGTTACCCCAAACAAACATCCCAACTGTAAGAGCTGCAGACATGCCCAGCCAAGTTTATTGCCTGAGGTTAACTGAGATGAGAATGAGTGTCTGCCTTGACATTGGAGCTTTATCCCCTTTATCTCTCACATCACTAATATCCTCAAAGAAAAGCACAAAGACATGCAAGATGCAAGGTGATGTGTCATTTTTCATTTTCATTTTCAAGTAGGAAACCTGTCAGAGTTGTTTGTTGAGTGAAGTAACCATTTCAATTCAGAGAAGCTGAGGAGCTTTGCCTGAACTAGTTTTCTGTATACAAATTAGCTTTATGTCTGTGTCTTTCACACACAGGTGGAGGTACCTCCTTTGGTTTATTTAATGCAGCCAACAGAGCAATGTAATTCTTGCAGGGTTTTTTTAACCTTTATGTTAAATGGCTCATTGTTCTTAAAGCCACTTACCCACTTTGAATTTTTTGTTTAGAGACTGTCTAAATCTAATACCTGAATACCAGATCTTAAGCTTAAAAGTTATGTTTTGAAAGTTTTTATGATTTTTTGCAGGGGATAGCGATGTCTCTTGATTGGACATTGGTGGATCTTTGTTCATTTACACACTAAAGAAACCTTTCAAACAACTGGACTGGTTATGTCAACATATACTTCATAATGCGCTGCCATTTTTATGTCAGGGGGCTTGGACCCCGATGATAACTGCTTGCAGGTCCAGTCTTCTATTTATATTCCTAAAATCTACTACTCACATCCTGCCTATTTTTCACTTTACGCATTGTGGTCAACACATGCATTTGGAGGTTAGTTAATTAGGCTTTGCTCAGTCTTAAACACTTGGAATTTTCTTTCCAAGGTTTATTCATGCAGATAGTTGTACTCCAGCAATAGCTGGTTTGCAGTCAATTCTCATTTTACAGTTGTGGTATAAAAAATGTTACATATTAACCTAAATGAGCAATGCTTTCTTTTGGTGATGTTAGTTCTGCATGGAAATCATGGTCACTATCAGTTCTGATTCCATTACATGAACTCCTTGCAGGTTTTTGGCTCCTCACAACAAATGTGGTCAATTTTTGCACAGACTAATAAAATAAACAAATCATACTCAGTTGAGAGGGGGATAACTTTCTATTTTTCTTTCCTGTGTGGCTGAGAAAAATGATTCTGTTTGGGTATTTTTCTCCAAGTTATGTTTTAGTAAGAAAGTGCCCCTCTTATTATCAACCTGCACAACTTACTTTTTAAAGTTGCTCAAACTACAAACAATAGTCTATTGACTCCAAACCAGATAATGGAAGCAAGCCCTAGAAATATTGTATTTGAAGTAAAACTTCAAAAGTACTCTTTAAATTTGCTTTGCACCCAAGCTACTGGCAGGTAGTTGTGCAGTAAGAAAAAATGTTGGGAACAATTTCAACAGAGGCATTAAAAGCAGAGATCATTTTTTTAGTTTTTGGTTGATCTTGGACATTTTTCTATCACCCTATGTTATGATTGTGAGTCATTGTTTCTGTTGTGAATCCACAAGTACTACTGATGGAAGGAGAGAACAACATTGAACTTTTCAGTGCTTGGACCTCTGTTGTTAATTGGATAAAAAATGTATATGAACACGTTACATAACCAAAACCAAAGGCATACACACATGCACACAAGCAAGCATTCAGCCACACTAATCTCACCCAGTTTAGTTATGCAGTCCACAGCACCTGACTGGTGTCCAGGTCAAACAAAATGTCTCGATGTTAAAGAGCAGCTGAACAAACATTTGTGCCTCTAAGATGTGCTTTATTCACCCATCATTGGGCTCCTCTTTCTTGTATTTAGTTTGGATCAAAATGATGGTCCTTGCTGGCCACCGTAAAGTCAGCGGTGGATTGATCTCTGTCCTGCTTGGCCCTCTCATCTGTGGGGGCGTTACCTTAGCAACTGTGGCTTTTGGCTCATAAACCATTTTGCAGGGATGACTCTAATTGAGAGAGGTTATTACATTTCAGTTATTGAAAAATTGCACATTCGAATTTAGCCTTGTTTAATGGAACCTACTCAGGTTGCAGTGTTTGTTTTGCACAATTAAAATCCTCTATTCAGACATTGATTATTTTAATAAATGGTTTTAGTGTGTATTTGTGTTTTATATTATACATTTGCTGATTTGGTCTTGTTTTATACTAGGTCCATGAGTTTATTTTGTGTTAAATAATCATAATATTCCAGATCTTAAGTGGCACAACTCATATGACAACCACTAATGCATTTCCTGAGGTTGTCTTGAGGTTTTTTTTTTGTTAGCTGTACTTTTTTCTGCTCTAATAGGCCTGCAATGATAATGAAAACCTCGAGCTGTGCTTAAGAAGAGAGAAGCTTTTGTTGCAGTGTTTTGTTCGAGTGAAGGAAGCCATTTGTTTATGGCAGAGCTGCGATAATATGAAAAGTAAAATGAGAAAAACTGTAGTCCGTTATGGGAGTAGGGTTCATTGTGTGCATGGTATAGAAATAAAACTTAAAAGTCAGTGCTGTTGGTTCTGCTCATATTGTTTTGAAGAAGCGGAGCATTATAGGCAGACTTTTTTTTCATTTTGACTTCAGTCACTCTGGATCACAGTAGCCTATAGTACTTTAAAAGAACGTCTCTTTGTGGTTTTGGAAGCTGCTAAGATGTCAGTCACATGGTGTAATGGAGAACACATTGCCAGTTCTGTAATATTTTTTGCGATAAAATGCTTTAGCAAAACTGGCAGCATGTTGTGTGTAATTTAGCTGCGCTTGAAGTGGAAGTTGGTTGGAATCTGTTTAGACATTTTGGCAAATCTCTTCTACTGTACACCAGCCAGGACTTTTGTTCGAGCTGCAGCATGTTCCTGACTGTTACAAGTGTCAAGAAAAGATTTCTTGTCTTTTATTACGTGCTTATCATAAGGAGTCTGACTTGTTGGTTTGAAGCAGACCAAAAGCAGTAATGTAGTCCCAGATATGACAGAATCTAACACAGTAAACATATATATTTACACATACCTGCTTGGGCATAAGCCAGGTGGGGTTGGTAGTCCAATTCATGATACATTGTGATCTAGATTAACTTTTTCTGACTTCAGTGGCCTAATGCATTCATCACATGAGTTTTGAATCCTAAGAATACCATGTGATATGTTTAACTAGTCACGGCACAGTGTTTTTTAAGTTAACTGTACATGACATTCTGTGTCATGACTTATTTGTCTGTTAAATCAGGCTGTCAAATTCAGAACCTTTGTCATCTGTGTTACTTTAAGAGTGTTACAGAGACCACAAGGTAGACCAATTGATCTATGTGATAGGTTTGTCCAACGGTAAGGTTGCTGGTGATTTAATAAACATTTTTAGTTCCCAATTGTGAACACAGTTGCAAATAATAAGGCAAATTGATAAATTCTAAACTGTTTAAGGGAGTTTTTAATGGATCTTTTACAAACATTTCTATCCATCCTAAACATTTTTAATCATCACAAGTCATGCTCTGTCAAATTTATAAAAGTCACAAACATCTTTTTTTCACTGCATGGATAAAACTGCTTTTAGTTTATTTTTTTGCCATATAAAAGACATTTGTCACAGAGGAAAAAAATCATGATTTATGGTATAATTAAGTGTGGCAGTAGAGCCTTGTTTATCAATCCACACAAAATGTCAGAAGATTACATGCCACAGACAGCGAGCTCTTTCTGGCATGTGATCCTGCTCTGCTGTAATGAAAAGCTTGTGCTCTGTTTGAAACTCATCGGCCACTTTGATGGCATTCATCTTATCTTGTATCCAGCCTTAAGAAGAGGCAAAGTGAACCCCCACCCCCACCCCCATAGTTCCAAACCCTAGATGTGAAGCAGATGGTGATGCCTGGCACCCTCCTGTATCATGCCTCCCCACGCCTCAGCTGCTATTTCAGGTGCTGCTGATGATCTGCTCTACATGTGTAAATGCAGCCGATGCTGGGACTGATGCGGTGCATCATGTTCCAAATGGCTCTTGGTGGAAAATGTAATCACTTGGAGAAATTGTAGACATTCTCTGACAGTTTATATTCTTTTGTGTTTCCCAAAAAGAAAGAAAAAAATTGCAGTATCAAAAGTGACAAATCATATTTCAGACAGATGAATCTATAGCAAACTTATCTTACTAACTTAATTATATTTGGGTTGGAAAGAAACAAAATGTTATTTCTCTATCTCTCTGACATCAGCTGTTTTTTTTTCTAACTGAGGCTTAGTTTCTCTCTCAGAGCATCAACTCTCTGGGTCAGTACTCATCCTGCTTACAAAGCACTTTCTGTGAATAGAACAAACCAATCTGGCAAATCAGAATGCATTCTGAACTGCAACTTTAGACATATTTGCTCCCATGAATGGGTTTATGGGAAGTGTGCGTTCTCCTTTGGAGTTCTTGGATAAAATCCTGTTGAGAAAATATAAGTGTATTAGACAAAACCGATTGCAAAAAAGAATTATTATTGCTCTTTCATTGTCAAACAGATTTCCTTTCTGACATCAAGTCAGCTAGAATTGTTACTGCCTTTAATGTCCACTCATACCAACATGTAATGGTCGGGGAAACTCTGATTTATCCATCCAGGACTGAGGTCTCCACATGTTTATCACTCCTAACAAAACGGTTGGAATGAATATGTAACAATAGAAGAAATCTTGCTTGGACAAGATAATGGTTCTAGCTATAGAGAACCTTTGGATTATTGTGGTGAGAAATTTAAAAGCATTGAAGGGGCCCTTGGCACCCTCAGATCATTCAGTTAAATTAGTAAAAAAAACAAAATCAGTTTGACACCTGAATTGTTTTTAGCATGGGGTGCAGATAAAGCTCACTGTGATCAAAGGGAGATGCTTGACGGGTCTCAAACTTCGTCTTTCATTTCAAATATTTGCCTTAGGGATTAAATTACTTTCTCTGTTTCAGCTAAGTGTCAGTTCTCAGATCATGCTTACAATAAGATGAATAAACGTCAAAAACTTTTATTTTAGTTTAGATTTTAAAAATATTTTTTATTGCAACTAAAAGGATGTATTGCTGCTTTACATTGTGAGGAGTATGTTCTGAAACATCCAGCGTAGCTTTTATTTTCCAAGTAGTTTTAAACCCACTTCCCATGAGGAGCTGGCTGAACCAGTCAACACGTGTGGTGATGAGCTCAGCCCCCAAAGACACTAAGATCTGGGAATTATGCCCTTTGGTTCTTTGGCGCTTGTTTGTATCTGTGCCCACATTTTAGCATTATAGCAAAATGAATAATTTTCAAGGGCTCTCTAGTTAATCTTTGTCAGCTTGCACATGATGAAGAAATTAAATTTCTAAAACACTAGATTGCAATTAACCATTTTCTGCTCTGTATGGTTTTAAACTGAATGCTAGGAAATCAGCGAATTTCTTCTGAAAATCTGTATTTTTTTCTGTTATATTGTATTAAAGTAAAAAAAAAATTCAACCATGGGATTACATTTTGGCGAGCGCCTGGTGGCCGGGCTTTCACCCATGGAGCCCGGCCGGGCACAGCCCGAAGAGGATACGTGGGTCCCCCTTCCCATGGGCTCACCACCTATGGGAGGGGCCAAAGGGGTCGGGTGCAATGTGGGATGGGTAGTGGCCGAAGGC
>NC_051440.1:22327438-22432767 GCF_001649575.2 Kryptolebias marmoratus | reverse complement strand
GAGGAAGACCCAGGACACGCTGGAGGGACTATGTTTTTCGGCTGGCCTGGGAACGCCTTGGGATTCCCCCGGAGGAGCTGGCCCAAGTGACTGGGGAGAGGGAAGTCTGGGTCTCCCTGCTTAGGCTGCTGCCCCCGCGACCCGACCCCGGATAAGCGGAAGAGAATGGATGGATGGATGGATGGATGGATGGATGGAATTACATTTTGTGAAGATGGAAAAAAAACTTTAATCCAATCAATATTCAAAACAACTAACAACTCAAAATAACTTTCACACATGGTTTTGAAAAAACTTTTCTTTTACTGACTTCACAAGATGAAACTGCACTTTCTTTAAATGTAGCTTCTAAAAATTGTAAAGCTCTTAACATGTAGTTTTTTTAATTGTATATGGATAAATATACCACATTTAAAAATATATTTTGACTAATAAAAGATACACTAACCCTAAAGTTGGAAGAAAGATGATTTTTGGATATAATTGTAATCATGCCAGATACACTGAAGTTGTCCTTGTCCTATTTAGAGTGTTTAGCAATTGTAATCACTATGTATCATTTTATTATGGCTCACAAATGCTTCCAAGATAAATTGTTTTTCAGAATGACTGTAATATAAAATAGCTTCTTTGTGATAAAATTTGTCTGATGGCACAGACAATAAAACAGAAATCAGAAAAGCTGCTTTGTGCAAATTTGGTCTAGAAAGTTTTGTTGACAAAATGTTTTTGTCTCCCCATGTGGGTGGTCAGCAGATGGAAAAGAGTTCAGAAAGGAAATAATTTTCAGTGAACAAACATCAACCATATGTGGATGCAGGGTTAAAACTGAGCAAAGAGTGCATGTTTAGCCTTAATTTTCCTGTAGTGAAATGTAAATGCACCTAGCACCAGACCTGCACTGTCCTCTGACAGTCGGTTGCTTTCTAGCCTTAATTTACAGATATGTCAGCTTAGAGCTACGTCTTCTATTGTCAGTGCTTGACTTGGAAAATGAATGATTTAATGAGTTTTCCTGTTCAGTCATGAGTGTAATTGACTCAAATGATCGAGTTCCCTTTTTTTATCGCAGCCACAGTAGTGTTGTTTTAATCCCCACATCCCCAGGAGATGGAAACAGTTGTAAGGTTTTACTCATTCATTAGAAAGCCTGGACTCTAATGTAGTTGAGTTTTGAATCAACCTCTCTTTAAAGTTTGACAGTGACCTGAAGTTCTTTATAATTATGTTTTGACTTAGTAATTTTGGTCAAGACTGTAATTGGCTGTTGAGATCTCACTTTTCACATTATTGATGAGGCTTATTCTGGTTGAAAATTGAAATGCTACAATAGATATTCACTTAGATTCAGTATGGCTTTTAATTTATTAGAACTGTTGCAACTTTTAACACAGGGAAATGAAGCGGAAGGATTTGAACAACAAACATAAGGACCTTTTAGGCTTCTTCCTGCTTCACTGAGCAGCTGATTGGCCATTAAGTAGCTTGATTGACTAAATATTGATAGACTCCAAAAAAAACTTTTAGGGATCCTTTTCTGGCGTTCTCTTGCTTGTATTGCTCTTTAATTGTCTCATCAAAGTATTACCTTTGTTTTAGTATGCTTTACTTCAATATTAATAAGTAATGGCAGTCTAGATTCAGTATTCTGAATCAATGCCAAGCCTAAGTTTTACTACTACTACTACTACTACTACTACTACTACTACTACTACTACTACTACTACTACTACTACTACTACTACTAATATTACTGAAGTTGTTTTTGCTCTGGTTCATTCTTTTGATATTAAGAGATGTGGAAACTAAAGTAAATTAAAGCAGTTAACATACATTTAATTTGTAGTAAAAGATGCAAACAGACTAGCAGCACTCATTATTTGTTAATGTTTGTCATTTGATGAAGTTTATTGGTTTCATAAATCTGTAAAGTCAAAAGTAAGTAAGAAAGAACTTGTGCAATGTAAATATAATTTCCCTGCAACTCTTTACACATTGTACTAATAAATACTGAATAATATAAATACTCCTTTTTGCACTTTTACACCAAAACATGTGACCGTATAATGATCGCCATTAATTTCCTGCATTCATGAAAAAAGAAATAAAACTAAACATAGCACTGCATTTTTTTCTGGAGGGTTCATGTTATTTGTTCTGCTAGTGATACTGACATCAAGGATCAGACTGAAAAGGATTTATAATTAATACCATCAGTAATGTGAGCAAATGTAGCTGTTTTTTTCTGCAGGTGGTTAAGGAACAATTAAATGTTACTTTTCATCTGTTAAGCAACTTTGTTTCTTTGTTATTCAGGATATCTGTTACATTTTCAGATCCTTCCTTTAGTTCTGTTTTCTTCACCTTATGAATTTTCCATAAGTAATTTGATGACACAGTCGATCTGTCCCAGCAGCTTAGTTTCTTAGTAGAGGTTTAACTTCTTCACACCAGAACTGCTTAGTTTATTCAGTGATGATCCGATATCACACAGCAAATGTTTCATTCTTGTTTCTGTTAGGTTTTGTATTAGTAGCCCTGTATCAAAACTTTAATATTTAGGTGATATTATTTCTATCATCATGCAGTCAATGCACAATAAAGTTTGTCATGAAACTTTAATCCTTGTTTTGATTATTTGACATCAACGTAACTTTGTATATTTGGTTAGTGCAACAATAAATACACACTAAAAAATTACAGACTCTCGTCTTTATAATGACATCTAATAAGTACAAATGTTTGGCAAAGATATGCTGCACCTTCAAAATAAGATTACCTCATTGGTGTCTGTTTGGATCTAGATCACCCCTGTTTCCTCTGCTAAAGATGACTGTCTTACTCTACTTTCCTTTAAGAGAAATAAATTATACAACAGCAAGATAGGCAAGATGGAACATGCAGAAGAAACATTTATGTAGCGAGAGTGTTCGTCTGCTAGACCTCAGTTGTTCTTTTGAGCAAGAAATAGAAATGAAGGGTGCTCTGATAGCATAATTTGTTAATAATGGTCACTTGGTAATTTACCTGCAAGTAGAACTTGTTTAAGAAAGGCCTGCCCTTCTGCTTTTAAATTAGATTGAGTGCATGCATCTGTATGAGCACTCGGGTTTGTTCTTTAACTCTCCATGATGGGAAACAGGTTCTACCATCCGGAAGCTTTTTCAGCTTAAATGAAACACTTGAGACCAGTTTTGTCAACCCTGCCAGCCTCCTTAAAAGCATTAAAGAGACTCATAACTAAAGGATAATGAGCAGCTTCGGCCTGTTCAGTAATTCTCTTGTGCATAACTGCTGTGCCAGAATTACATGTCCTGTTGATCATTTAGGTTTTTTTTTCTATCAGTAGCCTTTTGATGTACTGAACTTTTAACAGTGCCTGTACTTCATGAAGGATGGTTTCTTTGTGTCCCTGCAGCTTTTAACGTTCTCCATATAAACCCATTTTTTCACCACTCAGCCTTTTAGCTTTTTCCTCACGTGTCTTCTGTCTTTGTGTGTCTCTGTGCAGAGATCAGAGCCCAGCTGGTGGAGCAGCAGAAATGTCTGGACCAGCAGACAGAAATGCGAGTCCAGCTGCTGCAGGACCTTCAAGACTTCTTCAGAAAGAAGGCAGAAATTGAGATGGAATACTCCAGGAACCTGGAGAAACTGGCTGAACGCTTCATGGCCAAGACCCGGAGCACCAAGGATCACCAGCAGTACAAGTGAGGAGATGTTCTTCTTCTGTCATTAAACAAGACTTCTTTAACCACAGCTGTGAGAAAAATCTTGAATTTTGCATCTCTTTGTGTTGTGCATACAGTAGGATTTTTGGGGGTGGGTGGGGGTGGGGTTCTGTGCAATCAATCTAAAAATTTGACTGCAGTATCAACACAAAATCAGAGTTCTGGAGTGTATTGTTAATATATTAAAAACTCCTGATAATATCCCATTTGCATTGGTAATCATATTTTTTGTTTTTACTCTAAACTCTTGTGCATCTAACTATTATCTGTGGCTATTCAGATTTTACTAAAGTTTGAATTAAATCCCACTGAATTAAATTGAAATAACATAGAAGGATTCTTGGTTAACTCTATTTATTAACTTTCAAAGCAGATTAGATGTATTGGAGTAAAAGTCAAGCAGTAAGGTCAAAAGAATCACGCACTCACCTGTGGGTTATACAGGCTCAATTAATGGTCAATAAAAGAACGGCTTGTTTGAGTTGGAAGTTGTAAGAAAATGCTTAGTCATCAACCTTCTTGAGAAATTCAAGCTTGGCCATTATGTAAATGATAATAAGTGTGTTTAGGGAAAAACACACATATTATCTGCTGGTATATGGTCAGTCAGAGGGTAGAGGCTTGTTTATTTTTAATTCTTTTGCTTTTAGACATGAATTCATCTACACAAGTCACAACTATAAAAGTTGCAAGGATGAACTAAACCTTAAATTTAATTTAAAATAGATTTACCCAGCTGTGAGGTATATGAAAGCAGGCTAAAATGAAATTAGAAGCTTCAGCAGACTGTTAACGTTTCCTTTATTATTATTTTTTCTCATTTCTGTTCCTCTGGTATTCCTCTCTCTGTCATCTATTAACATCACAGTTTGACTAAACCACCTTTATAAATACTAATGCAGTTGAGTGTTTTGAAGTTGTTGTTTTTTTTTTTTTGCATTATTACACTGCGTGAGTTTGCTCATGGAAAACAAACCAGACAATAAAATCATAAAAGCAACCAAAATAAAACGTATGTTTTCCTGTGCTGTCTGTTAACAGAACCCTGAACTCCATCTGAAACTCAAATGGCTCTAACATCTGTGCGCTCCCATGTCTGTAACGAGCACAGAGACTCCAGTATAAGAGCTCTGAGGTTTTCATTGGGTCATGTACTGTCTCGTCACCACATTCACAGGGTAAACATTTGGCAAGTTGCTATGAACACATTTCTCAAGTAAATATAGGTCATTTGGAAAAACATTAAAAACCTTCCTGTGAGTTTTAAATCGTGTGTCCCCCCTTTTTTTTTGGCTCCTCACATAAACAGACAAACAGTACGGCCTTAGTATTCTCTGGAGTTATTTTCTTTTTGGCAGATTTGTCTGTGGTGTGAAAAAGAGTATTCTTTTATGTAACTTTAAGCCAGTTTCCATATGACACATTTTTATGAAAAAAAAACAGCAAAATGCAAAAGTTGTATTAAAAAAGGCAGCTAACTCTGGTGATTAGTTTAAAGAGGCTGCATTTATAGAAGTGACTGCTGCATTTCATCAAACTGACAACATATTCTTTTTTTTTCTTTTAAACTGCTTTGATTTGCATCGTTTGGAATGTTCTCACTTCATGATAAACACTGTAATTGCTCCTCACATGGGTGTTTGCTTAAACTGCAACTAGGCAACGAGCCAAACACAGGTGGAGGTTGATGCTGTACCTTTGTGGTCCCACGTTGTCTTTTAATTAACCATAATGCCGGTGGAGCTACATAAACTTGATGTTTTAGTGACCTGTTTCCAGTTATGCAAAAATGTCATTGGTGTTACGGTGTGGAACTAGGTTGTTGCTGTACAAAGGTGAAAGAATTGTTCATAAACTATATGTCATGTTATTATAAAAACCTAAAGCAGCATTTCTCACACTACTATGAGCCAGGAAAACATTTTGACACAGTAGGAGTTCAGTCCCTCGTCCTCCTCAGGAGTGAAATTCATTTTGCTGTGCATGTCAGAAATCACGCTCTTTTCTCCACTTGGGGGGTATTCCAGTGACACAAATCTGGAGAGGAGTGAAGTTTGCTTCAGGGGAGCTTTCTGCTCAGCTAGCTTTTGTAAAGTCTGACAACAAATAACAGAAAGACAGCAGCAGAAGACAGATGGTATAAAACTTTTTTCCCCTAAAAAAGTTGTATTTTTTTTAAATCTCCCCAAAAGTAAATCTTATTGTAAAAATATAAAGCTTTGTTTTGAAATGAAAGTGACTATAGTTTCTTTATGCTGTACATTAAGAGCTGTAAGGCCACATTGCAGGCCACCACTAAAGTTTATTAATGAAAGATTTTAATCAGCATGCACCAGAGGACTTCACTGTTTTTCCTCCTCACTGATAAAGAGCTCCTATTTCAGGACCCTGCATACTAAAGTGGTAATTATCCTTCTTTGTCAGCATCATCTGCTGTATGAGAGTGCAAGTATGTTGACATTGACCCAGTTACTCACAAATTTGCACAGCATGAATAGATGGAACACACACCTATGCAAACATGGTCAGGGAAGAAGTTCCTAATGAGTTCTCTCCTTTATTTTTCTGCTTTTCTGCAGACATTATTTTCCCCTGTTATATCTGTGTTTCAGCCTCTTGAGGGCCCAACTATCTTTTGGAATCTGTCTGACCCAGTTCCTGCCCTGACTAAGGGGGGAAATGATGACATTGAGAGATTTTCCTGCCATTATGTGAGGTCTGAGTGTTATGCTGTAATGGCCTTTGAGAGAGTCCTGCACTGGCCTTCTTTTGTTGTCTTTTTACTGCAGGCCTCAAGTTTGTAGGCCAGACGCAATAAATATAAGTACTAATAAAATTAAGTTCACATGTTATTTGCTATGTCTTTATTATAAGAAGAAACAGTTTATCTTGTCAGATGAGTGCATAAAACAGTTTATAAAGAAATTGTCCTCTTTCTGATTAATATGTTATATTTTGTGTTATTGCTGAACTTCACAAAGGAAAACGTTGCTGTTTTTATTGCCAGTCTGCTGTTGTGACTCAATGAATATCATAAGCCACACTGACTGTCCTGCAGCTTTTCTCTGAACTAGACAATGTGTATACTTTATTAATTTAGCCAATTTGCAGATTGCACTTCAGATATTTTAGATCCAGTCATGTTGACTTATCCTTTTCAATAATAGTGACATAATGAGTATATTTAACACAGCAAAGGACAGCTCTTGAACTCTAGATATGCATCTGTACATACAAGGAATTAACATGCTGCTTTCACATTTCTAGATTTAGTCACATAAAAAAAGCTTCCCACTCCCTAATACATACATGCATAAAGAAAGGAATATGGTATCTTTTGACAGTTATTATTACTGTCCAGCAGAAATGCCACTGTAGCTTTAGGACCACTTATTTCTTTATTAATCAGGTAACCTTTGCATGTCCTAACACCTGTGCATGTGACATCAGTGAATGTGTATATATTATGTAGTATATTTATCCACATGTGTGGCTTGGCCTTTACAAAATGTAGCTGACATTTCAGCTGACTGGAATGTTAGTATCAGTTATTCATTGGCTTCGTTTTTGCTCTCCCAGCAGATGTGTCGCCGGTACTGAAGGCTAGTTCAGGGCTGGGTCACTCGCAGAGAGCAAATTTTCACCTGTTGTGTTGACAAGTGCTGCCTGTCAGTGCAAACTTACTTTGTGACAGGGGAGCAGAGGCGAGTCTCCATATGGTTCCTGCAAGACTCGACCTAAGACCCAGCTTTTCAAACCTCCCCCAAACATACACAAACACATGTACAGGCTCATATTCAGTGCTGCGTTTTTGCATGCACAAGGAATGTTATAGATTAACCCGAAGGAAGTCTGCCTGCAGGCCGGTGCTTACACAGGGCCCCAGCTCACTGTGGCCTGGACAATGTCCTACAGTTAGCTTGGAACCAGCCAGCACACAGTACAGGAAATGGCTCTCAGACTTCTCAGTTTTTTTTAAATCTTCTATTCTTACCCTTTTACTTCAACGTCATTCTTTTCCGCTGTCTCAGTTTTTACATAATTCTACATATCAGCATCATTTTAAAATAAATGTCTGCTTTCTTCAGTCTTTCTAAAATATTGGATTATTTAGCTGCAGAAAAAATGGTTTGCAGTTTGAATTTAGTGTACACCACAGCACCAAAACTGGATTAAAGTTAAAAATTACCTTCTTATCGAGTGCTTGTCTCTGTACTGGTCCTGTTATCTTTACACTACTGACCATCTAAATAGAAAGATTTAAACACACTGGAATGTAAAGTAGTGCTTCGGACAGATTTAAGTCTTATTAAATGGTACAGTCCAGTTTGTAAATCTGCAAATCTACTGGTGTTTCCCAGGGTTCTTCACTTGTAGAACATAGTTCCTCTGTTTTATTGATGACACCCTGCTTTATTTTCAAACTATATGAAACCAATGTGATTTCAATGATACTGAAAGATGCAAGTTTGTCTTGGAGCCACAAAGGCCTGGATGGTTTCTATTTCCAAATTCAGAAGAACTCATTGTTTTTGGCCCCATACATCTAAATCACCATATAACCACAAATTGTTGTGACTCAGGGCAGAATGGGTTTGGCATCCAGTGCTGAAGTGGAACAGTTTTTACCAGAATTTCCTTTTTCAATTTCCATATTTTCCAGCTATGGTGGCCTCTTGTATCTGTAAAATGTATAAAAAATCAGGAATATCACAATTTAAAGCAATTCTGAGAAACTGATCCATGCATTTGTAACTTCTAAACCAGGCTTTTGCAGTGTCCTTTTAGCCGAGTGTTCAAATAATTCCCTGAAAATCTTTCCGTTAATCCCAAGCTCTGTGACCACAGAACTGACTGGAACCACTAAGACAGATCACATTTCTACTTCTGTAGCCTTACTGCAATGACTCTGCAAAGTTTGGAAAATAATTCAAAATCCTCCTAATTAAATGCAAAGCTGCAATTGCCCAGATTTGATTTGTTTAAAATGTTATTGTGCTCCTAAACGCATCCTACATTCTTAGTATCCAGTTTTTAGACTCTTCTCCTGTGGATCCAGGTCTTTGTTTGGACTGCTGACTTTAGGGCAAAGTCTAAAACCACCAATTTTAAAGAGCTTTCACTTAGTGGAGGTGTTGGCAATTTTTGACTTTTGTTTTACATGTTTGTTTTAATGCCTTGCCTGGTTGCCTTTGAGGTCTTGTTCCCTGCAGTTTTCACGTAGCATTTGAAAAGGGTTTTATAAATAAACATGAGTTGAGTTTCTCTAAGACTAAAACATATATTTAAAGTTTGTGTGACACTTTTCTTTGCTTGTAGAAAATCATCTTGACATTATTATTATTTTCCAAGCTCTCCACCAACCACAGCATGTGACACATTGTTTTAAGCTTTGTTCATATTCTCATCATTCACATTGAGAAAATGAGGCTGCAGAATTTTCATTTTCCCTCCTGGCATCTCACTGTTTCTTCTGGTCCCTTTAGAAAAGACCAGAATCTGCTGTCGCCAGTCAACTGTTGGTATCTGCTGCTGAACCAGGTTAGGAGGGAGAGTAAGGACCATGCAACACTGAGTGACATCTACCTCAACAACGTCATCATGAGGTTCATGCAGATCAGTGAGGACTCCACACGGCTACTCAAGAAGGTGAGGCTAGAAAATGTTATGGCAAACAAATATTTGGACCAACTTCCTACTGCTGTGAATTGCTGAATTCTTATCATCTACCATTCCAGAAGCTGTAAAAGGGAAACATACTTAAAGTATAGGTGCCTTGCATTAGTTTTACACATTTTGTTAAATATGCGTCACTCTTGACAACCAGGGGAGAACTTTTTCATTTATGATGAGGAGAGTTTTATCCCTTTGTCCAGTGGAAAACTTTGTTTTATGAATTTATTAGTTATTTGGCTTACATTGCTTTTCAAGAGGCCTATGGGCAAATTTTTGATGATGTTTTGATAATTCAGGTCAGGCAATGTGACAAAACATGTATTTAGAGATTTACAGATTGTTAGTATTTAGTTTAGAATAATTACAGAACCATATGGAAATTTGGTTTTAAATGAGCACAATGTTTTTAGATGCAGTTTTTTATTAGTTATAGTAATTTCCATTTGTAAGCACTGTGACTGCAACTTGCATATGTTTTTTTTTTCACATCTTCTCATCTGTTCTTAATGAATCTGTCCTTTTGAAATTTATTTTTTAAAACGATTTATATTAAACCCAAACTTGAAGGGGTCAGAAATGATTTTCCTTTCTTCAATGAACAAAACAGTTGAACATCCCACTAATACAATCCAGATTTTTCACGAGGTCAGATCATGCAGCAGCCTATCCAGTCTCTCAGCCCCTCCAGTCTTTCATTTTTGATTAACCCAGTCATTTGACAACAGTGTATATTTAGTTGTATGATCTGCAGGAAATTATATTCAGCTCTGCCTCTGATGGGATGTCGGCCTGTTGAGCCCCTGTGGTTGAACTTTCTGAATTAGAGTAATGCAGTAGAACCTTGGTCACCGCACCTTCAGATCGTTTGCCTCCACTCTCTCATAGCTTTGTGACCAAAACCAATCTGCTGCTTTTTTTTCCCACCGCAAAGATGACAACTCCCTAACAGATTATGAGCTCCTTGCAGCAGGAGTCGCATGAACCCACCGCAGGGCTAAATTACAAAGTGCTCTTTCTTAAGTGAAGTTGCCTTTGTGTCAATTTAGATCTCTCACTATTTAGTTTCTCTCCTCTTTCTCTACTTTACTTCAATCTCTTAAAATTGTACATTCATATTTAAAATGCATTTTTAAAAATTTGTTTTCAAACAGCTCTGTGCGATTGTGGTTCCATCTGATTGTAAAGGGATTAAGTCCAAATACACAACAAAACGTCTTGCACACATTTTTCTAGTCCTTATGGTTCTGCTTAGGAATCCAGCTGTAAAAAATTAGACTCATTTTTAAGAGGTTAGTCATGCTATAGTCCCCCAACATTCCTTCATATTCCTAATAATCAACTTCCTTTAATGTTAATTTTACATTTTAGTGCAACTCTAAAGGAGTTTTGAATAATAATAATTTGGAGTATAGATGCATACTTCTCTCTTCTTTACCTTAATCACTGCTGCTGTGGAATCTGCAGAACGAAACCACATTAAGGAATGTCTGTCCCTTTAAAGTTTGCAGTTTCTTTGTGGATCCAGGTGACATTTTGCAGACAAACAGCTGCCTGGTGGGAGGTCACAGCTCGCCCTCTAATTAAAGCTTCCCTGAGCTTTTGATCTCAGCAGAGCTGCAATAATGAGGCACAAACAACAGAGAAGTCCCCTATGTTACGTGGGACTCCTCGCAGTGGTGAGGAGACAGCTGTACTGTTGTCATCCTCGCAGCACATCAAAGACCCGAGCTTTGTTTCCTCGTATGTTCAGAGTTCATGCTGTGTGATGTAAGCACTGAGAAGGACCAGAGAGGGGCCCTGGCATCTTCATCAACATCCTCTGGTTGACCTGTTTCATGTTTGACTTTTTTTTCCTTCAGTGCTGCCTCAAGAACGATTTTTTTAAACAATTGCACAATCATAACCTTTTTTTAGAAACACTTTAAGTGAAAGAGTCGAGCAGTGGATCTAGTTTTCTTTATGCTTGAATAGGTCTGATCACATGTATTCAGTTTTTATTATTCATACAGCTAGCTCTTTGTTTTATTCTGCCCTGTTTTATTTATGAGTGTCACATTCTGTGGATGCATCTACAAGGTGGAGTTCCTAAAGCCTGAGGCCATTTCAAACTTTTCCAGCAGGCAAAAACGGGCAATTTTCAGCTGCTTCACTTTCAGGGTTCTGGTTTTGTGCACGCTGTCTTGCTGTTGCTGATGTTGCTACTTTTCATACTTGAAATACATACCATAATTGCTTTCCTCTAGCTATTAATTGTCATTTAGACACTATTCACTTTTGTATTAAACCTTATCTCACTTTAGCCAGACATACCTGTAAAATTGATGAAGTTATAAATAGATATACCACCCTTTTTTCAGTCTGACTCAAATCATTCCGGTTTAATTTTCTTTTTCAGACTGCAGATTCTTAAAATTGTCTCTGCTTGCTTATCTGCTGGAAATCCTATTCTGTTGATAAAATCAGCTCATTTAAGAAAAGCGGGTGATGGTCCTGCATCTGTGCCTGTGCACAATTAGGCAGCAGCTTCAGCAGCAGATCCTGAAGTTCTTTAAGGAGCACAATTTTCAAGAAACATGCTGTAGGTGACTACTGTTCTGGGTGCTTGCATTGCAGAAATGTTCCCTGGCAGGATAGTTTTCTGAAATTAATGTTTTACACAGCTGTATTTTCTTCTCATGCCTGTTGTTGACATGTGGGCGTTGGAGACTATTTTCACAATGACCCAGTGCTCATTCATGAAATTAGGCTTCTTAATCAAAAGGCACAGCATGCCTTTCACGTTTGAAAATCTGGTTTGCAGAGATATATTTTTTATTCTACGTCCATCAATAACTTGGTTGCATTTATGCTTACAAAAAAATCCAACACTCTTTTGGTTCTGCTTGCGTATGTGTGTGTGTTCGTGCGTGTGTGTATCTATGCATCTTCCTGAAGGAGAAGCACCTTCAAGAAATTGACATTTTAAAAGAATAGAAAAAACTTGACTGTCACCACACTGGGCTAATTCATAATGAACTAAGTTTACTGAACATTGCATCAGCTTCTCAATTTTCTAAATGTAGAGTATTAGATGCTTTAATTGAAAAGTCATATCTCTACTATATTCCCACTCATGTACTGGGGCAGTGGTGGGGGTGTTGTCTTGCCTCACATTGGCATGCTGCAGGTGCTCGGAATCAAACCCCCAATCATTGACAAGCAACCTCCTAACCACTGGGCCAAAGCCCAGCGACGGTGCACAGCACACAGTCAGCACTGACTAACTTTTCTTTCTTTAACCTGAGCATTCACAGAAGTTTAAAATGCTCCTTTCTAACTTCCCAAAGTCTGTTTTTTTTTTAATCTATTTAACTTCAACAGAAGCTGCAAAACAGTTTTACAAATATAGTGTACTATGAAAATGATCTTTTTGCTACATGCTAAGCCCAATAAACAATGCAAATCAAAATGTATTTTTCTAAAACCCGAAGTATTTTTTATATTTGAATCAGTGTGTTACATAGATGGTACATATGTATGTCATTTGGACTCAGTTTGAGATACAGTGGCAGGACAGGGATATACACTGAGTGCCCCACACACTCACACAGGCCCTGCAGGGTATTCAGCTGCCATTCCTGCACCATGATTAATGTCAGCAGCAATATGAGACCCACCACTCCCCAAAGGCTGCCTTGGTTTCTCCTTTCTGGGGATGTTTTATCTTTCTAATGTGGATGGAATACAGATGCTATGAACTTAAAAGGGAAAACCCATTTGTAAAAACCTTTTAATGAATTAGCCTAAATTGGAAAGCCCCCAGCTGAGATTCTTTTTAAAATGAGAGGGGAGAAGTTGTGCAAATTAAATCAACAACATCGGTTGTGCAACAGACAGAGCATTTGGTAAACAGCTATTGGTGCTTGTAATTTGAGGTACACGGTTTATGGGTTACATTTAGCAACAGACTTGAAGGGGAGATTTCAGAGTTCAACTCGTTGCTCTCAGTGTTATCTTTTCGAGAGAAAAGCTGTTTAAATTGGTCTTGAATGTAATGTCACTTCACTGCCACGTCTGTCTTTACTTCTCCTCTCACTCACGCACACACAGTCTCACAGCTCATCTGATCCCTGAGAAAGCTTTTCATTGAGCTCTGGATCCCATCCCAGCCTTCCAAAGGAGGAAGAGCTGACGTGTGTTTGATCTGACAGACAGTCAAAGGTTTTGTCCGTTAAACTAATTGTTAGTTCTAAATTTTCCCACAGGAGTTGATCTGTTATTGAGGATCTATGTGCAGACATTTCTAGTTAAAAGGAATTTACTTGACTGAATAAATAGATCAGCCTTTAATTCAGCAAATTAGTGAGTGTTTTACTCCCCTATCTTTGCTGTATCCTCAAACAGCCCCGAAGTAACCTTGCACCAAATATAGTTCTCCCATGTTCTGGTTATCCAGGCTTATGGGCTGTTTTCTCCCTGATTAACTAAGAGCTACAAATCAGGGTGTTTACTCTCTCTGTGGTGGTCAGCAAGGTGTCTCCGATCAGCCAGGGCTCCAATCTGGACTCTAATTTCAGACACCAGCCCAACAAGCAGTAATTGAGTGTAATCCTCTTTGCTGTTTGTGCACGTGTCTGCAGCTTTACCTAAGGGCAACTTTTCAAACTTTCAGACTTTTTTTCTTTTAAAACAGCATTTTAAAACAACAAAAGTACAATAGTGTAGAAGCAAGCAATAAAATATATAGAAAAAACAGACAAAGTCAAAGCTAAATAAGCGATACAAGCAGTTCGAAAAAGTGTGCTAACAAATGCCCACCCCTCACATATATCATTACTCTGTCACATAAACAGGAGAAAATCATAAAAATCAAAACTGATTGATTTAAAAGCCCAGTTTAAAAAAATAAAAGAACAACACTGGCAAATAAGCTAAGAATACATCAGGCAAAAGCCCATTTTTTCTTGTTTTATCTAAACAAACAAAATGCAAACTCTGTATATGGTTTCTCTGTTCTTAAATAACCCACAATCTTCACTATAAACATCCCATAAAATACGATTTATAATTAATTCAAAAAAATTCAAGTGTCTTTTTAAAACCAATTACTGATTTCTTAGTTCTCAACTCATCACTAAGTTCATTACATAATATAACTCCTAGAATTGAAACATCTTTATTATCCTGATTTACTTTTTTTCCCTTAATCAAGAAAAATACTTGAAAAAGATGAACAAGAGTTTTTTATCAGGAGGGTCATGTTTAGGCAGTGACCAGGATCTGATGTGTGGACTCGTGAGTACAGTTTCAGCATTTGATTGTGGATAATAAATGTGCACACAAGAAAAAAACAGTGTTACAAAATGTTTTACTTTAGGTGCAGATGTGGTTTATCCTGAAATTAATGGATAAGTTATGAGATGCAATGAATTGCTTTTATCATAAAAATACTGCATTTAGATGTAGTTAAGTCTAATATTTTAAAATCTGCATGACATATTTTGTGTATAAGTCAGCGTCTCAGGAATAAATCAGCAGCTTTACAATTAGCTATTATATTTAAAACAATTCTACCTGCTGAGCTTTTCTTAAAGGGGTCTTGTTAAAAAAAGTTATTTATTAATACAGTCCTGGCAAACAGAATTTCTTACTCAAACTATTTTTTTTCATTATTTATTCCTCCATTATAGTATTTATGTTGTGGCCATACTTTCTCGCTTGTGTGCTCCATTTTTTTGATCAGGAGCACAATTATTCCACTGCAGGGGTATTGTTGCCCTCAGAAAACAGTCATACAGACTTTTGCTGCAAGCGGCTCCCAGAATGAGATTTGTCTGAGGATAATGGGGTTAGAAAAAGACCTGGCGCGCGGTCCAAAGCTGTAACATCATCTAGGTAACATCCAGCATGTGGTATCCCTCTGTGGTGGAGCAATCAAAAATTCATTGTCATGACTCATAATCTTGTAATCATTTGATCCAGTGTATGTGTCAGTGTGAAGGAAATATGGAAGTGCTGCAATTAAATTAAAAGAAAAAGCCCCCTTTAAATCCATCACACCATCGTTGTTAAACTGCATCCCACGACTGTGTGAGGCATTAACGTGAGCATGTGTGTGATTGTGTTACTGAGTCAGCTTTGTGGCACGGTTGATTGAGTTAGCACACTGGGGTGAAACTGTAGTCGTGGAAGCCAGATAATGTGTTGAGCATGTGGAGAGTGAAACACAAGCTGTGTTTGATGATTTAGTTGGGAAACCTTGCAAGACACTGATACCATTTTTACACAGAAGCCTTGTGTTTTACAAAAGATGATAAATTCACTGTTCTGTTAAGTTCTGTTTTGTTTCAAACCAGTGTTGTATCCACTATGTGTCTAATCGTTGAATAACTTATAAAACATACAGAAAAGAGGTGGTATTAAATAAAAAAATGTCTAGACTTTTAAAGATGTGCAACTAAAAATGACAGTTTGAAATTGGAATAAATGATATTTCTGCCTGGAATAAATCTGGCTGTATTTTCTGTTTTGTCTCATTGGTTTTTTTTCTCTTTTCTTTCTCTTTTAGAGCAAGGAAATAGCATTCCAGCTCCAGGAAGACCTAATGAAAGTCCTAAATGAGCTTTACACAGTAAGTATTCATGACTGCCTTTTTCACTAATTCACTTGAGTGCTTTATCTTGACTGTGGTTGATGATTAGTGATGATTAACATTAAACTAGCTTTGAGCAACATTATTTCTAAGTATTTGTTACAGTTTGACATCAAAAATGCTGTTATCTCCCTGATCTTACCATATATTTCACTGTTGAGAAATACACAATCTGTCACACAAAGTCGTTGCTCACACTCCTTTTTTTACAGAAGAAAACCGTTAAGCAGTCATCCTCACCCTTATTCAGTTGCTATGAAAAGACTAAAGTATAACATTTATGAATGCTTGACATGTTAGACAACATGTTTTGTTTTTAATCTTATCACCTTTCTTTTGCTCATTAGAAGAAAAAAACCCCACAAAGACTGGAGCCATATAGCAACTTGTTTTATAGATTTTCCTTTATGTTGTTTCATTTTTGGAATTTTTGGCTTGATTCTGTAATTGACAGCAGAGATGGAAAAGAACCCTGACAAAAGAGTGAAACATTACATGTATGAAAGCTCTCTGGTTAGGACTCTTGTTTTTCTGAACACTTATTAGTCTCAACATTCAAAGCACCCATGTGTCACCGAAGCCCCTCTGACCCATTGTGCACACGCACAGGACCTGTGGTGTAGTCTTGTGTTGAGAGGAGATGCTGGGAGGAGATAAATCCTGTGGCCTGTGGGGTGGGGTTTCCGTGGGTCAGGGTCATTCAAGAGTTCATCCAGAATGGGATCTGGGGACATTATCATTATCAAGTAGGCTACTGATGAGAAGAGGTGGATGGGTTTTTGGTCCATCCCAGTGTTGAGATGCACTTCTGACAAAACATTTTTAGTTAAAAAGACATATTGCAAGTAGGTTATGGCTATTTCTCTGAAAAGGGATTAAATTTTTCATATTTAGTAGATGTCTAGACCTATTTAAGGTGATAAAACATTTAGATTTTGCCCATATATAAACTGTGTACTTTGGAGACTTCAGTTTTACTAATAAGGAGTCTCATACTGTAGTTGTTTATTGCACCACTGTTTAACTTCAGGGAACATTCTGTCTGTAAAGTAGTTGAAGCCATTACTTTTAAATCACAAGAACCATGTTCCAGTCCTTTTTAACTGCATTTTCATTAATGCCCTGAAGGCATCTTGCTTGTGGCCCACAGTGTAGTTTCATTTATAGGACAATTTATATGTAAAGATAAGTGCCTTAAAATTTGCATCTTTGTGTGGACCTAATGTTGCATTATTTGCATTTCATCAGACCATCACACTGCTGCTGGTGCAGGCTGCACATCTGCAGGCCAGTTTCTATAAAATCATTTCCAGCTCTGATTTTCAATGCCTTTGGAACTGCGCCAACTGTGTGTAGCTCTTACCTTGATGGTGTTTCTACTTAAATCATTAATCAAGAGCTAATTTCACTCCCATAACTACCATCATTACCGTAGCACCTTGGTTTAATGTGTTTCACATGTGAACAAATAAATTCCAGCGGATCCTTCAGGAGGTATGATAAGTTAAATAAACTGCTGCTTGCTATTTATTTATGTTGTGTCTCATACAGCATGTTGTTTATGGTTTTATAGTATCATAAGCTAAATTATGCTGAATCTTTTCTTGACTAACAATCAATAACATTACACTATCCTCCTTTTTGACTGTCATGGTCGGTTGTGTTGTCCTCAAAGACTGAGTGAAAATGTTTAAGTTTGTCTTTAGTCTGTAGTTACTCTCTGTAGAGGACCACTGTGGTTCCAGTTCCAGTCCAAGCCTCTGCTGCTCCAAATGAAGTGAAACCTAACGAGTGACACTCTCACCACTGTCCCCACGATGGATTTGACCTGGACACAAACGCCCACTCTGTAGCTATTGCATCAGACATTCACAGTCCCCATGTTGGCTCCTGCCAATAAAATCACTGGTCTGGTTTGCCTCTAAATATGTCCCTCTATAAAGAGCTGTAAAGTAAACACAGCCGCGGCCGTCTCCAGACCAAAACATGAGGAGTGCTGGACCCAAGGTCAGTCACCCATCTCTAAACTGGTCCCAGTTTCACCAACCCCCACCATCGGAACAGGACTCCAGACAAGCCAGGCTTTGCTTTGTTGTTCAGCTCATGTAAAAATAACTCTGTTTGCGGCTAAGATGTTTAGATTTAGAGTTGGGTGAGTCCCTGTGCTGAAGTTGAGGTTTGCTGCAGAGAAGCCTATTTCAAACAAAGTTTCTGGAGCTATAATTTGCTTTAGTTAGTTCATTTCAGGTTAAACCACTCGTGTTGTATATTGCTGTCTTTTGCCTCACAGATGACCAAATCTGTATTATCAAAAGACACACTTGATTAGGGAAAGTTTATTACTGTTTTAAGTTTTCAGCTCAAGCACAAAATTCAACAACCAGTGATGCTTTGAGATTTTAGGATTGTTCTGTTAGAATACCTGCAAAATATTTTCCCTTCATCTCCTTATTTATTTTATTTACCCTATACTCCTGTTCTATTCTCATTTTAAAATGATTTTTCCCTCTATTCTTTCATATAATTTACTCCTCTTCTCCTCTAACCTTCTGATTTTTATCTGCTCTCTAATTATCACCCGTTTTTACCATATCATTTATTCTTTCCTTTTCCTGTTTCTTTCTTAATTCTTAATTTGTATGCATTATTGCTGGTCATTTTGTGCCCTCCACCAGTAATGATGTGTGTTAGCATCATCAACATTTCTTCCACTGATAGTCATTCTTCAGCCTCATCTTTAAAGCCCTGGGATTGTTTCTGTCTTGTGTATTAATACCCCTCTCATCACCCTTCAGCTCTCCTGAGTTTTTCACTGTTTACCTTCCTCTTAAAAAATGAGTCACTTCCTAGTAGATCCGTAGATGTTCTGTGAGTAACACACACTCCTACTTACGACGATGACTCAAGCTTCAGGAAGTGGCTCTGCGTGTTTCCGAAATGGTAACGACATACCGATACAAAGGCAGAGGGGCTTATGGTAAACAAAACAAAACGAAAAAAAGTCACCACTCAATGAGCCATGATCTTACAATAATACTTGTATAAAATTAAACACCCTCTCTAGAAACTTTTGTTAAAATGTCTGGATTTGTGAGATCTGTTTACTTAAATTGAGTTCATTTGTTTGGACTGTAAAGACAAAGTTTAAACTTTGATAAAAGGCTAAAACATGGAATCAACTTGTCTTACAGATCACTTTTAAAGCCAAGGAGCAACCCTAGATTTATTTCTTCCCATCTTTTACATTAAAGGCTGAAGGTTTGATTTAGCTGTTGTGATTAGTGGTTCTTCGAGCGATTTGAGCACCTCATATAAGAAGGCTGGAGAAAATCTGTCTTGGCAGGTGGTTTAAGGAGAGGCGGATATGAGATAAGTTGAATCAATATGTGACAAATGTGGAGGCTGAAGAATGTGAACTTTAGTTGTTGGTTATAACTGTTAGATGGATTATTCTGACCTATGACCCCACAGATCATGACAAGTCACACAGAATTTATTTTAATTAGACTGCACAGTTTGAAGGTGTGTTTTTTTTACTGGCTTTACAAGTACAGATTAATAGAGAGGAATTAAAAGTTCTTATCTGTGCAACTTAAGGCAACTTTTGTGTATCTTCAGGTGATGAAGACCTACCACATGTACCACTCAGAGAGCATCAATGCTGAGAGCAAGCTGAAGGAAGCAGAGAAGCAAGAGGAGAAACAGATTGGCCGGGGCGATCCTGTGTTCAGCATACGAATGGAGAAGAAGATTGAGAAGATAAAAGAGAAGGTAGATCAATTTTCACAATCCTAAACAGTTTGGATCAAGTATTTAAATCAAACAGAATCATCCAATCATCATCGTTTTATAATCCTTTCAAAGTAAACTATGATGGCAGAAAAACGCTGGGATGCTTTGTGTTGTTTCTCTTTTGGATTTTGTTTTGTTTTTGGGGGGTGGGCAGTAGGTTATGTGTTGAATAAAGCACACCAACTGAAAATTTAGCGTGTCACTAACAAGTGCAGGTGTAAAAACAAAATATTAATTATTAAAACCTATTGGGATGGTTGCAATCGTTCTTCAAATCTGCCCTTTTTACCTAAACTGAATATTGAACCTCACTTCCCATCTGTAATCTTAAATTAGTTTAAAAAGCAGAAAATGTTTCTTAATTTGTGTCATCTTTATTACTTCATACAGTGACAGAAATCCTGTTTAATTTTAGCAATGGTCCATGTTTTTTCTCTGAAATCTCCCAGACTTCTGTTAAAAAAATTTTTTAAAAAATCACAGCCAAGCAAACTTTGGTTGACATTTCACTCCCAGAACAGGCCTGTAAGTTGTTAAACATCTGTGTAAAATGATTAAAAATGAATGGAACTGGCTGCTTTTACACAACTTTTCCAGGAATGCATTCGGCATTGGTAAGAAAAGAATAATGATGAGTCAGAGTCCATTGGTCAGTCAGTGACTAACGGTCTCATGTTTGTCTGGTGTAGGTGAAGACTGAGGCATCATAGTTGATGCTAAAAAAAAGAAGAGGCTGTTTTTAATTTAAATGTTTTTGTTACTTTGCCTTATATTCATAACAGACTTTTTAAAGTTTGTTGTAAGTTCTCTTGCCAGTAATCCAGTTTAAGACACAACTCGCTTTGTGTGCAGAGACATAAAAGCACAATATCTTATCACGAGGTGATTCTTCTCTCATAAAATGTCCTTTTTTTCTCATTTGCTCTGTTAATTATTTAGTTGGTTTTTTTTTTCATTTTTGCCTCTGATTCTCTTGTCAGCGCCAAGCCAAGTACTCGGAGAACAAGCTGAAGTCGATCAAAGCACGAAACGAGTACTTGCTGACACTGGAGGCAACGAATGCGTCTGTTTTCAAATACTACATCCATGACTTGTCGGACCTAATTGATGTGAGTATGAAACCAGCCGTGTTCAGAGATAACTCAAACACCTTCTTCCCTTTGACTGCTTTATTTGTGTTTCTATGGAAAAATATTAAGTGATGTTTTTACTTTTTTTGTTTTTAGAGGAAATCTCATGTCACAATCAGCAGAAAAACAAATGATTATCATCTGGGTTTGTTTGACCTCAGTCCCTAGGCCTATTGGATTGATCTTGTTGGCAGAAGCGCTGCTGCCCCCGGTGCACGGGCTGCTAGTGATGCAGGGGTTAAAAGCTTAACATGAGACTAGAATGTGCAAGAAATATGTCAAGCCTCCTGTTAGACTGATTCTTATTTATTTATTTTATTTTAGTTCAGTTTTTCTACATAATTCAGATTATCCAAATGCTGAATAAAACCAACTCAGACTTTGGTTCTTCAAAGTCTGAGTTCAAATTCAATGTTCTGCTAAAGATTTGTTTACGACAGCATCCAGTTTTTTTTCCGGCGCTTTACAAGCAGATTGCTTTGCTGGGACGTTTTCAGGCCATTACGCAGATAAACATGACTTATTTATGATCTGGCTCACCAAGGTTTTTATTATTTTTTTCGACCCTCTGTAGAGTTGCTGCATTACTTCCTAAGGAAACAGGGGCAGGTTGAGGTTTGAGCTAAAGTTTGGGGATTTTATATTCCAAACAGGACTGAAGGAAGGAGAGAGACACAGCTTCTTCACGACAACATGCTGTGTGCTGAAATTACCCCTCTCCCTGTTTTGCTCACAAGCCTTCACATCTCACCAGGGTGTGTGTGTGTGTGTGTGTGTGTGTGTGTGTGTGTGTGTGTGTGTGTGTGTGTGTGTGAGTGATACAGTGTGGGATGCACTCTGCAGGAGCTGTATGTGCAGACTCACACGCATTTTTACATCAGTGAGGAAACTTTTAGTAGCCAAAAACAAAATATGCAAGGAGGCCAGTGGACCAGAACCATTCCAGTACCTTAATATACATATTTTCTTTTTTGTGTTTGACTGCAAATCTCAGCATTTGAATTTGTGAATTTGCCTCTTTTTATTTATTTATTTTTTTTCTGGGATGAAGCTAAAATTTTGTTGGTTTAAAAAATGAGCTTCAGACCCTGAAGAAGATGGGTTATGCAAAACTGCAAACTTAGAAGGCTTTGAAATGGAAACTTGTCTGTAGCTAAAGCTTGTTTTTAACACTGATTTTTGAGTAAAAATTAATGAACAAGTAAAAAAAACCTAAGCACATAAGCATAAATTGCTTTTTTAATCTGTTTTCCCAGTATTTATTTTTATTATGAGGAAGGTTCTGGCAGAAAATGAAAAACACACCTTTTATAAATTCTGTGGAGAGCTGTCCCAATAAAAACTGATCACACAACTATCCAATTTTTCTAAAAAATACTGTAGAAATAACTTTTCACCCAAGTTAGAAGGCTTGTGGTAGCTGTTGAAAAGTTTCTCTTTTTTATACAAAACTTTAAGATTTTGATTTTGTTGACTTGAATAAACAAAGTTACTCTTTGTTTGTCTTTGTTAAATACAAATTCATGATTATAAATATTTATCTAATAGGTGTGCTTGCAGTGTATACTGTCAGTTATAACTAAGTTTGCATACATCACAACTGATGTCATTCTACTCCCATAAACAACATTAAAAACATACCAACTAGTAAGACATTTTGGGAATGAAATTCATTATTTTTTATGCATTATTATGTGTGGGATTGTCTGTCTTTCTTTATATAAATGTTCTAAGTCATTTTTCTTGCTCTTATTGTTTAAAACAACCTGTTTGATGTTGATCTGCTTGTTCTTTTTCCGTCAGTGCTGTGATTTGGGATACCACGCGAGTCTGAATCGGTCTTTGCGGACCTACCTTTCAGCAGAATACAACCTGGAAACGTCGCGTCACGAGGGTCTCGATATCATCGAAAATGCAGTGGACAGCCTGGACCCTCGAAGCGACCGACAGAGGTTCATGGAGATGTACCCCACAGCCTTCTGCCCTCCAGCAAAATTTGAGTTCCAGTCTCACATGGGAGACGAAGTATGTAGTGAAGCAACAGTGGCTTTTATGATGATTGTGTTTCACGGTTCTGTAGAAAAAAAAAGTTCTGTTTTCTGGTTACAATTACAACTGGAAAAACGCTTGTTCGAATTTGAAGAAAAAAAGTTTCAGACACAATGAAACGAGGTCTGATATAAAGTGTTTAACTTTTTATTGCATCTGAGCTGCCCAATCAGATTTTATGGGCCACAGAATTTGACGAATCATGTTTTTTTTCTCCCCCTGCAGACAAGTAGCTCAACATGTGTTAGGAGTTTTATTGGTCAGCTGCCATTTTGCTGATATCATGTCTGTCTGCCTTCAGTTGGTGAAAGTTATTATGGTTTGCTCTGCAATGAAAGAGGAATTCAGTTGCATGAATCAGGTTATCAGTATTTTAACAAGTGTTTTTTTTCTTCTTTTTTTCCCTCTTTAGGTGAGTCAGATCTCTTTACAGCCACCAGTGAACGGGGAGCTCATCCTGAGGTTCCAGCAGCTGCAGTCTCGCTTGGCTACTCTAAAGATCGAAAACGAAGAGGTAAAACCTTTTCTTTGCTACAACAGTCCAGATATTTGTGGTGTAGAAGGCTTTAGATTAGGTAACTATGCCTCTTTGACTCCAGTTTTGTTGACTACTGCTGTTTTGTAGGTTGGAAGATAATTAGAGCTTTAAGGTGCTAAAGAAAGTAACTTTTAGTAAAAGAAAGAAAATAGTTCAAGTTCAAACTGAAGGTTGCCATCACATCTTTCTTCAGTGTTTTTGCTCCCACTGCTAGAATTAGTCTTGTTTTATTTGTGCAAATCTGTCCCACACTGAGTTTTCTTTAACATTAAAAGTGCATATTTAAAGTAAAATAAATTATAAAGCGTTTGCAGCGTGCTAAAGCAACTTGACATTTGTTGCTGTTCAAAAGAATGGAAGAAAAGCCGTGACTGCTTCTGTTTCACAGTTTGCGCTCACGTCCATCAGGTTGTTTTTTTATATCACGCCAGACCTGCTTCCTCTCTGTGAGCTCTCACTGGCATCTGTTGTTTTTCTGCATGTTTTCCTCTCTGCACTGTTTCTCTTTAATCCTTCGACAAACACACGGAAACATGTCACTCACCTTTCTTGAACATTTAAACTCAAGATGTCAAATTTGAGAAGAACACCTTTGGGTTGTAAAGAATTAATTGTGGCAGTCTTTGGGCATATTTTAACATGCAAAATGTTAGCAGAATGCATCTCTTGATGAAAATGTAGATCTGTGGTTTGTTGTTGAACTAAATACCCAGGATAGTTTAGTTGAGAGGTAGGCAACCCTGGTCCTGGAGAGCCACTATCCTGCATGTTTTACTTGTTTCTCTGCTCCAACACACCTGATTTGAATCAGTGTGTCATTAACAGGCTTCTGCAGAACATGAGAAAGTAATTTAATCACTGAATCAGGTGTGTTGGAGCAGGGAAACAAGTAAAACATGCAGGATAGTGGCTCTCCAGGACCAGGGTTGCCTACCCCTGGTTTTGTTCTTCAGACTTCATAATTTGGATGGAATTAAATAAACTACATTATTAAAAAAATACAAGTTACACTGCACTTTATAAAAAACTGCAGCTTGAAAAGTGTCAAATATAAACCTCCTTAGTGTTTCTTTTCAGTGATGAATTCAACAGTTAAATACTCTTAATATGAAGCAGCAGCTGTGTTTAATTAAATGTAGAACAGCTTTAAAAAAGCTGTGGAGGAATAATCAGTGAGGAGGATGTCTGCGATGTAGGATCAACAGTCATTCTCAGTTATACACCATTCAACAGCAACATTTTAACCTCTTCCAGGTGAAAAACACTGATCATCTTGTTGCATTTGCACCTATTAGGGTGTGACGTGTTAGACAGCAAGTTAACAGTCGGTTCTTGGATTTGATGTGTTTGAAGCAGCAGAAATAAGCAAGGAGGTCTCTCAGGGTAGTCTGCATTGATTGTTAGAATAACGATTAAAAGTGGTCCAAGGAAGATGCATTGCTGATGGTGTTGAAGGTGTCCGAAGCTCAGTGATGCATGCATTCATGGTTTCTTTTACATCTCGTGGATGTTTGGTCACATTTGGATCATTTCTAAAGACAGGAAATGGCAGCAGGATACACTAGGAGTATAAAGTAAGCTGGAAAATGTGGGTATTCACTTTAGGGCTGTGCTCTGCAGACCATCCTTGTTTCCTGGTATTTATGTGGATGCCATTTTGACAGGCACCACCTATCTGAACTTTTTTTGCTGACCATGCACATCCAAGCACTCTGCAAAACTGGTTCAGGAATAGTTGAAGGAGTGTATGTTTAAGGTGTTGATGCTGCTAACATCTTAGTGTCTGATTTCATAGCACATTACCAGAGTCTAAGTGGGTCAGAGCCGTTTTGGCTTCACAACAGAGACCCACACAATGTTAGGCAGCTTGTTTTCATGTTGAGTCTGATTGATTTAAAGGTACTCATTGCAAAGTATGAAATCTAACAAAAAAAGTGTATTCTGAGCTACACTAAAGGTGCATTTTGAAAGAGTTTCCTCCAGTAGTTTTCCAGATACATTGAAATGCGGGTCCACACTCAATGTAAACAAAGCACTCATCTGAATTCACTGAAAACCATGCATATGCTTGAGTTAAAAATATTGTTTATCGGTTATAGTATCGTTCATGAAATGTATTTTCACTGAATGAAAAAGCATGATCACTTACAGGAATCAAAAACAAATTCAGCTGTTGATGTTGATTCAGCTTTTTAGCCTTCAGGTGTAAAATTAATCAGTTTCAGACTTATTATAGTTGCAGGGTTTACAGTGTGTCTAATCACATACAAATGCACCCTGTGTGTTTGTGTGTGTGTTATGGGGGGGCTTGTCCTTGTCTGCCTGCCTTGCTGAAACGGATGTCCTGATGGGTCAGAATTGGAGGGCAGTAAAGCTTCATGTAAGGATCACCAGATGGCCTGTTTTCCTGGGCACAGCATGCCAGATACATCCTTGAAAACTGAACTTCCAAAGCAGTTTACTAGCTCCGCTGTCAAATGTATGAAAGAGAGTTTGTCTTTATCTGGACAGGAAAAGCGATGGGGCAGAGCTTTAGTAAAGTGCAGCTGCATCCTCAAACCACTTTGAGTCCTGTGAAACTCTGAAAGAGATCTTGCTGAATAACTGCTTCGCTGCTGGGTGGGATGTGAGCTGCGAAGGATTTGACTCTTTTGTGGATTTGAAGACAACACATCCCCTGCTTGCCTCACTACCAGATAGTTCAATCATTTTTTTAACAAATCTTTTCTTCAAGGACATAATTAGTTTCCCATTTAAATCTCGTTTGCCTCTGAATGACCCAAAGCTCACAGACTAATTCTCTTTTTCTGGTGTCTGGTCTCTGCCATCTTCTAAGCAAATAAACAAGCAGGCTGAGATGGTATTCTTAAAATGTTTCGCACCAAACTCCGGCAATCTAATACCATCACGGGGAGTGTTTGTTTTTCCTCCAGATAGATATCAGGGAAGCACATCAAAGCTCGTCTGTGTGAATTTGATGTTCACCAGATTACACACTTACTGCAGGCTCTGTTGAAAGCTTTTGGACAGCAGTCTGACTTCTGAGATGTGTTGATAGATATTTAAATGACTGTTAAGTGATGGGTTACTACTGACTTACAGAGTCACACTAATTTAAAATGTGGTGAGTGGATTTGTTTTGGCTTTTGTCGGAACAAAAGTGATTTTGGCTCATAAAAGGAGAAGCTGATATAAGCTCTGCTAATGCTACAAGTGGTGAAATGTTAATATTGAACTCTTGGAAATAGCTGAGTTGGAAAAATAAACTTAACTCCATCCAGAGGGCCTTTGTTCGGGTCTGTTTGCAGCTGCAGGGTCTGATGGGCATATCCAAAGCTCCATATCCAGAGCTCTGTTGTAATTGAGCCCAGCAGTGTACACTGGTAACTATTCGTCTGCTGAATAATGGATAAACTCAGCAGCTTTTTTCACTGGGAGCGATTCTCTCACATGCATGGCTCCTGTCTTTAAAATGACAGCTGGAACGCTTGCTTCCAGTGGGACCACTCGGGATGAGGCTGCCAGGGGGAGAGGAATCCCAAACACACTTGGAAAATGTGTAACTCGTGACTCATCGGTGTCACAATAAATTACCTATACTAAGGACGTGTCATAACACTTTGAAAAGTTTATTTTTTCATTTAAGAAAATAAACATTTTAGGGTTGTAGAATTCTCCACTCTCTTCTCTCTTTTTCTTGTATTCGACCCTTCCACCGTGTTCCAGCCTGCAGTGTGTATTTGCTCTGTGACAGCTTGGATAGCACTGTAACTACATCCACATTGTGTGCCTGAACATGTGTGTCAGCACTGTAATCCATCACAGCACTACAAGAAAGTCCTTCTTCGGTTTTAGGGGTTATTTTTTTCTCCTTTTTGAAAACACAAAAAGCTTGCAAGTCAAACAGATTAAAAGAACCGATCTGTTTCCTGTATTTAAACCAGGAATCCATTTTAATTTGTCAGTAGTCTGAGGTCAGGTAAACTTTAACGAAAACATTAAAATGGAGACTCTGCCTTTGAATTGACATCATTGTGGTCATTAATAAAACATAAAACAAAAATAAATGAAACTCCAGCTTTGTTATTCCTAATGTTCCCTTAATCTGTGGAGCCAATATAAAAGCAGTCATAGCACCTAATTTTCGACCTGAACGTCTCCATCAAGTACTCAGACATATTTTTGCTGGATTTTTTCCTTAAAGGTAGATGTTATTGTTTCCACAACAGCGGGGTTTCATTTCCTCTGCAGCTTTTCTGCGTCAGTGACTCATACTCACACTTGTCACCCCCACCCACAATCTTTTTTTCTTTCTCTCTGTTGTGATTTCTTATTTCTGTCCTAAAGGCCTCACATTAAGCAGGTCTGTTTTACTAGTAATTTTATCAAATGCACATCAGGGAATTACTCTGATGATCTGAACATAAGAGAGAACAATCTTGACCCCTGCTTTTAATCACTTATAATCAGGCCTCAACATAACCTTATGCTATTATTGTTATTCTTATTCCCCTCAAATGGGCCCCTAAAAGTTGTTTTTATTTAGCTGGACAAAGGTGCAGCTTATAATGCAAATCTGATAGACTGACTGACAAATATGAGACATGGTATAT
This sequence comes from Kryptolebias marmoratus, assembly GCF_001649575.2. Lineage (NCBI taxonomy): Eukaryota > Metazoa > Chordata > Actinopteri > Cyprinodontiformes > Rivulidae > Kryptolebias > Kryptolebias marmoratus. Next base: position 22,404,610 of record NC_051440.1, on the reverse strand, counting down.
TATGTGTTTGTTAATATGCAACAAATATTAAATCATCATAAAATACAGTTCTACTTATCTGATTTATTGCTTTAGTTGTTGTTGTTGTTGTTGTTGTTGTTGTTGTTGTTGTTATGCTTTTAATTTATTTTCATTATTATATTTTCAGTGAAAGTATTGAACAATGCTGCTGACTCTCAGGTACCGAGCTGGACCCTCACACAGTCAAATATATTTTTGTGTCACCATGTTGAAGCAACAGCCATGGCCTGGTGCTTTCAGGCAGGCTGAACATCCTGTCCGATAAGCTGGGCAGGCGCACTTGGCTCTGTCTTGATATTTTTATGCTTATGGAGAAGCAAAGTTGACGGAGTAGAGGCAGTTATGGAAATGAATCTTTAAAGGCTGCAAGTGAATGTACCATCTCCAGCCAGCACTGCTCACCTACGGCCCCTCTGAGTGCATGCAAATTGATTGCTTTGGCTGGGAGTCATGTTCAACAGCTTGTGGAATTTCAAGGACTGTACGTCTTGTCGGAAAGCACCTGAATTTTTCAGTGTTAGGGGATGGAAAGTGTGTGTTTTAGGGAGGTGGATGAAACATGTGTGTGATGGTAACATCATGATGATGAAGAGATGACATTAGGCTTTTAAGTAGGTGGCTTTTTTTTTTCCTCTGACCAATTTTTCAACCCCTCTTCATCAGGTTAAAAAAACATCAGAGGCCACTTTGACCACCATCCAGGACATGGTAACCATTGAAGACTATGATGTGTCCGAGTGTTTCCACCACAGTCGGTCCACTGAATCCGTCAAGTCCACAGTGTCAGAGACGTACCTCAGCAAGCCCAGCATTGCCAAACGGAGGGCCAACCAGCAGGAGACGGAGCAGTTCTACTTCATGGCGAGTGCTACAAAGAGCATTGCTTTAATAGGCAGATGAATTGGGATGACATAAATTATATAATTTATTTCTGCACTAAATAGCTTTGTAGTCTTTGCTTTGTACTGTAAAAGAAGGGGAAATACATGCCCTTCCTCTAATTATAACCTCTAAAATTAATCTGACCACCAGAAGTCAGAGCTATTTTTTTTAAATATTTAAATGATCTCTTACGACTCTTTATCTTGCATACCAACCCCTTGTGAAATCTCTAATCAGTGGGCAGAGGGCTTACTCTCCCTAAATATTTCCATTTTGTAAAGCAAACAGCTATCTTGGTCCAGTTGGAAGATGGACATGCTCTGATAAAGGCTTTAAAAAGGCTTTCAGTGTGTCGTTTGCCCTTGGCTGCCTTATCATTGATTGCTGTCTTGAGAGCTGGCTCTCTGGCTGGCACTCAGGGTCTCTGTGTAATTACTCTCAATTCTCCACAGAAATTCCGGGAGTTTCTGGAGGGCAGTAATCTCATCTCCAAACTGCAGGCCAAACACGACTTGCTGAAGAGGACACTTGGTGACGGTACGCTCTCTTTACTTACCATCCTTGTTCTCTTCTTGTATTTGCATCATTTCACATGGTCACTTTACCCCTTATCAATACCCACGCAAAGCAAATGACTGGTGTTTGATTTTTGTCTTTTTTTTCTGTATTTAGGCTCTAATAGTTTTAGCACTTTATGTGAAAAACATTCCACTCTTTGCCTTTTTTTCCGCTTGTGAAACTTCTTTGATAGTAATCTGGGTTTTAGCCAGTTAAGCCAGCTAACTGAGGAGGGATTGTGAATTATCCGTCTTAGTGAATGATTTTCTACTTGCCATGTATTAGATGGTTGGCGGTCATTGCAGCGGACTCTCCTTGTTCTACATTGGTGGGATCTCTGTTATTAACTCTGTCATTATAGTAACCTTGGTGGTCTACGCAAAATTGCTCACTTAATGAGCAATCAAGGCGTGAGCTGACAGTGATGAGAAAGGCCTGCTATTTCTTACACACACTCCTTAATCATTATTATAGTCAAAGAGTTGAAGTACAGTATGAGTCAGACGAGAGGCAGGTTTCTCTCTGTTCATAAGACCAGTTGGCCACACGTTTGAAACCTCTACAGGTTTACAAAAACATTTTTGAATGCTTTTCTATGCTTAATATTATTTTACTTGTCAAACCTTGTAGCTCTATGAAGTCCTGTAATTATTCTGTCTGCGTACTTAGGTACTTTAACATGCAACCGTTTCCTGTGGTTTTTTTCTGTGCTATAATTGTATGAAATAGAGGAAAATGTGAGTGTGTACGGGTAAGTTTTGTTTGCGCTGCTCAAGGGTCCAGCGGCTGTAGACAGATGGCAGACTTCAAATGCTTCACTAGCCATATGCACAATTTACCGCAGGGACCTCAGAGACAGGTCCTGGCGTGTCCACCCAACTAACTCCAGCCTCATGTGTCTCCTTTTTTCTTCCTGCTGTAGGCCACAGAGCTGACTACATGACCACGAGGTAAAACACACACTGCCACATCCACACACATCAGCCCCTGTCCGTTTTGAAAGTACATTACACACCCAGACCTCTTTCAGTTGTGACAGAAACTTGTGTGAAGCGTTGCAGTTCATCATGATGTGGCATCCAACGACCATATCAGCATTGAACTCATGTATATTTTTACATTTTAAAGCTCCAGTTAGCTCCAGTAGATAGATTTTTAAAGAAGACCAACAGAGAGACTGGGACATGTAGCCAATGATGAAAAGACCTAAATATTACAAACTTTGCACCTATTACTATTATTGAAAGTACATATTTGTGATTCTGAAGCCAGTACCAGTTCATATCAAAAGTATCAAAAAAATCTAACCCTGGTGCTTTGTGTTTGGATTCCCATGGATTTAAAATTTAGCATTCAACAAACTTAGATTTGCAGAGGGAATTTGGTGCTCAGTGTTGAGTCATCCAGTCTTTCCTCCTTCATTTGCACAAAATCTCATCTATAAATCAAGCTGCATTTGCTGTATCACTGAAGTGAGGAGTGAAAACACTTGCTCTTGCTTTTTACTGTCAACTGGGAATTCAGTAATAATCAAAAATAATCAGAAGTTACAGTATGCAGTTCACTTTTTTGTTCTTAAAAGATACAGAACCCAGGGAAAAGAGGGAAGGAGCAGAGTGTAGAATCTTTCTGTTTTTCCTAAAAATCAGCTGCAAAGAAAATGTCTCTAAAGATAAATGGAGAAAAGTGTTGTGAGACTGTAACCTGCTCATAACATGTCAGACATTATAAGAGGAAATTTACTTGTGAAAATGAGGCATACGATGTCTTCTTTATTGTGCAATTCTATTTAAGGTTATTCCAGACTCTGAGGCTTTTTTCTGCTTCAGTAAATTCATAAAAAAACAACCTTCATCATGGTTTTGTTATCTAGATTCACTCCTCAGCTTTGTGCTGAATGTTTTAGTAAAAAATGTCCTATAATGATTTAGATATGAGGTTCTAAAAACAAATATTTTTGTCCATTCAGGTTTTACTAATCACTGTTGAAATGTGGTCACTTATGGTGTGAAGAAAGTTCCTTCAGTAACCATTAAATGTTAAACCCAGGAATTCAAACTGGGTAGTTTGCAAAGAAGAGGGTGACATAACAGTGCCTAACTTCTGTCCTACTTTTTAAAGTCTGTTTCAAAAGATCTCAGGACTGATGGAAATGGGATTCCAGCATAAACATATTTTTTTCTAAAATGTGAAACACTTTGATTTGTTGTTTTATGAGAACAATTTACTGTCCTATAATAAAAAATTACCACTACAGTCATCACTACAATGTGGTTTACATTGGTAGGTCATGTGATAACTGCTTTCATTGAATATGTTGAATGTCACAATTTAATTGGAAGTGCACCGATGTGCTCTGCTGTGTTAATAAGAGATTTATAGGCTCACTGGGTCTTTGCAGTTAAACGCTTTTGTCCCCTTGGCTGAGCTGAAGAAGCAAACAAAGCCCTGGACTCTTTTAATTTTCATTCCTGCAGGTCACAAGAAGCCAAACTGCATTATGTCACTCACAGCCACACACAGCCACGCAGCCTACAAGAGGCTGTTCCCTGCAGGACCCGTCATGAGATGGATGCTGACACATACGATGCTCCCAGTGGGTCTGACATTTCACTGCGCCCTGTGATATGTTCTGGAAAAGAGAGAGGAAAGGAAATATAAAGACAAAAGTTAATAGGGTCTTTTCTACCATGTGGAGAAGAGGTTTTTAAGATTAGTGAAACTCAACTCAAGTTTAAGTCTTTGAAGGCAAAAAGGTTGTTAGGAGAAAAACATAAAAGCTGAATTGTTTACTTTTTCTAACAAACTCTTTGTATTCTAGACATCACAATGGGCTGTTCAAAACCCTCACGGGCACCCGGCGGGCTAGACCCCGGTCTCTTTTTAATTTTAGATTATTTAACGGCAATTTGGAGTCATTTATCAAGGTACAGATTCACCATCTACTGGTTAACATTTTTTTCCTCCCTCCTATTTTTCTGTCTTGCTCTGGCTTTCTGACCATTTTGGTGGGTTCCCCAAAGCAGCTGAGCTTTGATTTATTGTTAACCATAAAAAAAAAAAAATGTTTGTGCTAAGATGGATTCGGGAAACCTTCCCTGTGAGTCAGTGAGCTTGGGCAGTCTGCGTCTGAGGTGTAGGGTGGCATTGATAGATTTGGAGGGTCGCGGGAGGAAAGGAGCAGCAGTTGGAGGGATAAATATTTGTGTCTGTCAGCACCCCGGGCTCACTGCTGAGCTGGCATGTCTGAGCTGCTCTGGCAGAGATATTCTCTGCTCCTCGTCCAGAGCGGGAGCAGAGGCCAGTGACAACAGGATAAATGGTAGTCAGGGTGCGGATGCCAGACTGATAAGGTGTGCTGCCTCCCTCCTCCGGCCTTTCACTGCCTCTCGCTGGTGGCCATGTCCAGCCCTGCTGCTCCTGTCCAGCTCACATGGTTTACTTTGGGCTTTGACGGGAGCACAGGGTGGAATGAAGGCGCTTTCATGGTAAAGGCTTTGGTGGGCATCTGCTGTGATCTTAATCTTGATCTTTCTTTTTTTCCCCTCTGTATCCCTCTCTTTCTTTCTCCATCTCTGCTTTTTGTAATTTTCCTCTGTAGCCGCGGACGTCGGAACTCACACACTCGGCATCAGGTAGAGACTCTGAGGCGGTTTGGGAAGCCTTTGCTGCTCTTCTTCGCTCATTTCCTTCACCTGTCCTGCATTAACAAGAGTTCCTCTTCATGATTTTGTCCTGTTTTCATTTACAAACCTCTAAAAGCAGCTTTGACAGACTGAGTTGAGGAATTTTTTTTAATTCAAAATCACATCTTTTGTTTGTTTATAGTAATAATAGCACAAAACACAACAACGTCAAGACTTTGATTCAATTTATGTAACAAAAAGCAGTCATCCTAGTCTTTCATGTCTAAAAACAATGTTTTGCATAATCCAGCTGCACACAGACCTTCGCATCAACCCTCGTATCTTGACTTTTGTTAATTCTGAGATGATTTTTTGTGTCTGGGCACATTACATCTCCCTGAGGTTTGTAAACAAATCAGCTGTATCATTAAAAGCATGTAGGGAGTTCCTGTCCAGCACTGAGTTGCAGCTTTCATCAAAGCAGATCAAGAGTGCAGGAAGTGCTTAAGGGGAGGTTATACTACAACTTCTCATCTAACCTCTTCAGCCCTGACCTCCATATTTAATGTGTGGCTCTTTAGATAAGCTCCCATTTATTTAACACAGGTTGTATTTAATTGATGGCATTCAAAGACACAATTTAGTAACACTAGTGGACGTCTAAAATGGTTTTGGACAACATATTTCTTCAAACTTGCTGAAGGTTTTTTTCTATAATCCATAATCCTCAGTTGTTATAAGAGACCCAGAATGAACAAACAAATGAAGTGATGTCAACTCAGTCTGAAAACAATTTTCACTTTGACTAGAAATGTTCCACCTTTATTTAAATTGTGTGTGCATGTTTACTTTTGACCTCATGTTGCATCACCCGTTAGAGCCCGATCAAATACCAGTTTGCATTGTTTGTCCTCATAATTTAATGTCACTTGTAATACACCGTGTTTTACAGGCAAATATGCTTAAAATTTAAGAACACTTTTTTTAAATGTTTTTTTGTTCTATTTAAAATTAGGAATACTTGTGCCTCAAAATGTCTTGAAAACATTTTCCAGTTGATTTGATTTAATTTAAAAATGCACAAAATTAAAATCTATCTTTCAGTTATTTAAATTTATATCCTTGCCGTACATGCAGTATTTGGTATGGCTCTAGCTTGTATTACTGTGATAGAATTAAATACAAAATCTTTGAAATAAATTGATTGGTGCACGTTTTTCGCCTCCACAGGACTCTGGACAAGCTATCCCACGAGTGGTGGAAAGCTGTATTCGCTACATAAATCTATATGGTGAGTCACTTCCAGACAGCCCCCTGAAGCCTTCAAACCTGATCCTGGTGTTTTGTTTTGTGTCTCCTCTGTGGAATTCCTCTCATAAACCCATCTGTGAGACTGTTTATTCTTAAGGTTTATCTTGTTTTAGTGACACTTGGCATAACAGCAGACTTTAATTGTTTGGGTGTGTTCATAATGTAGCTTTTTTTAACTTGGTGTTTGTTTCAGTTCACACATTGTTATGGGAAAACACAGATTTCATCCTGTTTATAGAAGTGCAGCATTTTCCTCCCAGTCTCCCAAATATGCTGTGAGAGAGGCGGCTTGCATTAGTTTGAAACAAGGGAATGGTCTAAAAGTCTGCTTTTAATTAGGATTAGAAAGGAATCTCAGAATTTTGTCTTGACTCTTGACCTCTCCTCTCATTAAATCCCAGTCCTTGCTGGAAGACACTTCAGTAAAGCCTGACTGTGGTCTCTCTAATTATTGTCTTTAATTAGCAAAGTGAATGGGGCTTGGCAGACAGGATGTGTCTTTAGGCCCAACTAAAGACTGAGAGTGTTCTTGTGTTAGTTTTCTTTTTGCTTTTTCTCACCTCTTATTTTCCTTTTTCCTCACTGTTTTTTGTTTTTTTTATCTTTGCTTCTAAAGGCCTCCAGCATCAAGGAATCTTTCGTGTTTCTGGATCCCAGCTGGAAGTCAATGATATCAAGAATTCATTCGAGAGAGGTACACTTCTCTAACTTATTCCTAAATTCTGTAAATATACAGTATGTGTGATTTTCTGATCGTTAAATACAAATGTTTGGAACAACAAGAAGTTTATTATGACAACATATTAACCCCTTGAGACACATGGATTTTTGAAATGCTAACTACTCTATGTAAGTGTTACACATTTATGATTGATGTGCTCATATTTTTGTGCTTTAGGAAATGACCCTCTGGCTGATGATGAGAACAATCATGATATCAATTCGGTTGCTGGTGTTCTCAAACTCTACTTTCGTGGTCTGGAGAATCCTCTTTTCCCCAAGGAGAGGTTCAATGAGCTGCTGTCATGCATCAGTAAGAAAACAGATTTACATTGTATCCATAATGGGCTTTTGGGTTGGTTTGTTACATAACCTGTAGCTTTCTGTGCAGGTTTATCTTTTCTAATCTAAAGAGATATTCAACCAGTTTGTTGGGATTTAAATCCTGGTATTTTTCACATCAATGTCAGCAGATGAACTCACATCAATTCTGATATAGGTTTCCCTGAGACACATTAAGTTTTTATTTAGAGTTAAATTGCAACAGTCATCTATAAAAGATTTAGTCTGACGCTGCATTCTTTCTTTTTAATGCATCATGCTTTACTCTTTGATCAGATAAATCAACCTGTCAGTATGTGAAACATGCCACATATTTGATGAACTGAGTCTGCAGTTGGTTGTTACGTTAAGCACCATTAACCCAAAACAGAAAATGTTTATCTCTACAGGAATATGTGTCTGTCTGAGACTAGTTGGTGACTCAAAATCAGAGGAAAATATGCAGAGTTTCCATTTAAGTCTCACTGAATTCTGAGTGTCTGCGACCAACAAGCCATGTGGCTACTGTATTTAGGTTAGGCATATTATTTTGCTGCCCACCTCCATCCACATCGTACCTGCCCACCCTCCCCTCAACCCTAAATAGAAAAATGGGTGAAAAGAATAAATGAATGGATGGTTTTTATACCTGGTCTTAGCCTTAGATATATTTTGTTATAGAAGAGCAGGTGCCAAAATACAGCTCTAGCACTCTAGAATTTACAAAAACTAAATTGAGAAGGGTTCGAGACAACCCTGTGACTATTTTGCAGAAATCTTTTAAACGTGTTCAAAGTTCAAGCAACAAGACTGCCAGCCTCTGTGGTTCATTCAAGGAAATTAAAAATTCTTTCAAACATTTTGAAACATTTTGGAGACTCCCCTGTGAACACCATTCACCAAGGAGTCGCAAACACTCACAACCCAGTGAGACACTACCTTAAGTGCAGCTTGCCACAGTTAAGTTTAAATATCAAAATGGTCGCAGGACTTAGTCCTTAGTGAAGTCCTCACAAGAATAGTCAGAAAGCCAGTTTAGGTCTGACTTGGTTCTCAGATCAGCGGCTCTATGTGTGGGTTTCCTGGACTTTTAAGACTCTGCATGAAGAACAATTGAATGTCCACCAGCTCATCTGAGCATGTGCGCTGCAGTGTCTTGTATGGATTTTGTGTGGGGTTGTACTTGTCTGCATCGTGTGTTTAAGCAAACTTTAGTGTATTCACCAGTGTGTGAAGTGGGTCTGTGTGTGTTTCCTCTGTGTACCTTTACACAGTCGCGCTGGATGAGTGATGGGGATTCCCTGTTTACATTCCACAGCTTAACAAGCCAGTGATTGCTGTGGGGGTTGGGTGCCTAGAAGGCTTCATATTAAAAATCCTTTCCCCATGGAGCAGCTCAGGCCAGCTACATGATCACTTTTCAGTTTAACTTTTTGTTCGCCACTGTATACTGCTTGTGATAGTTTTCATTTTGGAATTAGCAGCAGAAAAACTTCGTACTGTGGTAATTAAAGATGTATTTGCTGTGATGAATGAGTCTTCATTGGAGTTGACTTTTAAATAGTAGCTTCTGAAACTCTCTGGAACCACACAGAAACCCAGTTAGGTATTCATGAAAAATGAAATGCATCACAAGTATTCTAGAAGCTCAAATCCCAGATGACACAAAATGGCTGAAGGATGACAAGGCTATTTTTAGCAGCCAGCAGTGCCTCAGCTCATCCAAGTAAAACAGGAAGGCTGCTTCAGGTGGAACAAATGATATGATAATACAAGACACAAAGGTTGGCTCTGTCTTCACATGTTGTAAAGGAATACCAGCAGAAAAAAGTTTCTATGTTTAGTCTTCAACTAGAGATGTATATCTATAAGGTTTGCTGCGGAGAGGTTGCTCTTTTCTGGTTATAATGCTCTATTCTGTAAGGATTAAAATAGAAGTGAAACTCTGAAAAATTATGTAAATACACAAGAGGAGCATTAGTAATTATAGGACATGCCCATGTAAAAAAAGATTTGTTTTGTACTTGTGCAATTTTATAACAAATCTAATAAAATGTCAGTTGTCACGGGGAAGAAAAGGTGCTTTAAACGGAGCTAACATTTGTTGTAAAATTTAGTCAAGGTTGGCTCTGTCTTCACATGTCGTAGAAGTGCACCAGCTGAAAAACAGAAGAACACGTTTATGAAGTTTAATACAGAGAAGTTGCTCTTTCTAGGTAGAATGGTCAATAATTTAAAGCACTGAAAATAATGCAGGTACACAAGCAGGGAAGCCAAAAATAGGACATGATCATTTTTCTGTAAAACTGTTGCACCTGTTTAAAATATTAACATATTAATGGGTTCTCAGAAGTTTGAGTGAAGACTAAGTGGATCAAACAGGACTCAGTTTGGCATGTGAATGTTTCATGTTTTTGCAGAAAATAAGAAAGAATGAAAACAATACATCAGGAACTTTGTACAAACAGTAGATAAATGGTAATAATATGACTTTCCTTGTTGCCACATTCATTCTTCACATAGTTTGCAAACTATAGTACTAACTTGAAAAAAATTTCAATTGAAAACTACAGCAGGAGCTTCTATGCAACAGACAAATGTTGCAATGTTGAAAAAGTACTTATCCAAATAATTCTGGCATTGGAATAATATAGTTATTACATCAAGGGTATAATTGACCTCATCTGTGAGGATGAGCTCGCCTCCCTTCAAGCTGATTCACTGTCAGAAGTATTTCCAGGAAAAAAAACAAACAAAACACTTTGACTATTCAAAGGACATACTGTTTTACCCACAGAGGCCAAACACATTGTTCCAGATCACTCTCCCATTCAGCTACCTATTGGCAATAGCTTGCAGCATAAAAAACTGTAACAGTCCAAATGTCATACTTAACATCTTGGGACAGGTGTATGCAAGCTCAAGGTGGCTATGCCATTGTTTTTTGTTTGTTTGTTTGTTTGTTTAATAAAAAGAAAAATGCTCTGAAAATAGTTTCCAGGACATTTTTGCAGATTTTTGTCTAGCTTTTGCGCATGTGCAGGCTTGAAAGTTGTGTGAGAGTCACAGCTTTTCTGTATGTTTAACTAGAGTGGCTTCCAAGAAAAATGATGGAGACCACCATTTTAACCATCACAATTCAATACCTAAACACTTAACGAAAACTTAAAAGGATTAGTCTAAATTTGCAAAAACTTTCCTAGCTGAAACTCAGTTCTTTGGGGTAATCATCTGTGGACAGAGGAAGTCATAGAACTTCTGTTTGTTTAATGACCACAAAATGAAGCCCAGATGCATGTGACTAAATCTCTTCCCCCCCCCCCAGAAATAAAACAGTGGAAATTCTGTTGTGTTATTTCTTCTGGGTGTTATTTCTTCTGGTACTGGAGGCATTGAAGCAATCAGATGATAAAGAAATGATGTGAAATGTGTTACTTTGTGCCAGCCTGATCCAACAACACAATAGGACAGTTAATATCCTCCTGTGGAAGGAATGTACATAAATAAAATCCAAAGGTCTTTTTTTTCTGAAAATCTCAACATTTTGTATATTTTATGTGTCTTTTTTGCAACTACAGGAATAGACAACCTGTATGAGAGAGCACTGTACATTCGTAAGATCCTCCTGACCATTCCCAGATCAGTCCTTATTGTGATGCGCTACCTCTTCGCCTTCCTGAACCAGTGAGTTTATACACACTTACCAGCATATTAATTCTATATTTCACTGTATAAGTCTCGTCCCTACTTAATAAGATGTAAGCCTAAGTTATGAACCTGCTGTCAGCTTGAATTCATTTTCTGTGTTATTACCATTACCAATCCTCTCTTTCCAGTCTGTCCCAGTACAGCGATGAGAACATGATGGACCCGTACAACTTGGCCATATGCTTTGGCCCTACACTCATGCCTACACCAGACACCCAAGACCAGGTCTCCTGCCAGGCTCATGTGAACGAGATCATTAAGACCATTATCATCCACCATGAGACCATCTTTCCTGATGCCAAAGAACTGGAGGGGCCCATCTATGAGAAGTGCATGGCTGGTGGAGACTACTGGTGAGCAACACTTTAACATGCTACACTATATTTAGTTATCATAAAGCAGAAAATGATTGTCATTTCATTGTTATTGGATATAAGGTTGTTTCTCAGCAGGGGTTCAATTTCTTGCTCAGTTTCAAGTGTAACTCTAGCTACCAGGTCGTCCTGTCACAGCTGTCTGTGGGTCAGGTCATTTCATCTATTATTAAAGGCAAAGGTGCGAAACATTCCGATGAAGTCACTTCACGCAGCTGCACACATTTCCCAAAAGAGATGGTTTAAAAAGTCTGACAGATGGTGGTGGTTTTCTCGTTCCATCTTTATTATTATGAATGGAACAAAGGCACGCGGCCAACTTGCTTTCAATGGGGTCTCACTAAGCATGTAGGTATGCGTGAGCTCCTTATACTGTAGCTAAGTAGCATGTGGGGGTTGATATGAGTCAGTATACACACCAATTAGGCAGCTGTGGCTGGGGAAAATGACAAGGTAAGCATGTATCGGCACTGACTTTATGTGGACTTCTCTTCAGGTGGGACAGACTGAAACAATCTTATAAATTACTTCAATCACAGCAGGAAGAGGTCTCATGGCAAGGAAGCAATGATTAGGCCAAATGCATCAAACCCTGGAATCAAACAGGTCAAACTTGAGGCTCCTTTCCAGTTCCACATCTGTAAGCAGGGCTTATCACTTGTTTCTTCCTGTCTTTATCAGTTTCTGTTGAGGCTGACAGGGAATTATCCATGACTACAACTAATCACCCGTCTCAGAACAGCCGTGTCCCTCAGCGATGCATATGAAGCCCTTGGGAGATTTGTTGTCTTGGCAGCTTCACTTCTCTTTCTTTGCTGGAGAGGAGGTGGCTGCTGACATGTTAGTATGGGAGGAGATGCTCAGTTCCTGGCAGGGGTAATCTGGGGAGGGACATTGCTGCCAGCTCTCACAGCACGATGCCAGAAGAAGAGCATTTGGAAAAAGAGGGTAAACCATAGACAGATTCTGGAGCTCTCAAAGAAAAGTGACAATGACATCTGTTTGAACTGCCTTTATGCCTCATTAATTGTCATCAGTGACTGTGAAGTAACTGCAAAGACTTTTTAGGGGGGAAACCAAATTGGAAAAACAGATTGGGTCTTTTTACAAGAGTCTTTGAAAGATAAAAGAAAACAGAATGTTAGCAAAAACTACACAGCAGGGAACATGTTTTTTTTTTAGACCTATGCTCTGATCTATGTTGTTGCTGACAGTTTGCATGTTGTTCCCCGCAGTGAGAGTCCCTACAGCGAGCATGGAGCTCTGGAGGAGGTGGACAATGAGGGAGGGACAGAGACGCACACCAGTGAGGACGGTGAGTGACTACACTACCATGATTTGAGAACACAGAAAATAATCAAGCAAAATATGTGTTCTTTTAGACACTGAATGAAATTTCAGCTTTGGTCCTTGTCTGTGGTGTTTCGAGGGTTAAACTCAGCTCTCAGGAGCTGTGTGTGGCTAATCATGCCTTTCAGCCTATTAAATGCTTTAACCTTGAATGGCCAGGGAACTGGGCTCAGAGTGATTGACAGCCATTCATATTCTAATGGTTCTGCTTCTCCCTTGGGTCCTCAGGACATCTCCACATCCTCATTTTATAAAATTCATGGTGGTCTGCACTCTGTTGACCCCTTGAGGGGGGGGAACCTTGTCACTTCCCCTGATTTATTGGTATACCTTAACATCTTTAAGTTGTGTGTTCATACATCTGTATGAAATGAATATTGGTTGGTCAGATCCAATGTAAACAGTGGGCAAATTAAAATCAGACAGGATCAAGCATTTATATATTTTTTAAATGTCTGAAAAAAAATCTAAATTATAACATAACAAAGCTGTCTTATTTTATCGTAGAGTTTTCTCAATGTTATTTTCTAGTGTCAGCAAATCTTTTCACAGCCTGTAAATGGGATGCCCCATCAAAACTCATTTGTCTCCACAGATAGAGTTCAGAAAGTATCTCATGACATCTGCAGGAAACCTCTCCGTTTCCTAATTTTAGTCGTTTTTTCGATGTCCAAGAAAACCTCTGCCTGGAGATTCTTATGGTTAGAAGACTGTAACCATCAGCTTTTTAATTAAAATGACATAACGTTTTCAATAAATCCCTCCACCAGTCTTTGTTCCAAAGGCTTCTCCGAGCAGCCTGGAAAGAGAATGTTCCCGCTAACTGGGTCCCTCCCTGTGGAGTCCTGAACTGTGGTCAAGTTATTGTCATTAGTTATTTTTAAATCCCCATGACCTCATTTGGATTTCACATAAGCATAACTCTTTTTTTTTTTCCTGTTGACTTACAATTACTTTCTTTAACAAACCTAGAATATTTTATCTTACTTTTTTTTCGAGACTGAAGATGTATTTAGTCCTATTTGATATAAAAAAGCAAGCAGGAAAGGAGGAAAGAGAGACAAGTCTGTTGTAGTAGCAGTTTTCTGGAAGTCTTTGCCTTGTCTGCACAGACGAGTGTGGAATGTGTTAGTGTGCGTTGCCTGAGATAGATGATCTGGACAGGTCAGTTTCACAGTGTCACAGAAAGTAAAATCCTGCAATCTGTTGCTTTAATCATGTGTTAGTGGAAAAAAATGAAGATGAGAGGAACAGTGTTAATGACTGATTATCAAGTTATAGCTGGAGTCATATTAAATATTTTAGACAGTCTAACTGCAACTTGTGCCTTAGCATGTAAGTCTCTGTGTTTTTAAGCCACAGAGCTATTAGAAGAACAGGATTTACTAAGACCTGTTTTTAAGCTATTCATAAAACCTTCTTAGTATATCTGAGTGAAAAATAAAATCACTTTTTTTTTTCTACACTAAGCAAACAGAATACGATTTACATGGAGAACTCTGTGCTTGATATTTTGCTTGTGTATGCATCTAATGCGTCAAGGATTAGAAATACATATCTGAGTGAAAAGGCAGGACTTAGAGCAAAGAAAAGCTTGAATTGTGGAGCAGGCTGCAGGAAGGAAGAGGAATGTTTATACCAAATAAGATTGTACATAGATATTAAGCTGGGTGTACCATAAATCTATTGAAGACAAATTTAGGTTTAAATTGTGAAAAAAGGGTTGGAACTTTGCCGCATTGTTAATGTGAATGTACTTTAATGAAACCATTAAATTTTACTGAGGAGGTTCTGAGTTGCTGCTATGGTTCATTAACTCCTTTGTCTCCTTATCTGTAACTGTTAGGAAACACAACTTCTGTATCAAATTTATTAAAAGGTATGGTTTTGCTTCTTATGTTTTTTTTATTATAGCACACCACCTGTTTATTTTCTCTCTTGTTCCCCAAGTTACATTGATGCATTTGATATATCCATACCTAGCTGTCAAAAAAACAGGACAGCTCATTGTTTTGTTTTTTTTTTGTCTGTAACCTACACTGTATTTGGCTTTTATGGACTGAATAAACAATATGTGCACTTTATAAAAACAACTGCAAACTGTTTACCATGATATCTCTAAATATATTCATGGTCTCCACAGGATGATTACTTCCTGGGATTTTCTTTAGCACCATCAGCTTGTCAAACTTTTCACACATATTGTGAAATTTTATGATAAGTTAATTGCATACTTGTCAGCTTCAACTGTACTTTACGTTTTGTACTAAGCAGCTGTATTTCAAACAAATTGGCAGTCCTCCACACAGCTGGCCCCTTGTTTCTTCTTCTAGCCACCAACAGCTTTAAAGTTAAAACGGAGGTGTATCATTAAAAATGAGTGGCATCAAACTGGTATTATATGGAAATCAATCCTCCATACATAATTCAACACAATTTTGTGATAGACCACGTTTTAAGGCAGAGAGAATTGTCTGTTTTTAGACTTCTCATGCACATCAAAGCACTAATGTCCTATCTGTTGGTAGAAATCACTACAAGGTCAGAGATGAACTAACTGGCTCATTGATTATCTATCTCTTTGTGGGAATCCACCAGGATGTCCTTGTTTAGTGTCCCAACAGGCATACTATACATATTGGATTGCACGTGTTAAAGAGAAATGTGTCTTATTGTGCAGAATAGGTGACTTTTTTTCCCCTACCAAATTTCCGTTTAAGTTCCCAAGTCTCTACAATGTCAAGATTTATCCAAAAAGTGGATCATATAGAAAATGCTTATATTCCTTCTTTAGTTGCATTTATTCTAACCACATCTAACACTAAGCTCCTGCTGCCTCGTTTCTATGTATGAACATTGCAGCAGAGTGACACACAGAGATCCACTGGCTTGTGTAAAACATCTAACAGTTTGTATCTTTTACCCCACAAGCCTTTAAGTCTCACAGTTCAGTATCTTTTGCAGCAATACAACATGACTAAAGAGACCCTTAGTCACACTGAGATTTGAGTTAAAGCCGCAGACACGTCACTGCAGTGCTTGCATATGTAGGCTTTGGATAAACATTTGCACCTCTGAGCAGGATGGATGGCAGTTTGCATGATTATGTTGAAGTGAATGACACATGAAGAGCATAGAGAAGAGGGGAAGCCCTTTTTATGGATCATGTTGCCTGCTGTCAGCTTTATTAACAGTCTAGTGCAATCCAATTAATTCAGACAGTAAATTCTTGCTTGTCACATTTTACAGGAGCCTCGTCAAATCCACCCTGTCAATATTGACAATCTACTGACACAAGGACAACAGAAAGTTAGAGGTTCAAATGAAGAAATAGAATAAAAGTGGATACGGTTGAAAAAGACACAAAGAAATGCAGAAAAATCGCCAAAATCCTATTTTCTTCTTTAACATTGACTTTGATCTGAAAATCCCTTGCAAGCTTCCAAGAAAGATATATCATAATGGATTCTCACAGCTGAGACAAGATTCAGTTATTTACTCTGTTCCCTTCCTGGCAGTATGCTGCATTTATATATTTATATATATATTTATATATATATAATCTGTGTTAGGTTGAAGCTCTCTCTATCAAGGGACCCCCTGTCTGACTTGAAGTGAGAAAGTGTGGGGAGGAGAGCAGAGGTAGGAGTCAGGGAGAAATAAAGCTGCTATTTTTAGATCTGTGTTGCCGTAGTGCATGGATAGAGGCTTGAAGGAGTTTACCTATGAATATAAAAAGGAGTCGACTGAAAGCACTGACGATGCTAAGATTGAAACTGAACATATTATTGTGAAAGTAAAGTCACGTTTAGATTTGTTTATAATAACCTTTCCAAGTCTTTTTTTTTATGTTTTTTTGACACTGATGCAGGATTATTTTGGTATAGTTATTGAGCATTTCTCAAGCCAATCTAATGATCCTTACAATGACTGACATGCCCCTGAGTCATATAGATCTCCTATGAAACCTCTCTATAAATATCCTGCTACAGCCCTACATAAATATCCTGCTACTGCCCTACAGGGCTTGTTGTGACCCTGGTTTGTTAGTAACTATTGACTCCAACTAAAACAAAAAGCTGGCTTAGTACACTTGAACACCGTGTGAGTTAACCGCGTGTTCATGTGTGCAAACAAACATGACTCTCCTGCATCATTACCAACATGCACACTAAAGTCCAAATGCTTCCCCGTGAAGAATTGTCCTGTCTACAGCAAGTCTGCAACATTTGTATCAATCACTGGTAATGTGTGCTCTGGGATATGCAGCAATTTCTACTTGATGTACAGGGTTTGCCATGTTTCAGATACCTGACCTGTTTAATCCTCTTTCTGTTGACAGAGGGTGAGCCCATTGAAGCCATAGCCAAGTTTGACTATGTTGGACGCTCCTCTCGTGAGTTATCCTTCAAGAAAGGCGCCTCCCTGCTGCTTTATCAACGAGCCTCTGAGGACTGGTGGGAGGGAAGGCACAACGGCATTGATGGCCTGGTGCCTCATCAGTACATTGTAGTCCAGGACATGTGAGTGATTGTTTTCTCCTAAATACACACATACAGTATTTACTTGATTTATCATCAAGGTTGTTTTTGTACTAAGACAGAATGATTGAAAGGGGTACTCACTGTAAACTATGAAATCAAACATAAAAAGGGTTATCCTGAGCTATATCAAATGGTGCAGTTTGAAAGAGTCTACTCTAGTAGTTTACCAGATATATTGATAAGCAATTCTGAAATGTGGGTATGCACTTATTGTAAACAAAGCACTCCGCTAAATCTGCTAAAAATCATATGGAAGTTTATCTGCATACTTTACCCAACAAATCTAAGTGTAAATATGTACCAATATGTGAGAATTGTTGGACTTTTCCATGCCAAACAGCTGTTCCATGTTGACCTTTTTAGTCACTTCGGCTTTTAACTTAAGGACACATTAACTGTCAAAATGAGAAACAAATTTAGTTATTTAGTTTTTTACTTTATGAATTATTTTTTGGCCCGGTCTTTATGTCTTTACAGTACGTAAACTTACATTCTTGCAGTGGATGTGTTTCTCTTGCTTTGTATGCGAGTAGAAGAGCCTTGTCATGCACTGAGCTTATATGCTCAGTGAATATTAACTAGTCAAGTCACCTCTAATGACCTAACCTCTTATGGTGGGCAGTTTTAAAAGGTGAATTTGACATTTAGAGAATATGCTAATTTGCTTTTATCCCAAGATTTTGCCCATACAGAAAACAGCTACTGGTTAACTTTTTTTTTTTTTGTCTTTTATCAACTGACCTGTATTTTGACCTGTATCATTTGACAGGCAATCAGCAAAGAGCCCTTTGCTCATTCTAAAATGTTAAGTCATTAATTTAAAGTGTGAACATGTATTAAAATACTACTGAAAAAGAACAGCGAATGCATTTCTGCAGGTACTGTTTTGGCAGCTGTGTATATTGTACTACTGAACAACTAATCTACCCCTTTGGGTTAAACATCACACTTGTTGTTTTTGACTTTGCTCCATGAGAAGCCGCGAGCCATCAGTTGACTGAAGGGTCATGCATAGAGGACTTTCAGCCTCATTTGTCTTGTCCACTGCTCTCATCCCTGCTCATCTGTGGAGTGTTCCCCAATCCCGGGGCCCTTTACCAGCCCTGCTGTCACTGTCTCATGCTCTCAGCGCTAACAAGCATGCTCTCTGCCTTAGCAACTGTTGGTGCCTAATGGACCGGACCCACTGTCTCGTTAGGAGTGGAACAAAATCACTCCAATCACTTTGTGGCCTCCTGACAAAATGACCATTTCAAATTTCCTCTTGGTCTTTTCTTTTTCCCCCTCTCTCTGCCCTGCTGCTGTCCCATCAACACGCTTCTTATCAATATTTCACCAGCAGGGGCAATTGCTGATAGTCTCTTCTTAGTTAATGAAACTGCAAGGGAATTTACTGCAGTACAGGTTGTCCCCAAGTGTAGGAACATTTCTACACTCTCGTTAAACAGCTGGATGAAGAATGTGAGTAAACACAATGGTGATTTTCACCATGTCCCATATAAGAGCCCGGAATAAAACATGCAGCATTGAAGATATTTTAAGAGACCTCTTTAGTACAAGATGTATCCTCTTCAAACTTGACTTTCAAGGCACTCACGTTTCACTGTCTGTCTTAAAGGTTTGCTGACCATTTGAGGTAATTGTCCTTGTTCTGTTGCTGTCTGTGTGCAGCCATGTCTAAAAAGATGATTGCCTAATACATATCATCAGATGCAGCAGTGCAGCTCAGTAGGTCTGATTACTGCCACCTGACAGAGACCAACTGTACCCAGTATCCTGTCACATACCTCACTGCATCCCATCCAGCAATGGTGTCTGTCTGTATGTCTGCGTGTGTGTGTGTGTGTGTGCATGCCATTACCACAGTGCATCACCAGAATACTGAGAGACTAACCACCATGACTCATCTGACTCTCAGGACCTTGAAAGGCAGAGGAAGCATGCTGACTCACAGGAAAAAGGATATCAAACACTGTTATCAGAGAACTGCAAATATGAAAGACTAGCTGATTTGCTGAATTTCCTTTTGCTGTTCTGTTGGCTTTGTCTGACCCTTCCTCTTGGTCATTCCATGTCTCAGTGTCACTCTGTCTCTGCTTCATAGTGATGACAATTTCTCAGACACTCTGAGTCAGAAAACTGACAGCGAGGCAAGCAGTGGCCATGCGGGAGAGGATAAATGCTCAGGAAAGGACATCAGCTCACCTACTGATGCCAGGATCTCTGAGGCCTACATCACCAGGTACATTTATATCCTGCTAAAAATGATCTAGAAGGGTTGAGACAACACATTATATCATTAGAAATTTAGGAAGCTTGAAAGTGAAGTTTGGAGTTAATGACAAGAAGCACCCACAACAGTTTATAAAAGGCTCTAGGTGTACCTAAGAATAGCTCAGTATTTATAGAAAAAAGCGAATCCACCTTACAAATGCACCTGATCTTTGTGTCGTCTGTCTCATGTTGCTCAGCCTAATTGCCAATGCTTCTCTATATCAGCTGTTTCCAGACAGTTCCTTTTATATTATGTAAGTATTTATTAAGTATTTCAGTCATCTACCCAGTGGAATAGCACACTCTGAGATGACACGCACACATTTGATCACACCTCAGTCTTTTTGGCAGCATTTCCTGGTTGCCTGCCAGTATTTAGTCTCCTCTCTTTAGTGGTGCATTTCTGCAGGTGGATTTAGTGACCTTGAAATGTCTGAGTAGTTCTCTCTCTTGCCAAACAAATGAACAACTGCTATTTTATTCTGAGCCACACTCACCCCCTCTTCTTCAGTGTTGAAATGTTGATGATTCATACTAGAGCCAATATTTACTCCACTGCAGCTACTGGTACGCAAAAAAAAGCCCATGTCTGATAAACCAACCTTTTAACATTAACTTTAATGAACATCAAAATACTTCTTAACTCTCTGTCTTCATCACTCTTTGTCACCTTGTCCCAGATGATTCCCACCTCTTTTTTTTTTCCATCTCTTGTCTAACCACACTCACTTTGTGCTCTTCCATCCAGACAATCCTCAAGTGTTGAATCTTTTATATCCTGAGCTTTATTTAGATATTTTCCTCTCCTGGTGTTCTTGTTCATCAGTGCTTTCTCCAAGTGGGTTTCTGCATGTCAACAATTCCACATCCAAGTAACCCTTGTTAAAGATGATGCCTGCTTATATGAATATAACAGTTAGGTCGGTTTTCTGGTTCAACAAAAATAAACTTTTAGATTGTCTTCTGACTTATATTATTTGGCAAAGCCAGAAGAAGTAAAATGGTGCCACGTCTGTGTGGTGGAGTGAAGTGGCACTGTTTTCTGTTTGTTGCTGTACACTTTGTCCCAGACGAAGGTTGCCTTTATGAAAGTGAACTGCTCCACCTGCAGTTTGTAACTGGTTCCTGCTCTTGTTTACTCCTAAAGAAGTCGGAAAAATGTATTTATAGTCCTTGTTTTTTTAAGGTTTAAGATCCTTACATATTCAGTTATTAATTTAGATTAATTGACACTTCCAGAATCATATTGATCAGTAGTTTGTATTGTAAAAAAAAGAATTTGGGAAGCTGTGGCTTTCTGGAAAGAGCTCCATTTATATTCTTCAAAATTCTCTTGGCCCTTTCCTTCCAGATTCGTTATTACATTTCGTGCTACAAAGTAATGAAGCTGCTTGTAAATCCTAATCATGATGGCTGAGACAGCACTCATTAGGCAGATGTAAACCCCCAAATTGAAGCCATTTATCTTCAAGAAATGATTAGGGGATGAGTAATTCACTTCTTGTTCATCACAGAGGGCTAATTAAAATTATTGATCTGACATGCATGTTTCCAGATATCATTGATTTAATATTTGAAGTTGTTGTCTTTTCAGAGAATTTAATGCTAAACTGCTAAAGTGACTGTATAATTATTTTTATATTGCTAGTTGTTATAAAATAAAAATGTAATCTCAATTTTTATGTCAGCTAATGGCAATTATTTAATTCTGCTTCCTAAATTGTGTTCTCATGTATCAATTCAATCATTAGCTGCTTGACTGTAGACAGTGATCATAGCAGCTTTTATTAAAGATTACAGCTCTTAATAAAAACTTCTGGGTTGCTGGTCATAAAAATAGAAAGCCTATTAAAGCCGTACTTAGGTGGAGTTGTTGCTCTATTTGCCTTTTTTATGGAGCAATAGAAATGCTCCAAGGGAGAAGATACTGTTGTTGCAGTCCCATACATAATCAGTGAGTTTAAAAAAAACGTAAGATCTGTTTATCTGAGTTACAAAGGTGTGTATGGTGTATCCGGATTCAGGTTCAGACAGAGGACAGTTGTACTGCGTTGGTAGCTGCAGCTTCTTTCAGGAAGTATGTCTTAGAGCTCAGATGAACCCCAGACCTCCCTCATTTGGATAACAGCCAGATCCACTTTACCTCCTCCGCAGAATAACCCTAATGGAGAGCAGAGGGGTATACTACAAAGAAAAATGAAAGGATTAGTTTGGGCTTCTTAGACCAAAAGTTACAGTTTTTAATGTTTTAAAGACTTTTTTCTTTTCCTTGCTAAACGTTCCTTCAGTGGAGGTTATAATATATGTAAGACCCCTTCATTGATCTTTTTCCTGACATTATTATCAATGACAATATAGATTCTTAGTTGAGGGAATACATTATATATTTAAACTAACTGAGCTGTAAAATGATATTGCCACTGAAGAAAGCCATGTAGCAGAAACTATTTGCATCACCTTGCATCCAAAATATACTTTATATCAAATCAATAGCACTTTTAGTTTGCCAATAACCTAAATGCACTTTTAGTTAATTTTGTTTAAGTGCATCAAGTTTCAAATAAAAAAAAGAACTGTCACATTAATACTTATCAGATATTAGGTTTACAGCTGGTGTTTAATGCTATTATGTTTCCCTGTTAATTCTACTTCCTTCTTTGTGACAGAAGGTGGCAGCACATAAACTTTGCAGTCTCTGTGGCAGAAACATCAAATGTACATTTACATGTGAGCGACACAGAAATAAACAAATATTAATGACTGTTTCTGGCTTTAAATTTTGCCCGGACACCTAACAGTATTGAACTTTCTTTGAAGTACATCGCCCAAAATTACTATTTAGGTGAGAAAGTTTTTCTCAAACTGATGAAAGTGTGCTGAGGATTCATTTCAGGCTGCAAATAGAGCATGCTTGTGGCATCAAATTAAATCATCTGTTCTTGGCTGGCAAATAAATTCAGTAATTCAAGAGCTTCATTTGCTAAAATTATTTTCGTTGATGGTTTTTCTGCAACATCTCACCCATGTACAGCGTTTCAATCGTAAACTGTTGAAAATATTTCCTTTTCTTATAGTTAAAGCTAAAATGCTATGAATGTATGATTATTGTTATTTTTATTTTTTCCCCTGTCTCACACTTTTGTCCCAGCAGGCACAGAAAAAGATCTGATCCACCATCTCGCCGGCCCCCCGCCCGCCCCAGCAATATTCACTGCATGCTGCATTCCTCCCAGCAGGGCCACAGTGGGACTCCAGAGATGGGCTCTCCGGTTCTCGGCCACTTCAGCCCGCGGGACATGCTTCGAAGTCATAATCACATGCCCATGGACAGCCCCGAGCGACGGCGGCGAACTGGCCACGGCAGCCTTACAAACATCAGCCGTCACGAATCCCTGAAGAAGATGGAGAGTCCGCCGATCCGCCGCTCCACCTCTTCAGGCCAGTACACAGGCTTTACTGATGGCCATCATCATCATGGCAGCAAGTCCCTGGACCCGGAGACCATCGCACAGGTCAGCGCGGGACGAGCGGCGACCAGACCGCAGCTCCCTCCACCATCAAAGCCCTGCCCCGCCCTGTAAAAACATAGTCAGTCCCTGTCTTCTGCTTCCTCTGGCTGCAACTGTGTCTGTGTGCCAAGTACATGCAAACAATAAGCTTCACAGGCAGACAGCAGGGAGCATTGCTTGACACTGGGACTCATGAGAACATTACTGTAGTTTAATTCATACATTTGTAAGCAAATCTTTAACTTAAAAAAAAATTAATGTAACAGTTCAGTTTCTGTATTTCTCTAATTTGACTGTATCATATACAGTGTATATGAATAGTGAGTCCACATTTGCATAGAAGCTCAGTTAGTGTCCAGAGGTCAGAGAGAGCACTTGGTGCGAGGCTTCCTGTCTGCCTACTGGGAGCATGCGCAGATGAGAATTTCTTATCTTTGTATCTGTCTTGCCATAAGCATGCAGACAATTTTCAGTGTATAGTTATATTTTGTCCAACTCTCTGCATGTGGAATGCATTCTTGGTGTTTTCTTCAGAATTTTTCTGTTTATCTATTAACAGTTTTTTTTGTTTTCCCCCATATGTACCCCTACTTTGTCCTTTCTCTGTCTGTGCTTTTAATGTCGTCTTTTAATTTCTCCATTTTATTGAAGGGTTTTTAATTTTTAGTTTTAGTTTTTAATCACAAGCTTTTTCCTACTGATCACACTTTTCTACCTATTTTTAAATCTTCTCTTCACATGCTTCCTGTTCATAACTCTTTTTTTTTTGTTGTGTCCTGTAGGACATAGAGGAGACTATGAACACTGCTCTAAACGAGCTGCGTGAGTTGGAGCGGCAGAGCACAGCCAAGCATGCCCCGGACGTGGTGCTGGACACCCTAGAGCAGCGTCAAACCCCTGGTAGCAGCGGAGGGGGTGCCACGCTGGCAAGTTCCAGCGAGTCCCTGAGCCCCATCCACGGCGTCATGCTGAGGTCAACTGCCAACACTGAGCCACCCATCCGCCGCAGCACGAGCTCCTCCAGCGAGGCCATGAGCACCTTCAAGCCCATGGTGGCACCACGCATGGGGGTGCAGCTGAAACCCCCGGCTTTGAGGCCCAAGCCTATGGTCATGCCCAGGTCTAACCAGGTCCCTCAACCTCCTTCTGGGTCTGCTCAAGACCCCTTGGACAAGTCGTGTACCATGTAACATCTGAAACTGAAAACAGAGATGCAAAGCAAAACTCTCACCTGTTCCCAGGGAGCTGGGAACTTCTTCAGATGTCTTCGGTAAAGTACACAAAAAGGGGACTCTAATAAGATCTGAGACCTTTGTAGATTTTAGTTACATTGTAGACTTGTTTGTCAGCCAGACAAATCTTTTGTCTCAATATTGTGCAGAGTTGTGCGTTAAAATACCTAGATTAATTTCTAAGATACTGTATCTGATGTTTACTAAATAAATTTGAACAACAAATCACAATTGCTTCCTTAAAAGTATAGAACATGTACCTAATATTAGTTTAGTTTACAGATATTAAAGAACTGAACTGTGCACACAGCTCCTTGGTTTACCACTGAACCTGAAAGGCAGCCTGAAGAGAACTGGAGTGACCACAACAGCAAAACCTTTTGGATGTGTTTTGATTATACACTATATTGCAAAAAGTATTTGCTTGCCTCCCTTCACACTCATAGGGACTTGAGTTACTTCCCATATGGTTTAATATGATGTTGGCCCACCCTTTGCAGCTATAATAGCTTCAACTCTTCTAGGAAGGCTGTCCACAAGGTTTAGGAGTGTGTTTATGCAAATTTTTGACCATTCTTCCAGAAGCACATTTGTGAGGTCAGACTGATGTTGGACAGAAGGCCTGGCTCACAGTCTCCACTCTGATTCATCCTAAAGATGTTCTATCAGGTTGAGATCAGGATTCTGTGCAGGCTAGTCAAGTTCTTCCTCACCAAACTCACTCATCCGTGTCTTTGTGGACCTTAATTGGTGCACTGGTGCACAGTCGTGTTGGAACAGGAAGGAGCCATCCTAAACTGTTCCCACAAAGTTTGGAGCATGAAATTGTTCAACATGTCTTGGTATGCTGAAGCATTAAGAGTTCCTTTCACTGGAACTAAGCGGCCGAGCCCAACTTCAGAAAAACAACCCCACACCATAATCCCTGTAGGGACGAAGCGCGTTTCGTCCCTTCAGAGAACACGTCTCCACTGCTCTAGACTCCAGTGGCGATGTGCTTTAAACCCATGCATCTGACACTTTGCATTATACTTGGTGATGGAAGGCTTGGATGCAGCTGCTCGGCCATGGAAACCCATCCCATTAAGTTGCACTGTTCATGAGCTAATCTTAAGGCCACATAAAGTTTGGAGGTCTGTAGCCATTAACTCTGTAGAACATTGGTGATCTCTGTGCTCTATGCTCCTCACCATCTGCAGAACCCGCTCTGTGATTTTATGTGGCCTACCACCTCATGGCCAAGTTGCTGTCTTTCTCAATCGCTTCCACTTTGTTATATAATACCACTAATAGTTAACTGTGGAATATTTAGTCGTGAGAAAATTCCACTACTGGACTTATTGCACAGGTGGCATCCTATCATGGTACCACGCTGGAATTCACAGAGCTCCTGAGAGTGACCCATTCTTTCACAAATGTAGAACCAGTTTCCATGCCTAGGTGCTTCATTTTATACACCTGTGGCCATGGAAGAGATTGGAACACCTGAATGAAATTAATTAGATGGGTGAGTGAATACCTTTGGCAATGTAGTGTACGTGGAAGGCCCCTTGGAGGTGTTGTGAAGTGCTCCAAAGGCCTTACTGACTTTTTGAGGTGTAACTGATTTCAAATTCTCAGTTTTATAATGGTGCTGTGACAACCTGGGCCGACAATGTTTGAAGGTTGGACCTATCTTGTGCCAGAAGAACTCTAAACCACTTATTTATTAACGGTACTGTGTTAATAGATTATTAGTACTGATATCCGTTTATTCCCTAGCATGTAAATTGCAGCTTTTTCGGCGAGGCTTTTCATCTGTTGTCTCAGAAAGATGTGTAAAGATCGCCTCTTTTACTAGTTTCACTCAGAATTGTATTCTGTAATGTCTGGAAAGAGATAAGATGATTGGATAAAACCACTATTTCATTATGAACTTTGAACATTTCAATCCATTCTTGAATTTCTGCACCAATACTTAATAATGTATGTATGCCTTCGTATCTGTATAAATCATAGGGAGAAAAGTGGACATAGTTCTAATAGCAATCACGTTTTTTTGCAATGTAGACCACATGCCATAGCTTTCTGTATGCCTTGCTTGGCTTTATCTACCCAAAGACATGAGTGTATAACTTAAAGCATGGATGTTGATACTTCATATTCACTAATATGTATAGATTCAAGGTTAGCATTCTCTTTGAGTGCTGCCGGTAGCCATGGACCTTATGACTGTTAGTGTAAAAGCCTCCTCATACGTTCATCCTGCTCCTTTTGCTTGTCTTTGTGAAAAAAAAGCAGAGCAGCTTGCATACAGTCTTTCAATCTGTTTTCTGTCCAGAAGAGCATGTCAGTTGTGTTCTTAGACTGGTATAAGTCTCTCTCTGTGAATTTCCTGCTATTTATGGATGAAAACAAACCAAGACATTGAACAAAAATGTAGAAGCAACATAAGTCTTTTAAGATGCAATAGTTCAAAACAATGGTTGTGCCAGAGTTTTATTTATGTGACTCTACCCCCTGTAAATGTATTTTTTAAACCTATGTACTATACAAAATAACAGATGGGTGCATGTAGCTGCAATATTTTTCAAACGGTTTGCTATGAACACGCAGTGCTCTCTAACAGCAGGTTTACACCATGTTTGACTTGACAAAATAGTATGTATAAAGATCAAAAGGTAAATACAGAATTACTAACTTTTATTATTTTTATAATTGTTTTTTTTTTTGTTGTGTTTCTGGGAAGAAATCACTTCAAGCCTCTGATGTTAAAGATTCAGTTTGAAGCCAGATGTATCCAGGAATGTGTGCTTTTGTCACCGTGTAACATTGTTATGAATAGGACTCTGTCATGCTGTCTGTAGGCTTTAAGCTACTTCGTGGTGTCATGTACATCTGTAGTATGTACTGTGAAAGTGCCTTTGAAAATGTTTTAGCGGAACTTCAGACATTCTGTCCTGCTGCATCTTCATGTTAGATGCTCTGTCTTTGATAAAAATGCAGTGTAGGAAGTTAAAGACTTTGTGACAGTTTCCAAACAGTTATATGGCAGAATTAATAACAGCTTACGCATTGTGACATTGCACTTTTATGTACATAACTGTAAATACGGCATGTAACAACAACATTTAGAGTTCTTTCTGAGGAGTATTTTTTTTTTAATAAAGAAAATAGTTTGTTGAATCTGACTTGGATTTGTATTTCTTTACATTTTACACTGAGTGACTTAGTTCCAATTTATTGATGTCACATCACTTAAGGAGACCGTGCTCAGTTTAGACAGAAGTAGGGGTGTGTGTAGACTACTGGGAGGAATATTAGTGTCAAAAACCTCATAATACAGTGTATAAAACTTTCATTAACATTAAATAAAATGTGACCACATAGATCTTAGCCTTTACATTTATTGAATATAAATCGTACATTTCTTTCCTCAGGATTTTGATAAAATTATTTAAAAATAGAATTTGACTGCATTATTTCTACACTTTTAAGCAAGCACATAGAAGTACTTATTGTCCAACATGGTGTTTTAAAAAGGAGCAATCCTTTTTTATTTTTACTGTTGCTTTCACTATAGTGTACACTTCAGTAGTTGTAATTTGTTACTTTTTCAAGCATGATTTTCTGCTATGTTTGGGAGCTTTATTGGAGTCTGACCTTTACCAGACCTAGTTCCAGACTCGGTGCTGTTTGCAGGAGTAAGAGTGACTCTCTGTTTGCTCCAGTCTCTTGTGTGCATCTTCACGGCCATCTGGTAAAAACAAAGAATGTGTTGTCTTGGATGCTGCAGGTCAGACAGCTCAATGCTTGTGTTATTAAAGTGGAAATGAAGAAAGCACAACAAAATAACAAAAAAAAAAAAACCCAGAATAAAGCAGATCATTCATCGGAGACACAATAAACTTGAAGTAAAAAAAATAAAAAATTTACCTCAGCGATCTCAACCTTTCTCTCCCAGCTGTGAATGCTCTGCTGCAGCTTCTTCTGCTTGTCCTTGGCAGACATGTACGCCATGATATCAGGAGCCTGATAATCTGTGAGCTCTTTGTGCAGGAGCTGGTTCAGGCTTTCTGCCTTTAAACGCTCCTGAGGACAAAAAATATTAAATAGAAAAAGTGGAAGGCAGAAAACCAGAGAAAGGTACAGTTTTTTTTAAAGTTAATATTAAGTAAAATAAAAAATAATGCATATTTTCTCGAAAGATAAGCTTGTCTTACTGGCAGTGCTGCAAAAAGCTTTAACTACATTTTAAATTCAGTGATCTGAAAATTACTGAACTACTCCCTTAGATTCTATAGATAATAAATTGCTTCAAGATTTAGGCTCCTGAAGTTTGAATAATTTCAGTAACTTACCTTCTCAGCTTGCTGTATCTCCTCATCAATTTTTGCAAGCATTAGATTTCTTTTGGTGATTTCATTGCTCAGTTCTGCAGAGTCCAATGTTGCAGTCTGCAGCTTCTCCTGCTCACAAAACAACCCAGATTTACAAATCTAACAAACTAGAGGTAAGACAAATTGCAGTGTAAAATGTTGCCCTTTACATTAAATACAAGTGGTGATGTCGATAATCAGTTAAATTCAGTTACCTTGTGTATGCTGAGGGCACGTTGTACTTTAAAACTGCTGTGTTGAAGTTCATGAAGGCTTTTGTCAACTCTGGGCACGTCATACTCTGGGAAAAAAACCTGCGTACAAGAACCAGGACAACTCATTTTCCAACAAATAAGTGAATTGACAGTTTTATTTAAGAATAATATTAACTAAAGACTTCATTCTTTTTACAATAAGTAGATGAGGAATTGATTTATTCTGTTTAAATCACAAACTATTAAATCGTCAGACAATCTTTTGAAACTTTAACACATTTCATATTTTCACAGCTTTTTTAGTTCCATTCTCTACCTCATAGTCTGCTTTTCCCATTTCTTTTTTCTGCTGGAGTTGCTGCTGGAGCTTCTTCTCTTGGACCTTCAATGTCTGATTCTTCAGATTGAACTTCTCCAACTGGGCCGCCTGTTGGAGTTTGTTTCAGTTTGTGCGAGCACAACACAAAAAAAAGGACAGATGGGGTAAAAAAATTAGTACAGATATTTGGTAGAAATAGTGCTGTAGAAAAGCACTGAGGTAACACAGTGAGTCAAAATCCCATCACTGAACGTTTTACAATGTTGTGGAAGAAAATCAATTTCCAGGCACTGTTGGATGAAATCACCCAGACAGGTTTATTTATTATGGTGCACGACATACAGAGAGCCTTAAAGACAATTAATTATTAACATCAGAGTCCCAGGTCCGAATGGGAAGCTCCGAATCAAAGCTTTACTTTCAGAGTCCACACAGGAGCTTTTATCTAAGATATTGGAATGTTGGTAGGTGACGAGGAGAGACAGGAAGCAAGGTCAGTCTGGTTTCAGTGAAGAGTAACAGGGTCATTTGGTGAAAACCTCATAGGCTGTGGAATTCAGCCAGAACATAGCCAGGTGTTATCTTATAAAAACCTTGCAATCATAACAATTAAAGAAATATAGAAATAAGGAGCAGCTTTCTTTTATTTTCTTTTATTTTAGTATTCCTGACTTTTCCACAATATTCCTACATGGAGAAAAAAGAAAAAACATACTGTACAAATTTAATTTACAATCAATGTTCACATCCTAAAGTAAGCTGTCATAAAACTAATGAAATCTTTTTTTGGTAAATAGAAAGAGTAGTTTTAAATAGTTGTGTTTTAAAATATCTACAAATGCTTGATGTGATTGGACTTCTCCATTTAATTCTTTTACCTTTGACCTATCTTCAATGTATTGGAGCACCTTCTCTGGCTCCTTCATTTCCAGTCGACTGTCCTTCATAGATTTGGACAATCTGTGTTCAAACTCCTTCTTGGCCTTCCTGATCTCAGCTAAACGCAGTTCTGCTTCTTTCACAGAGGCCTGGGAAGCAAAGACGAACCCTAAAGAAATGTAAGCATATACAAATGCGTATGTTTGCAGGTGTGTGCTGTAACCTTGTAGTTGTCCTGGATTCTTTCATGTTTCTGTTGAAGTTTTTCCTGATCCTGCTGTGTATCGGTCACTTCTCTCTGTAACACATAAAGCTTTTGCTCCAAGGTCAACAGCTGGAGGGGATCTGATAAGTTGGAGCAGAGATTTTGCCTCCTCTCAACGCTCTGAGGACATACACAGAATAACACAAGTGTGTCAGTGGAAGTACAGGGAAACAAGGTGTTCTATTGTTGGAACAAACAAACAAACAAAAAATTATTCCAATGGTATTTTACATGCATAACTCAGAAAAAAGGTCAGAAAAACACTTCCCCAACTCTTCTTCTTCTTTTCTTTCAGCTGTTCTCATTTTAAGGGTCACTACACAGAAGCATCCTCTTCCGTCTAACTTTGTCCTCTACGTCCTCTGTCCTCCCTCTAACTACCTCCATGTCCTCTCTTACTGCATCCATAGATCTTTTTCCTGGCAGCTGCATATCTAACATCCTTCCACCAATATACCAACTGTTCCTCCTCTGCACATGTCCAAACCATAGATTTGCTATGCTCAGTCCTACACTCTTGCATTTCCTCTTCTTCCTCGGTCTCCTGGCACATTTCCCTCTTCATGGTCTTCAACTAACAGTATCACAAATTCTGTTGGCATCTTGTTTGTTTACCTGGGCTTGGGACCGACACAAGAGAGACGCTGGCTTGTGCTGGATTACTTACCTGGATTACTTCCCCAACTCTTAATTTAATATTTTATATCTAAACAATTGCTTCTAAAATCATGAATGAAGGACATGTAGTGTAAACCTCTTTAAAATATATAAAGCCACTGAGAATCTTAATTATGCTGCTCTAAAAAAAAAAAGAATAATTCTCAAATCTAGAGTAAAGTGGAGCTCATCACTTACAATTTTTTGTTTCCTCAGTCACTAAAATCTGTGTGTTTTCCCTTTATTTATTTATTTTTAAGTCATACAGACCTACAAGCACAACAAACAATGAATAATATTTGGATTAACATCTGCAAATAAAAAAGCCATATCATCACGACCACCTTAGGTACCTAATATTTTCTGGATTCCTGTTAAGCTGGATCTAATCCTCTATCAATAGTGTCATTATTTAGCTTTTTTTTCTTCCAGTTTTATTAATATGACTTGATGGTTCTAACATAGATAGTAGTACCCTACTCACCCCACCATCCGGCTGTGAGTCTCCTGCTGCTTGTGCACCTTCTCCCTCATCCTGAAGCTCCAGGTCCTGAGGATCCAGGCAGCCAATGAAGTGTTCAAATATGTCATTCTCTGCCAGGAGGGCTGCACCAGAATACCTTTAATAATAAGAAACATATGACTTCATAAGTTACAGCATAGATGCTACTCACTTTCTTTTAGTTAATCAGGACAATGATAATAAAATAAATGTTATGTTTTGTTAAAGGTACTCACTGTCATGTCAAAGTCATTAAAACCACATGAAAAATATAAATAAAATCATAGAGTAAGAAACTACATCTGCAAAATATTTTAATAAAAAATTTGGTCAAATAGGTACAAAGAGGTCAAACATTAAACTTACCGGCCAGTGACAGATAAGGCAAGTGATTTGTTTACATTGAGTGTGGACCTGCATTTCAGAATTGCACTCAATAAAACAGGAAAACTACTGGAGTAAACGCTTTCAAACTGCACTATTTTATATAGTTTAGGGTATCCTTTTTATTCATCTGATATTGTACTTTGCAATGAGTACATTTAAAACTGAGCTAAACACTTAATGATAGAACTGCTGGTAGCATTAAGTGGCATCAGCAGGTTGTACAAAACAATCAAAAGCTCAAATCTAAAAATAAATAGTTGATCTATTTTAACACACAAAGTTGTTTTAAATATATGTAATCTTTACCTAAGTTCTCCAACTTGGTTGTAATAAAGTTCTTTCTGTTCTTCTTTTACTTCCTTGTTCTTTTTTTTCGTCGATGAGAGCTCGCGCTCCATGGTTGCTATGATGCAATGAAACTTAGCAGTGGTTGCTATGGACTCGTGTTGCCTTCACGTACGGACGTAAAATATCCTACTCTCAAATTTGCGGAAATAAATAATAATAATAAAAATACTACGGTTAAAATTGCTCACATAAATGTTCTGTATTTTTACATAGCTCTGTTTTGTGTTTTACATTACGTTAACTTAAGTAAAAACAAAATAATAATAATGAAAAACAACTCTTGTTATTTTTATGTGCGTGACATTAGCGTATTATTATACCACGCCCTGTGTTATGTTTTGTTTTCTTACGTTTCGGTTTCGTTTCTTCATAAAAAAAGGCGTGTTTTCCTTCAAGCCAGCTGTTTCTACATCCACAGATTCTTCGCTCGGACTCGTCTCAGAATGGAGTCGAAAGTCTCTAAATTAATCACCAAGATTCTGTGCGACAACCACGGATGTCTGGACTTCGAGCAGCTGAATGATTTGGCTCAAAGTAATTTCGGCTTTGAGGCAGAAGACCTGCGGTCCGTTCTTTTCGACGACGGTAAAATAGCGATTCGAGAGGGCAAACAGCAAGTGGCCGGTGGAGACGGAACCAGGCCGGACAGTCTGGTAGTGGCTAAAACCAGCCTGAGGCTCTGCCAGAAAAAAGCCGGAGAGTGCACTTTGGATTGCCATTGCTTACACCTGTGCAGGTATTTTGTTTGCGGAAGCTGCACGTTCGGGTAAGTTGCATAACCTAATATTGAACTTAAGGGCTTTAAAGTTTAAAGTTAAGTTTAAAACTCTCTGTGGGAAGTGGGTGTACAGAAACTCGCTCCAAATCTTTTATCATCCGCTGACAGTCAGAGTTTTGTCAGATTTAGGAAATGTTAACACTAACATTGACTTGGTCTAAGGCCTATCAGTGGCCTTTAAATGCTAAAATCAGTGCTCATTCCTGTGAAATTCAAATAGTTTTATAAGATAACGCTCGAGCATTATAAAATGACGGAAACGCAAAACGTAATGAGAACAAAATAAAAACTTGACAATAATAAGAAGGGAAAAAAAACTACAAGAGCTAAATCTGCTTACTAAGATGTGTCTTACTGTTGTACAGTGTCAGGCGGAATTTCTAAACTTTTATTCCTATAAAATAAGTCGAAGAAAGCAATCCTAACTTTGTTTGGACCAAGGAATGTCATTGTTTTTTCTTAAAAACATAAGCAGCTTGGAAAAACTAAACACGTACCCGTTTCTTCCAGTAGATGGCAGTATTTTACGCCCTCCATCATGACTTCGCTGAACTTCTGTTTATTGTACATGAGTCAAATAATGACAGACAGTTTCACCTGGTTAAGGTGCTTAGATACTTTCTTTTCACCCCAAATTGTTTTGTTTCCTCAATGTTATAACAGCTCATGACATGTTTCTTAAAAACTGTTATTACAAGATACATTTTTAACTTTTTTTCTTTAATTTCCACATAGCAACAACAAACAGGAGCACAAAGGCATGAATCTATTATGACTTGGCTTTGTATCCTGTTTGTCAGCCAGAATCAAAAGTTATCATTCAGTTGCACAGATTACTTATTTCTTTTTTTAAAGTAGACACAGAAAATTTGCCAAATTCTGTTTTATTGTTGAATTCAATTTAATAAATGCTTTCAACTCTGGGTGGGATATTTGTCGTTTTTAGAGAAAAGTGTAAAAATCCACACAGTCTGACTTTTCCTCACAACGGAAAGATTTTGAGGAGAAATGGTCTTCAGGATTTGACGGAGAAACAGCTGTTCCAGCTGTTACTGCAGAATGATCCCTTTCTGCTTCCCGAGGTAGGCTTTACTGGCTAACATCAGCGACAAAGCTGAAAGTTAAAATCTCTCTTTGTTCTGTATAAACACCTAAATTTCATTCTCATCAATGATTCCCTGCAGATATGTCCACATTACAACAAAGGCGATGGTCCGTTTGGCTCCTGCAGATTCACCACCTCCTGCACAAAGCTCCATGCCTGCCAGCACTTCCTCCAGGGGGACTGCAGGTTTGGGGATTCGTGTAAGAGAACCCACCATATTGATGCTCATGGAATGAAGCTTTTTCAAAGATTTAGTCCAGAGAATTTTCAAAATATTTACAAGATCTACAGGAATAAATTCATCATCATGGGCCAACGAGATCGGCAATTTGTTCCCCCAGGTAAGTGAAGTTTTCTTTATTATTAACTGTATTTGCTGACTTATTTCTGTTTGTGGGATGACAGCAGTATTCTACGTTAAATATGAATCTGTTGCAGTGCCTCTAAAGGTGAAGGTTGACGTTCAGAAACCTTCTCCTCTTCCTGTCCACACCAGCCCCACATCTCCCACCAAAACTAAACCTATAAGTGATGCTGAGAGGAAGGAGATCTGCTTGTACAATATTCGCACTCACTGCAGTTTCAAAGGTAGAAGAACTGACCTGTCACACTTATAGTGCATTAGATTCTCATACATAGTTTGTAAGTTATGACCATCTGTGTTTTGTCTCAGAGAAATGCGCTCGTGTCCACTGGCACCTGCCTTACAAGTGGGAGGTTTTAGACACGGGCACGACTTGGAAAGACATACCCGATATGGAGGATATTGAGAAGGCCTTCTGTGACCCATCCTGTGATACAAGCTGCATGGATCAACAATCGCCCGTTTTATCAATTTTTAATAATCTGAGGTACGTGAAGATAAATAACACAGATGTTCATTATTCTCTTCTATTTAAATGTACACATTCAGTGAAGTTAAGTCGGGTATAATGGGATTGTTTTTGTCCTTTCAGGTCTGCATTAAACCTTAGGCAATATGTCAACTTTAAAACGATGACCTACGGAGGGTCTCCGGTTCGTCGCCTGTCCACTGCCTCTTCTGTCTTACATCCCCCCCACTTCATTCTCACAACACAGTGGGTTTGGTACTGGAAGGAAGACAATGGGTCGTGGCTGGAGTATGGACAGGTGGTTTTAACATAATAGACTGAGTGGTGCACATATGAATCATGCTGATATATGTTCAGCAGTGAAAAACCTAAATTATATCTAAAAAGTGGCTCATTTTTCTGCTGCGTTGTATATCTGCCAGGCTGTCAGAAAATAAAGCCGTGGTGTTAAATTTTAGGAGGAGGAGGGGTGAAAAAAGGAGCAGCTGCGCTCGCCTACTCCTGCAAGCCAAGAGCAGTTAAGGAAAGCAATTTTTGGGTGAAGGAAAAGTTTGGACAGCGCTGTTACTGATTATGTAGACAGGTGGTCTTTAGGATTCCTCTAATCTATAAAATCTATAAACTCACAGCTGCTGTTTGTTTGTTAATGTAACAGCAGCAGCAGGTCAGATCTTTGGGAGTTTACACTGAAATTCACGGAATCAGATCCAAACCAACACAAACTGAAACTGTACATGTCTCACACAAGGTGAGTCATGTACAGCTGAAAGTTTAATATATTAATAACATCTGAATCACAAAAACGAACCCTCAGCAGACACACATGATAATCTGATTGAGAATTATTCACATCCTAATCATTATAATAAATTGCTTTAAACTGAGGTTGAGAATTAATATTCTGAAAAATGTTGTAGGTTTAATAATACATGTATTCTTATCTGTGACTGTAACTTACAGTTTACAATATTAAATGCCAGTTTTATATTCTTGTAATGTAGTACATCTAGATGTGGATATAATCCTAGTTTTTATGCTATTTTTAAGCAGCCAACCCTGCAAAGAATGAACAGTCTTTATTATAAACAATTAGATGTAAGAACAGTTATTTAATTAACCCCAAAATGGTCCATTAGTTGTAAGTTATGAATCCAATCAGAATGTCTGTTTGTTAATAATGGCTCTTTGCCAACTGCCCTAACATATGTTACATATATATATGAATAATAATCATAATTTATTTTATTATTAGATGGGTTATTACACAAATTCCTCAAACCGGCCCCAATTTTCACCATTTAATTCATAAAAAAAAAAAAATTAAATTAACACCCACCAAATTTCCTAATAATGTCATAAAAATAAATTTCTAAGCAAGTCCCCTTGGCTTCTGCAGATATTAAACTTAAGTGTGGAGTTGTGAGAAAGAGCAGCACAGTAATTGATGTTTAAATCAAAGATTTCTGCTCTTAAATTAAAAAAAAAGTATGTTTAACTAAAGATAGAACACATATACAGCCATACATATTCATTTGTCCTTTTCTTTACATTTCCCAGAAATTGAGTATTTTAATGTGTCACATCTTACTTTTCAAAGTATTTAATTCTGTTTAATTATTGGTACATTTGTAATCTAAACTTCCTTCTGTTGTTTTCTTAGGGCGAGGGAATCACAGTCACTTCTCAAACACTCGAGAAACTGTACCTGGAAGACAATGTGACGCAGACTCCTTTCCAAGCTGGCAAACATCAGTACATTCTCCACTTTAAAGATGCAGCGGGAGCCCAGCAGATGTATCAGCAGAATATACAATACAAAACCAAGAGAGAGGTCAGGAGGAGGCCTCGCTTTGTGTCTGTCCAAGATGTGGAGAGGCTCAAAAGGTATCTTTCATTTTCTACTTGCGCAGATTATTTGCAGTTCTAATGTTTTCTATTTGAATATTTAGTGTCCTGTTTTACACATCCTCTCTGTAGTGCCCCATCACAGAGCTCCAGCAGCTCTCCCACAGCTGAAAGTGTCCCACCACACTGGGATAAGAAAGCCCTGCCTGATTTGGGATACAAGGTCTCTGATTGTTTATCATTTTCTGGTTGATGCTTTGTTTTTTTGCTGTGTTTTGTTCCATAATACACTTTGAATACATAACTATACTTGAGCTCAATAACTTATCTGCGCTTTGATCTTATCTTTCAGCTCGTCCCTCTTTCCAGCTCCCACAAAGAGTTCGATATGATCCAGACGTTGTTCAGGCGCACCATGCCTCACAGTAAAATTACCAGCATCCAAAGGATTCAGAACCCCTCTTTGTGGAAAGTCTTCTATTGGTAAAACATTAACAGAGATATTTGATTTATGAAATAAGACCAATCTTTTCTAATGTAAAACTACTGATGCTTTGATTAAGTTGGACTCTAAGCGTGCAGTGTCCCTCACATGTACATCTTTATTGTTCATGCTATGCGTTTCTATTTTATGCTTTGGGTTTCAGGCAGAAGGAGCAGATGCAGAAGAGGAATGGAGGGAAACCTGTGGATGAAAGATACTTGTTCCATGGAACAGATGACACCCTGGTTGATGCCATTTGTGATCAGAACTTTGATTGGAGGATGTGTGGTGTCCATGGAACAGCCTATGGCAAAGGTACACTAAGGTGTTCTTCAACCATTTACCATCAAGTTACAATATAATGAAATTTCCTGCAAAAATCGTTGTGTTATGTTTACAAAGTGGCACAAAACAGTTTTTTTTTTTTTTTTTTTTTTTTTTCATTTTCATTTCAGGGAGCTACTTTGCCAGAGATGCATCCTACTCAGACAGATATTCCAGGGTGAGAGGGACTCCGAACAAGGTCATGTTTGTTGCTCTGGTCCTGGTGGGGGAGTCCACAAAAGGACGGAACAACTACGTCCGACCACCTCTGAAGGAAGGCAGTACTTTCTACGACAGCTGCATTGACTCCATGAGCAGCCCCAGCATATTTGTTGTCTTTGAAAAACAGCAGATTTATCCAGAGTATCTCATCAAGTATGTATAAGATAAAACTTCAGTGTTTTCTTTTTCCTGAAGATTTTAATCAGGGTGGTGGAAAACCCTCCAGCACAGGATGTCTTTTAGTTTGTCTGGTTGCAGTGACAAACAGTTTGTTTAAAGTTTAATAAAGTTACGCTTCAAATGCTAAGGCTGCCTGCTGCCTAAAGACCTAATAGTATGCCATGCTTGTATGCTTGTGAGTCAGATTGAGTAAGCTTCTAGCAAATGATGCATATTTCTTAGTGAAAAAGACTTCTACAAACACACAAATAAAATCGTTCCTGTAAGGTTTTTTTTGTTTTGTTATGTAAAAAGAGCTGACTCATTTCTTCTTTTGACTGGGTCGTAGTGTTTTATCCGAACTTCTGGTTGGTTAGTTTGAGGTCCCAATTTTGAACCAATTTTTCCTGTTTATTCAAGGTTGCTTCAGTTACGTGACATGCAGATTCTACTGGACCCTTTTACTCCTACGTGTCACTGTTTAGTGCACAGATATTTTATTTAGAAATGAGGAGTACGGTTACTTCTCAAGGCACCAGTAAACCTCTGGATACTGTGATTTATGAGCTGTTTGAAGGTTTGATGTTGGGTCTCACTTCCTGCTGTGGCACTGTCCGGTTTTAATTAGATCCTGCTTATATAGAGTAAGAACTAGTGGTTCTTTTAAAACCACATCTTTAGGAGAACAGTAGGGGTAAAAGAAAATAAAAATGAGCATAAAATCCTTTACAGAATGTAAAAGAAAAAGAAAAATACCTGATGGTCCTACTGTCTAATATTTATCAAGCTAATTACTTATTAATAATTTTTAAGGTTTCACATCTTAAATATTGATCTATTTTTTTCTTGGCTCAAGAGCAAATAAGGACAAATTTAAACTTAATTCTGTGATTTAGATTTGGTGGTGTTTTTGTTGTTTTTTTTCTTTTGCTGAAAATGTTTAGTTCAGTAATATAACCTTGAATAAGTGTTGTT
Source organism: Kryptolebias marmoratus (assembly GCF_001649575.2). NCBI lineage: Eukaryota > Metazoa > Chordata > Actinopteri > Cyprinodontiformes > Rivulidae > Kryptolebias > Kryptolebias marmoratus. The sequence continues at coordinate 22,365,525 of NC_051440.1, read as the reverse complement.
TGGGGTGAACAAATGATTTATTCTGATATGTAACAAACTCCTGGTTGTTACTAAATAAAGTCATTACAAAATTACTCATTTTGTTATTATTATTTTTATTTAATTTGAATTTCATATGTGCAACAAATCACACAATTCCAGTCACTAATAAAAGTTTATTAACTCCCCAGCCCCAAGATAGAAATCTGATTTAAAATTTAGTAATTTTGTTTTGCACTTTTTAAACCTCTACTCTTTAGTTTCATAAACATTTAATTCATAATGGGCTCATCATTATTACGTTTATTTCCAGAATGTTTTGTTTCATTTAAAAAAAAATAATTTAAAAATCAATTCCTCAAATATGCAGAATATAAAAGAAGGAAACTTTATATAACGTATAATTTTTGAAGTACCAGGAGAAAAGCTATATGTGAAAACAAAGGCCCAGCTAAGATTTTTTAGTGACAGTAATACTCATCTGTAACACTATGTTACATTCTTTCAAACTTCAGATGAACCCATATGGAGCATTTTGAGAGAGAAGGTCCCTCTAAATATGGAGATCTAGTTTTCAGATGCACAATGAATATCACTGGTTCTTTAACAATAAATGCATGATAAAATGCTACAAGAAAAGGGATTTATTCACTTTATTTCCCAAATGCTTCATACATTAGATTTACAGACATTTGAATGAAAACATGAACATTTGAAATAATTATCTGTAATCTGCTTTCATTGTGGGCATTCTGTCATTCTTAATTATCCCAAAATTACTAAACTAAAATTAAAATACAATACTGTAAAAAAAAAAAAAGAGTTATTCAGGTTCCTACTAAATGAGAAATGAGTTGAACAAGCTGCATATATATATATATAATATATGGTTAACATCACTAAGATTTAACACATCACTAAGATTTAACACTTTAGATATTGTGTCTTAAGAGTAAAGGAACATGAGAAAGCTAGCAATTATGATCAACAATACCATACTGAAAAGAAGTTGATAAAAAAGTATTTCCTTTTGTGGCAGAGTATTTCTCTGCTCTCTGCTATCACTGAGTGCTAATCAGCACATATGGGCTCTTACACTGGAGCTCAGGGTCTTATATTAGCTGTCACTGGCCTATATTATTTGCACAGGGTGCTGATTGGCTGACAACCTAATCAGGCAAAATGATGCAAACACACTGCCACACTTTTAAAAATTCAAATATAACCAGAAAAACAACACAAGGTTCTGTTCATTCACAAAAGCAGGAAATTGTTTTTAGTCCATTCAGATCACTTTAACCTTCATCACAGTCTTAATTTGTAGCTTTGTTGACACAGGACAAAGCTGATTCACTAGCTCTGCATGATTAACTCATATTTTTTTTCATAACAAAAAATGACATCCTGTCTGTTCACATTTCTCTTTTAGGTTAATGCAGTCACAAACCATAATCATCTGATTATTCATTTTATTTTTTTTATTTTTTCCCTCCTTCCTCGTTTCTTCTTGTCATTTTCACATATATGCCATTTTTGGGTGATAGAGTGAGATTTGATTTCAAGTTCAAAGGAACCTGTAAGATTTGAAAAAAGTGTCAAGGTTAAATAAGCATCTATTGCCAACAATAACACGTATACAGGATTAGGTTTAAAACCAGATTCTGAAAAAGAAACTATTCTAATAATAGTCTCATGTGTTAATTAACCTCACTAATGTCAGCTGTAAAACAATAATACTGCCAAACTTAACTTTTAGCATACTTCACTGATTATATTATATAACAGTGAACATCTACATCTAGGGCAGGTGGAGGTGAAGGGGAAGGGTAGATGTAGATTGTGGATGAACTGACCCACCTTGGTCTCAGAGCAGGCCACAACGTTGAACCGGTGCAACAAATGCACTAAAACCATCCTGATCTCCAGCTGGGCGAGTCTCATTCCCACACAGTTCCTGGGTCCGGCTCCAAACGGCAGGTAGACAAATGGGTGTCGATTAGCCTTTGCTTCTGGTGTAAACCTGGGAGTCAGCCACAGGTGAGGTTGTTAGATATTAGATTTGAAAATGTATGAAAAAAAAGCAAATTTTATGAAAAAGCAAAGCAAAACAAAATAAAATAAAAAAAAACACCTTTTAAAATAATTAGGCCAATTTATCGGAATCTAATTAGTCTTGAAAGCGCCGTGAAAGCACAGATGCAATAATGCTAATTGCTTCATAGAACAACCAGGATGTCCTAATTTAAATCTTTTGAATTGATAAAGCTCCTTGGGTGAGAAGCGAAACATTTTCAGCTACAAAATAGAAGGCCAGTTTTTTTTTTTTAACCTTTTTGGATTTACTATGTCCTGGATGACTGAGAATTTACACCAGCAGCAACCAGGATGCACATCTGCAGACATGAAGTACAGACCCTGGTAATACTTTGATGCTTTCACCTTACAAGTAAAATGTTTTTCCTGAAATAAGCCTATCCTTTTTGCCCAACAAGGTGCTTTATTTGGACATACAAGTAATATTAAAAGTTTGGAATCAGTTTCTAATGAAACTGCATTCAATTGCATTTAGCTCTTCTACATAACAAGATTTTTTCTACCCTTTTAAGGAAAAGCAAAACCCAAAAAGTAAATAAAAGTCAGATTTTTAGTAGCTATAGAGAGAACTGAAGCACCTCTCTGGGATGAACTTCTCCGGCTCGGGCCAGTGCTCCGGGTCCTGATGCAGGAAGCATGTAAGGATCTCCACTTTGGCCCCTTTAGGAATAAGCTGGCCTTTTATCATATAGTCATTGGCAACTTCTCGTGTAATTCTTGATGGGGAAAAAATGTCAAAGAACTTTTTTTTTATAAACCTCACATCACCTTTCCTTCTTTTAATCACAACTTGGTTTTATACGGTGTAATTGCAATAATGAAAAAAAAGTGTAAATCTATTAAACCACGTGTCCTTTTGATTGAGATCTTTACTTGAAAATGGAAGGGTAGAGTCGCAATGCTTCACACACAACCATGTCCAAGTACTTCAGCTCCTGGATGTTTGTGTAATCTGGTGAATCCTATTGAAACAGGCGGGTTGATTTAAACCAAAAGCTTTCACAAAACTACGTCACAAAACATCTAATTGGATCACAGTACAACAGACTCACGTGTCTTGTGAAGAAATCATCCAACTCCTCATGTACTTTGCGCTGACATTCAGGGTGGAGGGCCAGCAGGTAGCAGGTGTAGGCTAACGTGTTGCTGGTGGTTTCATAGCCTGCCACAAGGAAGATAAAAGCCTGACCCATAATCTCATCCTCAGTCATCATCTTTCTTTGAGAGCACCTCATGAGTGACTCCTCTGAGCGAAGGTGGCCATTTTCTTGATCCACTGCTGATTGTTTCTGCTGGTTCTTGTCATCCAACTCATCAGAGTGCTTTGTCGTGTCGAAGTGCTCTAAAGAGACGCTCTCTTGGCTGTTTCGAGCGTCTAACATCAGCTGAAGGAAATCTCTCCGCCTCTACAAGCAAATACAGTCTTTTAATCAGTTGTCAAAAATGGTACCAATGAAGATTGTTGCATATGGGACACAGAATTTAGAATTTTATAAATCTGACCACCCACCTGATCAGGGGGCTGTTCCTCTCTCTGCATTATGATTTTGTGAATGATGCTAATGAAGAAATTGTCCAACTCTATACGCTTTTTGTTTGGGACAAATCTTACAAAAGGAGCCATGATAGCAGGAAACAGAACTGTTGAAACAAACAAACAGGAAAACTGCAGTTAAACTTTAATCATAAAATTTCTATCTGTTAAGTTTGATTTCTGACTTTGTGGTGGAAAAAATGTCAATAACTGCTTCAGAAAACAGATTGGTTGTTTGTGCTCCTAATATCCAGTTTAGCTTCCTGTACAAATCTGTCACATAAATTTCTCATCTTTAATAAGCTCATCGAACATACAGGAAACCACCACCAGTGGCCTGAAGAAAGGCATGGCAAGAAACTCCAGAGTGTTGCGGACAAATGAATTATTTGGGTTGTTCTGAGAGTCCACTTGAGTGCCAAAAGCCACGCTGGCAATTACGTCCATGGTAAAGCAGCCAAAACACCTACAAAAAAGAACAAACAAATAAAATACATAATAAAATAAAACAAATGTTATAACTTTTGCCTACTTTTACTTTTTTTGTTATTACTTGTGGATGTCAAAGGCCTCTCCTGACTCAGCGTGGACATTCAGGTTGTTCATCAGTGTATCAGTGGCTGTGCTGATGAAAGGAACCATCTGGAGGAAAAATACTGCATTTAGCCCAAACCGCTATAAGTTTATTGCAACAAAACACAAATCTGTCCTACAAATAAGACTTAAATTAATTTTTAATACAAATCCAAAAGGCAAACAAACAGGGTACCATCATCAAGCACCAACTCACAAGTTGCAAAAAATAAAAACAACATTTCCAGATCAAACACAATAAGTACATCTTCAGGGAGATGTGTTTGGTTTGAATATGAATAAAAAAAGAGATGATGTGATTTACTTTCATAGCAGACATCTACAAAGTCCAACACCAGACAAAATGCCAGGGGTTTGTGTGTTGTTAAGTTATTTTTGACATAAAGGAATTAAGAAAGCTTTAAAAAATGAACCGTGAATAAAAAAAATCTAGGAATAATTAAAGCGATAAGCAGTACTAAAAACTAGAAAATACAGATCTTTATGTAGAGTACCTTAATGTTCTGTTACCATTGTGGTTTTCAAAATTCTGGTAGTCATTTTTAGTATTGTCTATAAAACAATTCACTTTAAAAAAAAATCAAAAATGTGTTTTTGTGACAGTTGTGAAAATGTAATGAGTAGTAGTCCAACTCCTTTTTTAAATTTTTCCGTGTTTATAGTTGTAATGGCTTTGTTGTCAGTTTTATGTTACATGTAAATGCCTTCTGTGTATTGGCGGTACCATTTGGTGCTGTTTGTCTTGGCTCAGACACCCTCATAAAAAGGTTTTTAAGCTGAAGAGTTTTAAATAAAGGTCCAATTAACTAAATGAATAATTTAAAAACAGGCAAACAATAGTTTCCTTCCAAATAAAACATTAAAATCTTACTTCTTTTAACTTGGCAGCACTGAAGGATGGAGTCACGATGCTCCGAACTCTCTTCCACTGTTCATCTTTCAGCATGATTAGGCAGTCTTCAAAGGGTTTGGTGGAATAGCCATTCTTGTATATAGAAAAATAAGAGACAATTAAAGCTTGGATTGAAATGACACAAGCATTCAGTTAACATCGGCATACTTTGGTTGATGTCCTTACCGATCTGTTAGCAAAGCTACTGAAGTCCTTGACCATCACTTTTCTGAGTACATCAGGGTCTGCTATCATCACAACTGGTTTCCGGCCAAAATAATATCTGAAACATACCATTTATACAGTGTCAAAGGAAACAGTCAAATCATCTATTTCATACTGAGGAAAACTTTTAATCACCAAAGAGTTTGGAGCCTAATTATAATGATAAATGCTGGCAGAAACAAGTATTTTTACTTACCCACATACTTTGCCATGTGTCTTTACAATATCAATGAGAGGTTTATAAAAACCCTGAGAAAAACAAAATAATCAAAATGACTAAATAATTTTTTTCTCTGAAAAATGTTGCATACTGTAATAACTAAAATGACTGTACAAAAATGAAATCATTATCAAATCTCCATACAAATCAATTGGCCGTCAGTAATGAACAGAACCAACAAATGAAAAGGTGAAATAATGGAAGTTGTACAGATTTGTTTTGTTGAAGTGGATCTTACCTCACGAAACATGAGCATGTTGCCAAAGAACGGTACCGGCTTTGGATGTTTGATTCCACATCGAGAGAGGACTGAGAACGGATAGACTGAATACCTGCAGACAAAACAGGTTGTAGGTTAAATAAAAGGAATAAAGACAACTGTAGTAAGAACATATCTACAAAATGGAAGATAACAAACTGTTTTTCCATTATGTAATGACATCTTGTAATGGAAATGTCTTGATGGACAAGAAACAGCTTCACTTTGTTGACTGTTGGTCTCTCTCCTGGTTGTTAAGAACATTTTTTAGCAGATGGATTTTAAACTTGGGTTAGGCAGACCGAATGTGTTCCAAATGTATTGCAAGTGTTTAACTTGTATTGCAAATTCCCAGACACCTGCTTTCTTAAGGGACAAATTGTGTTTTACATTTGTAGAATTGCTCTCCTCCTCTTTCTTTGTTTAGACCTTGCTTTGAAATGGCTCTTAAAGTACTATGTAACCAGATTTTCTTTCTGAATACACTCAATAGCCTGCCAACACAGACTGTTTTGTTTTGATCCCTTTCTGCAAAGATAACAAAATTTTGAAAGACAGCTTCTTGTGCATTATTAGTCTGTAAATTCAAATTTCCATAGCACATCACAAAGATACATACTAACATTTACTTACCAGTAAAGAAGACCCAGAAAAATGAGGACGAGGCTGAATGTCACAGAAACTGTGTTGGCTTCAATGTTGAATACATTCAGAAAGTCACCTAAAGTCTTCATGATGGAAAACACTTTTCAGTTCTTTACAGTCAAAATGAGATAAAAGTTCCTATAGACACAAAAGCTGAAGGTTAATGCTGATGAATGCATTAATAGCTTTGCCTTTACCAGAATTTTTTTAACAAATACATTACCTAAAACACACGCAAGCTTTTACACCTGTCTCCAAAAAAAAGACACGTCTCAGATGGTCTTCCTGTGGACTGTGATGTTAGACTGGTTTGTCTCCTTTTGTTTCTTTATCTTAAAAAACTTGTTAATTATTGCTTTGTTTATACCCCTATTTGTTGCTAAAGACCCCATGAACCTTTTTATGGACCCTACTAGGACCCTATTGGTTTGACCATTGTTTTTACTTTTATGACACAGGGAACATAAAGGAAACAAAAGAAATGGATAGATATTTTAATTTCCATTTGTTTTTTATTAGTTAAAAATGACTTATTGAAAAAAATAAGTCTGCAAATTTTTACATTTCTTTTGAAAAAGCTTACTATATCAGAAACAAACACCATCAAATACCATTCATTTGCTACATTTGAGCTGTGTAATGAAACAAAAAAAATAGCTTCTGCAAATGAGCTGAATGAACAAGAAACTGGTTCATGCTTTTGCAAAAGGATGAACTTCTTGTCATGTTACTGATTAAATGTGAGAAAAAAAGTCAGCACATTAGAATAGCTGGCTTTTCTTATGTGACCTAGTTTTCACATGCTTATCATGTTTACTTGTAAGGCAAAGGATTTAAACTGTTTATGACCTCTCACTAAAGTTAATCATTATTAAAGGTAAACATTTACACTTCAGTACACCATACAAATATCTCATTGAGTTTCATTTGACCTAATTCATTTTTTTAAATACTTGCAAGCAATATTCAATATTGAACTAGATTTACATACCCAAACATTTGGTGAAGAAGGCAAACATTCACCAAGGCTGATGGCTAAGTCACTGCTCTGACAAGGACAATCAGCGTCATCAAATTAAACTTTAATGCAGTGTTTATTATAAATTTGATGGTATTTGTCAGAATTAGGCAACCAGTCCTCACTATTCAAATAATCATCCATGGATTGTTAAAACTTTATGTCTGCAAACATCACAAAATGCAAAATATTGTACAGGCAGTGGCTGTGCTGCAGCAAAAATGCCATATAAAGTTTAGGTTCTTTATCAAATGTTTGCACATTTAAATATAGTTCACTTATTGGTTTAACAATTAGGACATTTCAAAATAAATTGTTTCTGAAAATGTTCTCATTTATTAAAAAAAAAACACAAACTAGGTCAAATTAACTGGGGTTTATTTAAATGCAAATGTGTCCTTTTAATAATGACTAACTTCTGTAAGAGGTCATAAAATGGTTTAATCCTACAGCTTACAAGCAGATATGATAAGGATAAGAAAACTGGGTCAGATAAGAAAAGTCTCCTGAAATAATAAACACACGTTAACAAATGTTTTACTTTTCTTAGAAAATTTCAATTATAATCATTAGGTTTTTATATCCAGTCCAAAAAAATGTGCAGATACATTTATCGAATAAGTAATTTTTTGATAATATAATAAGTAATTATATTTTATACATTCAGGAAGTTCATTATATGAATCATCATACACATTAAACAGTATATAAAAATGCAGAAATGTACACATTTTATACATGGTTATATATAAAGAATATATCATTATAGCTTATATATTAAATATGTGGCAAAACACCAGGAGAAAACCCACATACAGCATGGATGGGGAGAATATTTAAACTTCACGCAGAGAAACCTCAGCTAAGATTCAAACCTGGGACCTCTTTACCTGAAGATAACAGTGATACCATCTGCATCACTATGTCATCCTCTCTTTTATTAATAAAAACTATATGTTAATGGAAAAGGGTGTTCAGTTGTAAAATGAAAAACTCTGATTTCGAAGTACATTAAAAATGATACCACAATAGCCAGTAAATCACTTTATTTCAAAAATGTTTCACACTACAGACATTAAATATCCACACATTTAAATTCACTTCTTATTGTGTACATTCAATGTTTTTATTAATCATCTCAAAGTTACCACTTATATGGTCAGATAATCAAACTTAATTAGTTAATTCAAATAAATGAAAAATTATTTCAGTATGGAACAGCTTTTTATTATTATTATTTATTATTAATGTCAATAAAAGATCACTGGATGTTTTAAACTCCATATCTTAAGAGTAGCCATGATAAACATGAAAAAAACTAGGCCACATAAGAAGGCTCCTAGCACTTCAACATTAATTCATCAGCATTCTTTTTAGTTTCCCTTTATGTCAGTGCTGTAACAAACAATCCTGCAGTAACTTACAGAATGGTTTGTAATGTTTCCACAAAGTCTTCTACCATTCAAAAGGTTTAAAGCTGAGTTTCTATTTAACTGACAGATGTTTTTCTTTATTCTTGTTCCTTGTTTCTTCTTGTGATTTTCACATATATGCCATTTTTGGGTGATAGAGAGCCAGCTGACTTCAAGTCCAAAGGAACCTGAAAGGTTACCAAAAAAAAAAGAAAAAGTGAAACAAACATCTTTTGCCAACATTTAGGTTTATGTTGTAGAAACTTTACTCCATTAGGACTGTCAAATGATTAATTCATTCACATAGATGTGAATAGATGAATGGAGGAAGGAAGGAATGGATATTTTATTCATCCCCTAAGAGAAATTATTTTGTCACAGAAGGAGACATAAACTAAAACATATAAAATGAGAGAAATGTTGTTCCAGATTGCCGCCACACTGTGCGGTCGCCATGGAAAATATAAGGGCAAACTGATTTTCTTCAACAAGTATTGCAGTGCTAGTAGTAATGAAAAACAAAACAAAACATTTATTTTGTTTTATTTGTATTTATTTAGTTTTTATTGTTTGCTGAACCAACCTACCTTGGTCTCAGAGCAGGCCACAATGCTGAACTTGTGGAACAGATGTGTTAAAGCCATCCTGATCTCCAGCTGGGCGAGTCTCATCCCCACACAGTTCCTGGGTCCGGCTCCAAATGGCAGGTAGACAAATGGGTGTCGATTAGCCTTTGCTTCTGGTGTAAACCTGGGGGTCAACCACAGGTGATGATAACTGAGATTAAATTGAAAAGAACCAACAAATGAAAAGGTGAAATAATGGAAGTTGTACAGATTTGTTTTGTTGAAGTGGATCTTACCTCACGAAACATGAGCATGTTGCCAAAGAACGGTACCGGCTTTGGATGTTTGATTCCACATCGAGAGAGGACTGAGAACGGATAGACTGAATACCTGCAGACAAAACAGGTTGTAGGTTAAATAAAAGGAATAAAGACAACTGTAGTAAGAACATATCTACAAAATGGAAGATAACAAACTGTTTTTCCATTATGTAATGACATCTTGTAATGGAAATGTCTTGATGGACAAGAAACAGCTTCACTTTGTTGACTGTTGGTCTCTCTCCTGGTTGTTAAGAACATTTTTTAGCAGATGGATTTTAAACTTGGGTTAGGCAGACCGAATGTGTTCCAAATGTATTGCAAGTGTTTAACTTGTATTGCAAATTCCCAGACACCTGCTTTCTTAAGGGACAAATTGTGTTTTACATTTGTAGAATTGCTCTCCTCCTCTTTCTTTGTTTAGACCTTGCTTTGAAATGGCTCTTAAAGTACTATGTAACCAGATTTTCTTTCTGAATACACTCAATAGCCTGCCAACACAGACTGTTTTGTTTTGATCCCTTTCTGCAAAGATAACAAAATTTTGAAAGACAGCTTCTTGTGCATTATTAGTCTGTAAATTCAAATTTCCATAGCACATCACAAAGATACATACTAACATTTACTTACCAGTAAAGAAGACCCAGAAAAATGAGGACGAGGCTGAATGTCACAGAAACTGTGTTGGCTTCAATGTTGAATACATTCAGAAAGTCACCTAAAGTCTTCATGATGGAAAACACTTTTCAGTTCTTTACAGTCAAAATGAGATAAAAGTTCCTATAGACACAAAAGCTGAAGGTTAATGCTGATGAATGCATTAATAGCTTTGCCTTTACCAGAATTTTTTTAACAAATACATTACCTAAAACACACGCAAGCTTTTACACCTGTCTCCAAAAAAAAGACACGTCTCAGATGGTCTTCCTGTGGACTGTGATGTTAGACTGGTTTGTCTCCTTTTGTTTCTTTATCTTAAAAAACTTGTTAATTATTGCTTTGTTTATACCCCTATTTGTTGCTAAAGACCCCATGAACCTTTTTATGGACCCTACTAGGACCCTATTGGTTTGACCATTGTTTTTACTTTTATGACACAGGGAACATAAAGGAAACAAAAGAAATGGATAGATATTTTAATTTCCATTTGTTTTTTATTAGTTAAAAATGACTTATTGAAAAAAATAAGTCTGCAAATTTTTACATTTCTTTTGAAAAAGCTTACTATATCAGAAACAAACACCATCAAATACCATTCATTTGCTACATTTGAGCTGTGTAATGAAACAAAAAAAATAGCTTCTGCAAATGAGCTGAATGAACAAGAAACTGGTTCATGCTTTTGCAAAAGGATGAACTTCTTGTCATGTTACTGATTAAATGTGAGAAAAAAAGTCAGCACATTAGAATAGCTGGCTTTTCTTATGTGACCTAGTTTTCACATGCTTATCATGTTTACTTGTAAGGCAAAGGATTTAAACTGTTTATGACCTCTCACTAAAGTTAATCATTATTAAAGGTAAACATTTACACTTCAGTACACCATACAAATATCTCATTGAGTTTCATTTGACCTAATTCATTTTTTTAAATACTTGCAAGCAATATTCAATATTGAACTAGATTTACATACCCAAACATTTGGTGAAGAAGGCAAACATTCACCAAGGCTGATGGCTAAGTCACTGCTCTGACAAGGACAATCAGCGTCATCAAATTAAACTTTAATGCAGTGTTTATTATAAATTTGATGGTATTTGTCAGAATTAGGCAACCAGTCCTCACTATTCAAATAATCATCCATGGATTGTTAAAACTTTATGTCTGCAAACATCACAAAATGCAAAATATTGTACAGGCAGTGGCTGTGCTGCAGCAAAAATGCCATATAAAGTTTAGGTTCTTTATCAAATGTTTGCACATTTAAATATAGTTCACTTATTGGTTTAACAATTAGGACATTTCAAAATAAATTGTTTCTGAAAATGTTCTCATTTATTAAAAAAAAAACACAAACTAGGTCAAATTAACTGGGGTTTATTTAAATGCAAATGTGTCCTTTTAATAATGACTAACTTCTGTAAGAGGTCATAAAATGGTTTAATCCTACAGCTTACAAGCAGATATGATAAGGATAAGAAAACTGGGTCAGATAAGAAAAGTCTCCTGAAATAATAAACACACGTTAACAAATGTTTTACTTTTCTTAGAAAATTTCAATTATAATCATTAGGTTTTTATATCCAGTCCAAAAAAATGTGCAGATACATTTATCGAATAAGTAATTTTTTGATAATATAATAAGTAATTATATTTTATACATTCAGGAAGTTCATTATATGAATCATCATACACATTAAACAGTATATAAAAATGCAGAAATGTACACATTTTATACATGGTTATATATAAAGAATATATCATTATAGCTTATATATTAAATATGTGGCAAAACACCAGGAGAAAACCCACATACAGCATGGATGGGGAGAATATTTAAACTTCACGCAGAGAAACCTCAGCTAAGATTCAAACCTGGGACCTCTTTACCTGAAGATAACAGTGATACCATCTGCATCACTATGTCATCCTCTCTTTTATTAATAAAAACTATATGTTAATGGAAAAGGGTGTTCAGTTGTAAAATGAAAAACTCTGATTTCGAAGTACATTAAAAATGATACCACAATAGCCAGTAAATCACTTTATTTCAAAAATGTTTCACACTACAGACATTAAATATCCACACATTTAAATTCACTTCTTATTGTGTACATTCAATGTTTTTATTAATCATCTCAAAGTTACCACTTATATGGTCAGATAATCAAACTTAATTAGTTAATTCAAATAAATGAAAAATTATTTCAGTATGGAACAGCTTTTTATTATTATTATTTATTATTAATGTCAATAAAAGATCACTGGATGTTTTAAACTCCATATCTTAAGAGTAGCCATGATAAACATGAAAAAAACTAGGCCACATAAGAAGGCTCCTAGCACTTCAACATTAATTCATCAGCATTCTTTTTAGTTTCCCTTTATGTCAGTGCTGTAACAAACAATCCTGCAGTAACTTACAGAATGGTTTGTAATGTTTCCACAAAGTCTTCTACCATTCAAAAGGTTTAAAGCTGAGTTTCTATTTAACTGACAGATGTTTTTCTTTATTCTTGTTCCTTGTTTCTTCTTGTGATTTTCACATATATGCCATTTTTGGGTGATAGAGAGCCAGCTGACTTCAAGTCCAAAGGAACCTGAAAGGTTACCAAAAAAAAAAGAAAAAGTGAAACAAACATCTTTTGCCAACATTTAGGTTTATGTTGTAGAAACTTTACTCCATTAGGACTGTCAAATGATTAATTCATTCACATAGATGTGAATAGATGAATGGAGGAAGGAAGGAATGGATATTTTATTCATCCCCTAAGAGAAATTATTTTGTCACAGAAGGAGACATAAACTAAAACATATAAAATGAGAGAAATGTTGTTCCAGATTGCCGCCACACTGTGCGGTCGCCATGGAAAATATAAGGGCAAACTGATTTTCTTCAACAAGTATTGCAGTGCTAGTAGTAATGAAAAACAAAACAAAACATTTATTTTGTTTTATTTGTATTTATTTAGTTTTTATTGTTTGCTGAACCAACCTACCTTGGTCTCAGAGCAGGCCACAATGCTGAACTTGTGGAACAGATGTGTTAAAGCCATCCTGATCTCCAGCTGGGCGAGTCTCATCCCCACACAGTTCCTGGGTCCGGCTCCAAATGGCAGGTAGACAAATGGGTGTCGATTAGCCTTTGCTTCTGGTGTAAACCTGGGGGTCAACCACAGGTGATGATAACTGAGATTAAATTGAAAAGAACCAACAAATGAAAAGGTGAAATAATGGAAGTTGTACAGATTTGTTTTGTTGAAGTGGATCTTACCTCACGAAACATGAGCATGTTGCCAAAGAACGGTACCGGCTTTGGATGTTTGATTCCACATCGAGAGAGGACTGAGAACGGATAGACTGAATACCTGCAGACAAAACAGGTTGTAGGTTAAATAAAAGGAATAAAGACAACTGTAGTAAGAACATATCTACAAAATGGAAGATAACAAACTGTTTTTCCATTATGTAATGACATCTTGTAATGGAAATGTCTTGATGGACAAGAAACAGCTTCACTTTGTTGACTGTTGGTCTCTCTCCTGGTTGTTAAGAACATTTTTTAGCAGATGGATTTTAAACTTGGGTTAGGCAGACCGAATGTGTTCCAAATGTATTGCAAGTGTTTAACTTGTATTGCAAATTCCCAGACACCTGCTTTCTTAAGGGACAAATTGTGTTTTACATTTGTAGAATTGCTCTCCTCCTCTTTCTTTGTTTAGACCTTGCTTTGAAATGGCTCTTAAAGTACTATGTAACCAGATTTTCTTTCTGAATACACTCAATAGCCTGCCAACACAGACTGTTTTGTTTTGATCCCTTTCTGCAAAGATAACAAAATTTTGAAAGACAGCTTCTTGTGCATTATTAGTCTGTAAATTCAAATTTCCATAGCACATCACAAAGATACATACTAACATTTACTTACCAGTAAAGAAGACCCAGAAAAATGAGGACGAGGCTGAATGTCACAGAAACTGTGTTGGCTTCAATGTTGAATACATTCAGAAAGTCACCTAAAGTCTTCATGATGGAAAACACTTTTCAGTTCTTTACAGTCAAAATGAGATAAAAGTTCCTATAGACACAAAAGCTGAAGGTTAATGCTGATGAATGCATTAATAGCTTTGCCTTTACCAGAATTTTTTTAACAAATACATTACCTAAAACACACGCAAGCTTTTACACCTGTCTCCAAAAAAAAGACACGTCTCAGATGGTCTTCCTGTGGACTGTGATGTTAGACTGGTTTGTCTCCTTTTGTTTCTTTATCTTAAAAAACTTGTTAATTATTGCTTTGTTTATACCCCTATTTGTTGCTAAAGACCCCATGAACCTTTTTATGGACCCTACTAGGACCCTATTGGTTTGACCATTGTTTTTACTTTTATGACACAGGGAACATAAAGGAAACAAAAGAAATGGATAGATATTTTAATTTCCATTTGTTTTTTATTAGTTAAAAATGACTTATTGAAAAAAATAAGTCTGCAAATTTTTACATTTCTTTTGAAAAAGCTTACTATATCAGAAACAAACACCATCAAATACCATTCATTTGCTACATTTGAGCTGTGTAATGAAACAAAAAAAATAGCTTCTGCAAATGAGCTGAATGAACAAGAAACTGGTTCATGCTTTTGCAAAAGGATGAACTTCTTGTCATGTTACTGATTAAATGTGAGAAAAAAAGTCAGCACATTAGAATAGCTGGCTTTTCTTATGTGACCCCCCCCCCCACACACACACACACACACTTTTTATAGACCCTATTATTCCTACTTATCTGCACAAACACACTGAGGAAACATAGCAAACTTTTCATTTTCTACAGCTCTGAACATATGAGGAACCTGGAAAATGCCTTCAGATACTCTGTATTCACTATTTTGTATTGTGGAAATACATTCAAAGACTCTCAAGGTACAACAAAGATGCTACATAAGGGGAGCCAGGTCAACAGGTCAGTGGGGGATATACCATTTTTCATATCATATCAGGCTGTGTGGAACCTTAGCTGAACATTGGTTATGGTTTGGTACTGATTCACTGCCTAAGATAAGTGATTCTATGAAAGATTAAGTTTAACCTCTATGTGAGCTTTGCTGTCCATGACCCAAGTGACCTTAGATCCTTGGGTTCCCTCCTCTTGTGTTTCCCATTGCCTCTTTGAAGTCTGCTGCCTTGGACAACCCACGACCTGGAAACACCACAAACAAGCTCTACAAGAACCTAGCAACCTGACAACTACTCGCCCAGCTTTGTGCCCGTCCTGCTACTCTCTATAACCCTGCTAAAAGTCTTTAACGCCCACGTGTCAACTTGAATCCGAAAGGAAGATACCCAGATAGCACAGAATGGTTTAAACAACATTGAATCAATGTCAGGCAGAGACATTGAATCAACGTTGAAGGCTGACATTGAAACAACATTGAAAGTGGTCGGTGACTTGTATGTTGAATCAACGTTAGGGTTTCAACTTTAACTGACATTATATCGATGTTGATTCAACCATCATCTGTATGTCAATTCATATGCATATATGTGTTGATATTACAATGAATCAGTTAGGAATCAACGTTGATTCAACCTTCATCTGAACGTGGTTCTGCACGCATATTTCTGTTGAGTTTACATTGAATCAATGTTGATTCAGCACTCATTTGACTGTGGATCTGCATGCGTATTTGTGTTGATGTTACATTGAATCCGTAAAGAATCAATGTTGATTCAACCATCATCTCAATGTGGATCTTCTTCCACATTTGGGTTGATCTTATATTGAATCTAAGTTAAAGAATCATTTATTCATGTACACCTTTTGGTCTGATAGGTCTACATCATAACATACCATTAAAAGTTCCTTTACTGGTGTTAAACACATAATTCTGGTGACGATGGGTATTATGTCATTCAAAATTAGCTTACATAACCTAAATTCCTAAAATGTGGTCACACAGATTTAAAAATAACAACATGGCATTTCTTAAACATTTTATTTTATTTCATTCTTGTTATCGTCCCTTTGGTCGACTTTCAATGCCTCCCTCCCGCTCTGGCGCATAGCGAAACCATTTCTTTACAGTTTTGCTGTAATTTTGGTCAGTTAGCCTTGGTTCAAACTGGCGAGCAGCAGCTGAAAGACACAGAAGAAAGTCATAAAGATAGAGTGTATATCACATACAATTTCTCAGTATCTCCTCCCCTCACTTTGTTGAGGGGTGTTATCCGCTCCTATGTCCAGGTTCTGGTGTGTACACAAACTGCACCTGTTTGCCTACAGTTGTCTTCTTTCTTCAATGCTGTTATCTTGAAATTAGAGCTTAAAAAATAAAAAAGGAGATGAGGAAGAGATTCTGAATAATATGCTGAATTGTAATATGCAATGTGAAACAAGCTAAAACATAACATAGTTGTACAATTAGATCCATACCAAGAAAGGTAATTATTATAATGCAAAAGTTATTGTTCATTTTAAAATACCAGCATAACTAAACGGCTCACTATAGCAGGACCAAGCAGCCCGAGACCTCACAAAGTGCACAACCAAACTTCACTGTCCTACGTCAGAATGGAAATTTAACAAGGGCCATATTATTTCCTAATGCCTTCCTGAAAAATTGTCTTTAGGGGCTTAAACAATGTGAAATTAGATATTCTACGTGTTTATCGGGGTATCTAAGCAGTCTCCTCTACTACAGCTTGTTCAGTCAGATCAGCATTTGTTGTCAGATCGCCATAGGTGTAGCTCAAACTGACGGCTATATCAGTCAAACAGGCATATGCTGTGATCACCATTATACTTTTATTTAATCATCATGACACCATGACATAGCAGTTCCATTACACTTTCTTATAACAGCTGTATCGTATGACATTCTGACTTAGCAGTTAACCAGTCAGACCTTCATCAACGAACTGGCAAAGCTCTTACGTAATTTTCACAGGTGGTGGAGGGTTGTTGTCAGCAGCTGCTTAAGGTAATTAAAAAAGTAACATGTAGTCTGACTTAGCTCCTTTCCAAATGAAGTAAGCAGTAATGTCACTAAGTTATGGTTTCAAGGAGTTATCAAAATCTGATTTAAAGTTACTTTTTCAACGTAACTATGCCATCACTGCTTATTTCCCTACCAAGCTGCAACATAAGCACAACACAATGCAGTTGGTTTACAATAAATAGGTTAGGATAAAAGTCGATTAGCCACACTTACCACAAAAGTGCTGGGAGTTGAATAATTAAATTCAGAAACAGGTTACACCAAGCCAGCTGCAAAGGGGCTATGTGATTGGGACATACCAGTTGTGTAAAATGTGGGAGGTGGACTCCCTAACTCCTTCTAGTGACTTCTACATGTTTTTGTGTCAACATATCACACACAAATAGTCAGTCATAACATTTACAGACAAGTAAGAAGATGTACAGAACGGAATCACAACCCAATGTTGTCAACACATAGTGCTTAAATTATAACGTGATTAACCCTCACCAAAAATAAAAGTTGTTTCACCTGGAGCCAAAGGAGGAGGGGAGGAGAGTGGAAAGGGGGGAAGGGCCAGGTGAGGGGTGGGCGGTGGAGGGAATGGGGTGTGTGTGTGTGTGTGTGTGTGTCTTTGGCAGGTGGAGGGAGAGGGGTTGGGGGTTTGAATGGGAAGTGGAGGTGGAGGTGTGCAAAAAACAGCTGACACTGATTGAACATTTAGATTACTAGTTCTTCCCCAAACCTTGTCCTCAAGGTAAACTGACCTGCGTGTTTTCAGTTCAGCAAAACCCTGTTAATCAGACGTCAATTAAAATCATGTGTGCTCAATTAGGGAAATGGCTAAGACTTGTAGGGCCTTGAGGACCAGTGCTTAAAACACTGGATTGAACGCTGGCATTTAATTTATTAGATTTCAACCACAAAACAACATTGATTCAATGACACAGTTTCAACGCTAGGTAATTGGCTAGAGTGGGATGGTTGTTTGATGGTTGATCCACCGTTAGTTGTCGACCTCGACCATACATGCAACCTTTGTGATGATAATTCAACGCTGAATTAACATCTTTTGCCAACAAGCCAACAGCGAAGCGGCTGTGTGGTTGGGCCATCCCACTCAAGTAAACGGTAGGGGTGGACCGCTCCACACCTTGTAGCAAGTTGTAGATGTTTTCGTGTTAATATATCACACACAAACAGTCAGTAAGAATTGTTATGAACAAGTAAGAAAATGTACAGAAAGGAATCAGCACCAAATATCCTCTACAGGGCTTATTTTTAAATGTGATATCCCCCACTCACTAATAAAATTCTCTGACCCAGAGCTCCAATGAGGAGGAGAAGAGGGGAAGGGGTGTGGCAAAACAGCTCACATTGATTCAACATTGATCAGACATCGGTATTTCAGTCATTAGATTTCAACCACAAAACAACATTGATTCAATGACACAGTTTCAACGGTTAGATTTGGATGGTTGTTTCATGGTTGATCCACCGTCAGTTGTCGACTTCAACCAAATATCAACCATTCTGACTATAATTTAATGTTGATTTAACATCGTGTGCTATCTGGGTACTCACCTTCTTTTGTCAAATCATTTATGTAGCAATATCAAATATCTTTTCCTAGTGACTAGTAAAGACATTTAGAAGGAACAAACTTTGAACAACACAGGAAAAATAGGTTGAACTAAAAAAACCTCCCACATAATTAACATTTATTTCTTATGTTTATGCTTTATCATCAGCTTTTAAATACATTTTTCTTCATGCTAACATTTAACTTTGAAACAAGACAATACAAAAGAATATGTATTAAAGCAGTTTCGTCGATCCCATTTAATGTTCTGTGTTGCTTTTGCCAAGTCCAAATCAAAGATTACTGAGAAATTAAAACTTCATTTTCTTGGCTTCAAAGTAACTGTCACAAGAAGGCTCCGTTTTTGAAGCAAAATGTGAAGCGTCAGAGACTTGACCTGTCACAGACTGAAAGGACAGATTTAATAACATTTAAATGTTATCTTGGGTGCCAGATAAAATGGCTCAGAGAGCCTGATCTGGCCCACGGGCCTTGAGTTTGACATGTGCTGTAGGTCATTAGAAAAGGTTTAGAAGTGAGTCATTTTTAAACAAAATTTAACGTGGCAGCAATTTGAAATAATTTATTTGTTATTGATTTTTTTATCAAGAGGTTTAAGATAAAGTGTCATAAATAAGTAGAAAACCAAAAACTCAGTGTTGGAAAATTATTATTTTTGCATTCTGTTGTAGACTCTCAGTATGAATGTAAAACGCACAAACAAAACAAATGGACTTATATTCTGTAGTTGTAGATTATTTGCTTCTCATCCAGGGAGCTTTATCATTTCAGAACTCTCCACATTGTCAATATTGTTTTTTTTTGTTTTGTTTTTGAATTGTGGGAGTGTGATGGCTGCAGTTACAGCCACACAAATGTGGTAACATTCACTCGCACGACATACAATAGGTCACCTCATTTATATTTGGGTTTCTTTAAGTCTATGGATTTAATTTACAGAATAACTGGTTTTGTTTAGTAGGCACCACATCGCCCTGTATTCTAGAATAAGTGCGCACATTTTAGTTTACATTGTTATGTTCTGCTTAATTTAACCTTTGTTTGTTTTTTGAGTTTCTTCAGTGCTGGCTGCTCCAATCCTTCAGGAGAACAGAGAGGTGGAGAAGGGGTGGAGCAAGCCGGCTGAGACTGCAAATTGGTTCATACCACTACTCTTCATCCAGAGGGGGGGAATGGGATTTTGCTATGTTGGTTTCAGTTAGGTTTTTGTGTGTTTTCCCCTTTGTGTCTTGTATGTGGCCTGATCAGCCAGTATTTAAGTTTCCCCTTTGTCTCACTTAGGGGGTCTGTTTGTTTTAGTTAGTCTGAGTTGATGTCTGTTACTTTGACCCTTTTTATGGGCCCAATTTTTGTCATTTATTCCATTATTTACCCAAGTTTGGTGTTGGGTTAAATAAAGAAACAATCATTTTAACTTTAAACTTGTGCCTGGCTGTCACTTAACTGCTCGGTCCATCACAGGGAGAAAATACACTCATGCGCAAGGAGAACATCAAACTCCACACAGAGAGGCTCCAGCTAATGTCTGAATCAGAGATCTTTTCATTGTAAGGAAACAGAGACAAACACCTGCAGCTCTCTATGAAGTCAACAAAACAAATCTAATAGAGACTTAATGTGGGTAAAATGTGACCTAATGTTCAGCTGTAAAACTAAGACCATTGATTATTTTACAAAAAAAAATTACAAAATACCACCACAGTTGCCAGGTAATGATTTCTAAAGAGCATCGTGCACTAAATGTAGAGTATAAACATAGGACTGTATTATCAATAAATTACTCACACTGAGTACATTCAAAATTAAATATCAAGCATTCCAAGTATTATCAAAAGTCAAACTAGGACAGAATCATCTAACTGAGATGTTGTTTCAGTAGGGTTCAAATGTTTTATTATTTTTATTTATTAAGTATTACCATCAGTGAGAAGACATGAATGACTTTAAATCCTAAAAAATAAACCATCAATTTGAAGCAGCATGGACCTATTTCCTGTCCATTCAGCTCATTTGAAATCTGACAACAATGCTGAATTCACCCAGCTCAGAACTTATAGTGACAGTTGAACTGCAGTTGACTCGCTCTGCATGACTATATCAATTTGTTTAATTACACAAGTTTTAACATCTGTTATTTCATATTTTCCCTTTATGTTATTGAAAATCTAAGCCCCCCCCCCTTTCCCCAGACACAGACACACAAAATAAAAAGCAAATAAAGCTTTATAAAGTAAATCTTCACGTGCAATCAAATTAAGAATGTTTGAAATTTTAAATAACTAAAATGGTAGGTAACTGTATAAAAATGATTGTTAGAGCACGATTATATCAGCTGGTTATTTTGCTTGTTCTTAAACTGTTTTCAAGTTCTTAACTTTCCAAAAGAATAACCCTGCACATCTATATATAATCAAAATGTTCACAATTAAATTGCCCTTTTTCCTTTTAGGTTTAACAAAACACTTTATAGTGTTCTCCTATTAACCTAAACATTCATACAACACTTGGCATGAAACACAGAGATAAAAAGTAAAGTTTTGAACAAACTTAACATTTGAGAACCAGAGAAGCACTCATTTAAACTTCCACTTACTTACGTAAAAAAGATATCCTAATCTTGCACAGGCAGATGAATTAAGCATCTAAAACTAATTTGTATGGAACAATTAAAGTGGCTGATAGCATTGTGACGAGAACATAGACATCCATTCTTTGTTTACTGTGTTTCACTTCTAATCAATCTAAATAATGGCTCAGACCACTTAAAAATGCACCTGATGAGCACAATAATAAAGGTATACAGAGTTACATTAACAATGTAAATAAATTTATGTGAATGAAAAAAAAACTGAAATGGTGAACCTTAAGCGCAACTTAGAAGAGGGTATGTTATGTTTTATAAATATCTACTGCTGCTCAAGAGATTTAAAGATGAGTTTCTGATCATCTGCTGGGGGGTGGTTTTGTCTTTCTCACACATTTCTTCTTGTGATTTTCACAAATATGCCATTTTTGGGTGCTGTAGTACTAAACGTCTTCAAGTCAAGAGGAACCTGGAAGATTATGACAAAAAAATGTGGGTCAAACATTTTTGCCTACATTTATATACAGCAAGTGCTTATACAAGATTACGTTTATAATCTAGTTCAGAAATGCATATAAAAGCTTCAATGAGTGTTATTCTTCCAAATCAGTTTCATTATAATAAAAAATCAAATGTAAACTTAAACTTAATGCGGAAGAACCTCAATACAAACAATATTCTTTGTAAAAACACTTATCTTTTGCGTTTTCGCAATATTTTTTCTTTTTGCATTACAACAACAAACTGCTTAAACAAAAAAAGCAGTGGGAATGTAGCACTATTTTTAGAAGAGCCAACCCACCTTGGTCTCAGAGCAGGACACAACGCTGAATCTGTGGAACAAATGTGCCAAAGCCATCCTGATCTCCAGCTGGGCGAGTCTCATCCCCACACAGTTCCTGGGTCCGGCTCCAAACGGCAGGTAGACAAAAGGATGACGATTAGCCTTAGCTTCTGGTGTAAACCTGGGGGGGTCAACCACAGGTGAGATATATTCAACTTTGTATAAATCAATATAAAATTGTAAAAGATCACATCGGTGGAAAAAGCACAAGCTTGAAAAAAACATCACTACGCCTTCAGTTAACCCTTTTAGCCCCACAGCATGCTTTGCTCTGACATACAGAGACAATCGGTTTTAAAGCATCTGTTGCATTTAGGTTTTGTGCAAAGCAAGATTTTCATGTTTTAATACAAAGTAAAATTCTTAATATACCAAAAACATGTTTGAAACTGAACTACAGAAAATTCTCCTTTAGTTTCTACAGTGAATTGAAGGAACAACCTGGAATGGTCATGCATGCTTTGATACTAAAAACACCACAGTGTTTATCCTGTTACTTGCTCTTTATATAATAATCCTAAAACCTAAAAAATAAATGTTTGAAAAAAAAGCCAAAGTATAAAAACATTCAGACATGATCAAAGAATAGAATTGAATAGAGCAGAACAGAATAGAACATTTTCATTCAAATCTACACATACTACTACAATGCCACATCAAAAGGTTTGCAGTTCTGTAAATTTCAAAATACAAACTCAAATAATCAAGGGACAATACAATATAGGTAAAACAATAAAGTAATTTTATGTCACTACGTGGGAAAAAAAATGACAACCTGTTTTTTTCTGTTTTGCAGACTCAGAAAAACTAAAGAGCTATAAGGTGCTAATTAATTCCAACTATAAGATATTAACTCACAACTATTTGATGATTGTATTTCTGAGGGTCTTATGTTATTTTTTGAGTTGGTTTGAACAAGATCTAGCTGAAAGTAACGTCTATTATGTTATTATTTTTGACTGGCTTTTGCACAATGAACATAATAATTTCTAAAAATACAAGGCAGCTTTTTATTAGTTATAGAGAGAACTGAAGCACCTCTCTGGGATGAACTTTTTCGGCTCGGGCCAGTGCTCCGGGTCATGATGGAGGAAACCTGAAAAAAGTTCCAATGTGGCTCCTTTAGGAAAGAACTGGCCATTTATCACACAGTCATGGTAAACTTCCCGATTGAACCTTGATGGAAAAAAGGGTAAGAAAAAGGTTAAACCTTCAGTCTTTGTAATCCCACCTCATTTCTCCTTCCTTATTTTTTTTTTTGAACAAGTGATTACAATGTTAAAATTTAAATGCATTTCTAACAACCAGAAATTATTAAACCTTTTAATCTCACTGACTGTGCTTCTTCACCTTTATTATAAGTGATAACAGAATGATTTTGTGCAGCCTAATTATAGCAATCACAACAACAGTAAATAAAACTCAGTCATGTAACTTTTTTTACACTCACTGACCACATTTCTTTACCTGAAACCAGGAGGGTAGATCCTCAATGCTTCACATACAGCCATGTCCAGGTACTTCAGCTCCTGGACATTTGTGTAGTCCACAAAATCCTGTTAAAGCAGATTAATTAATTGAATTCAAAAGCTGACAGAAAACTACATTAAAAGGATTTGACTGGACCACAGCTCAACAGACTCACGTGTCTTGTGAAGAAGTCATCCACCTCCTCTTGTACTTTGCTCTGACACTCAGGGTGGAGAGCCAACAGGTAGCAGGCGAAGCCTAACGTGCTGCTGGTGGTTTCATAGCCTGCCAGGAAGAAGACAAAAGCCTGACCCACAATCTCATCCTCAGTTATTGTCTTTTTTTGTAGATGACCTGTGGATGATTTTTGTATGTGAGGATGGCTAATCTTTTGATCCGAGACTGGCAGAGGTGTCTGCTGGCTCCGGTTATCAAGCTCATCAGAGTGCTTCGTTGTGTCAAAGTGCTCTAAAGAGACGCTCTCTTGTCCGGTCCGAGCATCTAAGATCAGTTGAAGGAAATCTCTGCGCCTCTACAAGCAAATGTTATCATTCGATTAGTTATCAGACGTTGTACCAAAAAAGAAAGCTTCACATGAGATAAATCATTCAGACACCCACCTGATCAGGGGGCTGCTCCTCTCTCTGCTTTATGATCTTCTTAATACTGCTGATGAAGAATTTGTCTATTTCCTCCCTCCTCTTGTTTGGGATTATTCTCACAAGAGGAGCCATGATTTTAGAAAAAAGAACTAGACAAAGATAATATATGCACAAAAAATAAATGCCAACTTGTATGTGTCTGCATAACAATAACATTTATGTGCATTAAAGTAAAAATAAATAAAGAAAAAAAATTATCTTAATTACTGATTTCTTTTTTTATGTTAAAATTGTGTCTGAGTAACTATCAGAGAACAGATTCAGGTTTGTGTTTATAATATTTAGGTTTCTTTCCTTATTATATTCTTCACATAAATCTGCCATCTTTTAATAAGGTTATACAACATACTGGAAAACAACACGAGAGGCTTGAAGAAAGACATGGCAAAAAACATCTGAGCGTAGTGGACAAACGGGTCATCTGGGTTGTTCTGTGAGTCCAGGTTAGTGCCAAAGGCCACGCTGGCAATAACATCCATGGTAAAACACTGGAAACACCTATAGATATTAAAAAAACAAACACACAATCAAATGAAATAAACACAACGGGGCAAAATAAAGAATCATTTGCTATTTTCACTCTGTTTGTGATTACTTGTGGATGTCAAAGACCTTTCCTGACTCGGCGTGGACACTCAGGTTGTTCATCAGTGCATCAGTGGCGGTGTTTATAAGAGGAACCATCTACAGCACAAAGACTAATAAAAGCACTTCACTTTTTTTGTTTCTTCAAAGTTCTGGAAGACAGAAATCTGTTTCTGAAGTTCCCTTTCAAATGATTATTGATTAGATCAATAAATACCTTCGCAGAGACGTATTTGCTTCATAAAACCAATAAGAAAAGCACAGATTGTGCACCATAGAGAAGATTGTCTCAAAGGATAATCTAACATGTTTATACTTTAAGGAAATTCTGTCTGAAAGAAATAAGTAAGTCATTATAAAATAAGGAAAAATTGAATTTACAATATATTACTAAAAAGTTATGAGCATGTACTGAGAGGATACTGGTGTGCCTTTAAATTAAAATATCAGAGTTCCACTACGTTAACTTTATTAGTTTATAAACTGTGTTCATTCTTTTTGGTGTCATTTTAAAGAATATAACGTAAAATAATCTTTACTGATGAAAACACTGTTCTGGCAGTTTTCAGCTCAAGCATAAAAACATGATTATCTCACTTCTTTCAGCTTGGCAGCACTGAAGGTTGGGGTCACGACGCTCCGAACTCTCTTCCACTGTTCGTTCCTCAACATGAGCAGACAGTCTTTCCAGGGCTTGGTGGTAAGTTGAAACTTACAGACAGAAATACATAAGGTATTCTAATACATCATCAAATGTTGCATTGGAATTATGAACACCAACATACTTTGGTAGATTTCCTTACCCTTCTGTTCGTAAAGTTATTGAAGTCCTTGACCATCACTTGTCTAAGTATGTCAGGGTCTGCTATCACCACCATTGGTTTTCGACCTAAATAATACCTGAAATATACCATTTAAACCATGTCAAAAGAGGCATAATTAATCAAACAAAAATAAAAAGTTTTGATTGAACTTTTTATTGGGTACAAAAAAAACAACATGTTTGAATTCTAATTATAATAGACTACTGTGCAAAAAGTCTTTTACTTACCCACAAACCTTGCCATGTGTTTTTACAATTTCAGAGAGAGGTTTCAAAAAACCCTATAATAATAATAATAATAATAGTTTGTTTGTTTGAAACTTGTATAAAGTTAAAATGCAAAAAAGCTTATAACATAAGATCAAATCTGTCTGCATATCAGTCAAACAGCAATAATAAAGATGCCTAGCAGAAGAAACAATAACATTCCTGAAATTTAATGATCTTTATTTGTTAAAGTGGATCTTACCTCACGAAACATGAGCATGTTTCCAAAGAACGGCACCGGCTTCGGATGTTTGATTCCACATCGGGAGAGGGCTGAGAACGGATAAACTGAATACCTGCAGACAAGAAATACTGAACGTTTGTTCTAGAGAATAAAGAGAAATGCAATAAGAAAATGTATACAAATAAAAAGATATCACTTTCTGATTTATGCCCACAACAGAGACATCACAAATACAAACGTTGATATTTACTTACCAGTAAAGGAGACCCAGAAAAATGAGAATGATGCTGACTGTCACAGAAAATCTGTTGGCCTCAATGTTGAATACATTTAGGAAGTTAGCTATAGTCTCTATGGTGCAAAAACACTTTTCAACCCTTTAAAACAAATCAGAAGGTTCTTGCAGACAAAACAAAATCAAAGTAGAAGAATATGCTATTAATTTTTTTGCCTTTTACTAATTAGCTATCTTAATCTTAATCATTAAATTTGCTAATAAACACAAACATGTAAACCTGTCTTAAGAAACACATCAAACACGATTTCCTTGTGGACCGGGATTGTAGAGTGGTTTGTCTCTTTTTGTCTCTCTATCTTTTTTACTTCCAAAAATGTGTTAATTATTGCTTTAAGAGGTTTGTTTAAAGCACCATGTGTTTGTTTTTGGGGGCCCTATGGACTTTTTATGGCCCCTATTGGTTTGAACATTGACTTTCTTTATACGACACACAGCACATATAGGAAGCCTAAAGGAGATGTAGTCCAGTTGTTTTGTTTTTTTAATCATTTTTGGATTTTCCATGTTCTGGATGACTGAGAATCTACACCAGCAGGAAGCATTACGGATCCTGAGGTCCACAGCTCTGAACATACCTGGAAATACAAACTTCTTAGTTCATTTTAAAGTAGCAGCCCACCTGGGTTTTGGTGATGCACAATCATTGCCAGTGTGAGTAACAGTGTTTAA
Source organism: Kryptolebias marmoratus (assembly GCF_001649575.2). Classification (NCBI taxonomy): domain Eukaryota; kingdom Metazoa; phylum Chordata; class Actinopteri; order Cyprinodontiformes; family Rivulidae; genus Kryptolebias; species Kryptolebias marmoratus. The sequence continues at coordinate 22,338,141 of NC_051440.1, read as the reverse complement.
CATCTGCCTCACTGTGCAAAGTTCATTTATGCAGCTCCATATGTTGCCTTTTAGGAGCAATTGGTAATGGTATTCAGTTGTGAAATGAAAAGTGCTGTTTGGTATACAATAAATTTCATCACAATAACATAATCAGTTAATCTTTTTATTTCCCAGATGCTTTATATAGTAGACATGTACACATTTGAATGAATGAAAACATAGAGTTAACAGAAATGTCACCCTTACATCAAAAGGTAATATCAAATCTCAAATGTTTTGAAATTGCTCCTCAGGTTTACTAAAACAGCCAAACTGGGTCAAAGTAAATGATCAATCTTTTCAGTGCAGTGAAAATGTTTAACTTTTATAATGGTTAACCTCACTGAGAGGACATAAAAATCTAAATCCTCAGTCTCACAAACAAACATAATGAGAATGCAAAAATTAGGTCTGCTAGGAGGCGTCTCCACCAAACTGAATACTTGTAAGAAATATTTCACTTCAAGAACTTAAATGTAGCTTGCAACCCAAGCAATAGGTCCATGCTGTGGCAAAAGCAAGGATCCTTTTCTTGTTTGTTTAGCTTATTTGCAGAGGAAGTCTGAGTTTCTAATCATCAGATGGGGAGTCTTTAAATCCTTTTTATTTGTTTCTTTTTGTGATTTTAAGAAACACACCATTTTTGGGCCCCAGAGTGCCAAATGATTTCAAGTCCAGAGGAACCTGAAAGATAACAAAAATAAACAAATTGACAAATAAGTAAGGAAATAAAGAAATAAAGAAAGGAGAAGCAGTCGTCTTTTGATAACATATATAGTATAGAGGCCAAGTAATCAAATTAAAAGTTGTCTTTTATACCCACAAATCAATTTGGAAAAAAAACAGCTACCCATTAAAAATAAAATCTGTATGTCAGGAGGAAATTGTAAAATAGTGTATAGACTCTGTTAAAAGTCATGCTTACTTTTGGTGTTTCCACAAACCCTTTTTTTCATATTCAAAGAAAAAATATTAAGAGAAGTTATTTTTCTGAAACATAAATAGCCGTTGGCTGAGCCGACCCACCTTGGTCTCAGAGCAGGACACAATGTTGAATCTGGAGAACAAATGTGCCAAAGCCATCCTGATCTCCAGCTGGGCGAGTCTCATCCCCACACAGTTCCTGGGTCCGGCTCCAAACGGCAGGTAGACAAATGGATGACGTTTAGCCTTGGCTTCTGGTGTAAACCTGGGGGTCAACCACAGATCTGAGAATGAATTCAAACAATCACATCTTCTTTTATCTCTTCAGAAACTGAAAATGCTTTTTAATGTTTACCTTCATGTTTTTAAGACACTAAGCATTTCTCTGTTATGCTTTGGTCAAGTCAATGCCATAACTCTGTTAATTTGTGATTATAACATCTGTTTCTGAAACATTTGATTTTTCAACAATCCTGAGCTGTCAATGAGTTGTGTTTGCATTACTTCAGTTCATTAATCATAGGCATGTGATGCTTGTGTGAATGGTATTTAGGGGTAAATAGGATACAGCGAATTTAATGAAATAATAATTTCTTCCAAAAGTAAACCCAGGCTTAAGACATCTCAGGACTATATACAACCATAAAAATAAAAAAATGAGGGCAAAGTCCTTTCCTTCTCAGCTTCAGTTCAGTTCAGTACAGTCCTGCTTTGTCCAATTAGAATTACTCATCCATTAACCATTTCATAACCTAGTTGTTTTGTAAGTATTATAAAAAAACAATCCTTTCTCTGCTTTCCCATGCAGAGCCACAGGAGAGCTGATTGTTCACAATGGACAGGTCACACGTTCAGCACAGAGCCACACAAAGAGAAACAACCATTCACACTCGCAGCCACATCTACTGACAATTTAGTTACCAATTAACCTAACATGCGTGTTAAGCGGGAGGAAACTAGAATATCTAGAAAAAATCCATACATATACAGGGAAAATATGAAAACTTCACACAAAAAGGTTCCCAGGCAGGAGTTGAACCTGCAACCTTTTTGCTGGAAGGACTATATGCCTATGACTGTTAATTACCAACTTATGCTAGTATTTCTGAGTTGTTTTTAATAATATCTAGCTAAAGGTAACATTTATTATGTTATGAATGGCTGTTACATAATGAACAGCCAGTTATGGCTGACATACTAGTTTCTCAGTAAGCCACAGTTGTCCTGGACATAGTAAAATTTTAAACACCTCTCAGGGATGAACTTCTCCGGCTCGGGCCAGAACTCTGGGTCATGATGGAGGAATCCTGCAGGAACCTCAAGCGTCACTCCTTTAGGAAGAAACTGGCCGTTCACCACACAGTCATGTTCAACTTCTCGTACAAACCTTAATTAGACAAATATTAAAGTTAGGATTAGTCCTTAAAATTTTATAAACCTCACATTACAAGGGATGCAGTATAGGTTTGGTCAGTGTAAATATACCAGAAGTAATGTCTCCTTTAATCCTGATCAACAATATTTCTTTACCTGAAACCAGGAGGGTAGAGCCGCAATGTTTCACTTAAAACCATGTCCAAATACTTCAGCTCCTGGATATTTGTGTAATCTGGTGAATCCTGCAATAACATCATAATTACAGTAAATAAGAAAAACAGCTTCAGGTCAAAAGTGCATTCTAAAAAAAATCTAACTTGACCATAAGGAAAATGACTCACATGTCTTGTGAAGAAATCATCCACCTCCTCCTGCACTTTGCGCTGACATTCAGGATGAAGGGCCAACAGGTAGCAGGTAAAGGATAATGCATTGCTAGTGGTGTCATAGCCTGCCAGGAAGAAGAGTAAAGCCTGACCCACAATCTCATCTTCTGTCATCATCTTTTTTTGTGGATGCCTCATGATTGAGTCCTCTGTAGGAGAATGGCTGTTTTCTTGATTCAGTGCTGAGGGTTGTTTCTTCTGGCTCTTGTAGTTTAACTCATCAGAGTGGTTTCCTGTGTCGAAGTGCTCCAAAGAGACGGCTTCTTGTCCGGTCCGAGCATCCAACATCAGCTGGAGGAAGTCTCTACGCCTCTATAAGCAAATGTTTTCATTTAACTATTTATCAGACATTTAACAAAAAGAAAAACTGCATATGGAACAAAATTCTAAAAGCTTAAATCTGAACTATACCTGATCAGGAGGCTGTTCTTCTCTCTGCTTTATGATAGTCTTTATACTGCTGATGAAGAATTTATCCAAATAGGCTTGCTTTATCTTAGGAATGAGTCTTGCAAATGGAGCCATGATGCTAGGAAAAAGTACTGTGCAACAAATAAAAAATAAGTACATTTAGACTGCTGTTTTGTGTACAATTTATGTGCAATTGTGTACATGCATACAATGCATTAAAAAACAACAACAAAAACCACTTCTGATTACTGACTTCTTTGGTTTGGCAACAAAAGTTGTCATATCAAATAACAGACTTTGATTTAATATCATAGTATTCATTATATTTGTCTATTTCTTTACAATTATTACATCAATTCACCATCTTTCAATAAGGTTGTATAACATACTGTAAAGCAACAGGAGGGGCCTGAAGAAAGATGAGGCAAAGAACATCTGAACGTGGCGAACAAGGGGATGGTCTGGGTTGTTCAGTGAGTCCAACTGAGTGCCAAAAGCCACGCTGGCAATAACATCCATGGTAAAGTAATGAAAGCACCTAAAAAAAAAGAACAAAACAGAAATAAATAAAATGAACATAACAGAAAAGGAGAAAAAGAAGTCATTGCCTGTTTTCACTCTGGTTTTGATTACTCGTGGATGTCAAAGGCCTTTTCTGACTCAGCGTGGACACTCAGGTTGTTCATCAGTGCGTTGTTGGCTGTGTTTATGAGAGGAACCATCTGCAGCAGGAAGACAAAAACACTGACTGTTATTAACTCCAGAAACACAAATCTGGCCTGCAAATAATACTGTAATGAATCACTGACACAGATTCAAACAAAAAACAAGAAATATAAAAAGTTTTCTAAATTGATCAATAAATACTTCTACAAATAGGATGAACTGCTTCATAAAATATATAAGGAGACAACTGAATAGAGTTCAGAACCAGAGACAACCAAAAATAACTACAAAAAACTATTACGTATTTGTATTTCATTAACTATTACCGACCTACAGTAAAGAACAAAAACACTAAAGACAAAGCTGGAATGCAGAACTTGTTGATTATTAAAAAAACTTAAAAGGTTTTGGAGTAAACAGATGTGACTTTTACTTTAAATTGCCACACTGTCATTTTATAACCAAAATCCAAAAAGTTTTTTTTGTCACAAGTAATTTGTTCTTTTTTTCCAGTATTGTGTATAAAATAATTACCAAATATAAAACAAAAGAAACATTCAGTTAATGAGAAAACAAAGTGCTAGCACTGATCTTGTTACTAACGTTAAAATGATCTTACTTCTTTTAATTTGGCTGTGCTGAAGGTTGGGGTTATGACGCTCCGAACTCTCTTCCACCTCTCGTTTGTCAAGAAAAGCAAAGAGTCCTCCAAGGGCTTGGTGAAATAGCCAAACTTTACATAGAAAAGTCATTTATAAGTCATCTAAATGTATGTTGAAATCAGGGAGAAACTTATTATTAACATAAGCATACTTTAGTTGAAAACCTTACCAATCTGTTAGGGAAATAAGTAAAGTCCTTGACCAGCACTTGTCTGAGCATATCAGGGTCTGTTACCAAAACTCTTGGTCTTCGGCCAAAATAATACCTGTAATATATCATATAAACCATATCAGAGGAGACTGAAAACGTGTGGACCTTATTTCTAATAAATGCTGGTAGAAAAGAGAGCTTTTCTGCTTACCCACACACTCTGCCATGAGTCTTTATAATGTCAGAGACAGGTTTCAAAAAACCCTGGAAAAGTGAGACAAATTACCATATTATTATTATATTACCATTATGGCTTAAACTTTTCTCTACTTTGAATTTTGTTGTAAGTTTAAATCGCAGAAAGGCTACAGTAGCATCAACTCTCTTTATGGAGTCTGCATATGGATAAATCTACAAGTTAACAGAAATTATATTGCTGTTTTTCTTAAAGTGACTCTCACCTTCCGAAACATGAGTATGTTGCCAAAGAACGGCACCGGCTTCGGATGTTTGATTCCAAATCGAGAGAGGACTGAGAACGGATAGACTGAATACCTGCAGACAAAAATAAATAAATAAATAAATAAATAAACGAATTACTGAAGGTTTATTCAAGGGAATAAAGGCAAATACAGTAATAAAACATCTGAAGAATAGAAGATTAATATAATCTGGTTTAGCTCCACAACAAAATCAGCAGCATAAATACAAATACTGATGCTGACTTACCAGTACAACAGAGCCAGAAAAATGACGAAGAGGCTGAGCGTCACCTTCGTTCTGCTGGCCTCAAAGCTGAACACGTTCAGAAAGTCACCTACTGTCTCCATGATTAAAACCCACTTCTCAGTCCTGCACTCAAAATCAGAACTATCCTGTGCACAAAACAGTTTAGGATTAATGCTACTAATACTTTTGCATTGATCACTTTAAAGGTTAAATTTCTAAAATAAACCAATAAATCCATACACATGTATGTTTTTCTTACCAAAGCAGATGTTAGACAGTCCTCTGGTGGAATGCGAACCTTGGCGAGTTCAGCTCTTTTACACTGAAAACTTGTTAATTATTGATATACAGTAAGTTACATAACTGTAACATGTTCTTTATGGGCCACACTGGTTCATAAAAAGGTCATTCTCTTTACTTATAGAACACAAAGCAGAAAAAATCTAAAGCACATTAAACTAACAGCAAATATGGCTTTATGTTCTTGCTAAAACATGCATCATTTTCAAGTTCCCTGTTTCTGGTGTTGCAGTTTGGAGACTTTTGCACTCACATTACATCAATGACCAATACAAACATTAAGAGCCAGACAACAAATGACCAGATAGGAATTTGGTCAGATTAGTGGAGGAAAAGTAACATTCGACTGTCTGCTTTAGTTATGTTGAGAAACAATGTCTTTAATATTTATTCCTTTCAGAGGAATCTCACCTCACCACTTTGTTTCTCTCACCGGATCTTTGATGCTGCAGAAAAGACAGACAAAATGAGTTCCAGACCAGAGGTTCAGTTATTGATCATACATTCATTTAAGCATTCAGCTGAACGGAGACAACAACTCACCAACAAGGAGACACAGCAACACGTTCCAAGTTGTGTCTGAGGTGATTCCCCCCTTCACCTTCTTTTTATACTATAAACAGCTGCAGCAGCTTATCATGTCATGATGCCCGGGAGCCTTCAGCCTCCCTCACCCCACTTACACAACTTTTCTTCTGTGATTATTTTATCATAAGCTAAGCGTAACCTCATTTTAGCAATCAAATCATTTCAGCATTATCAAAGTTTGTTTATATTTCCTCATTGGCTTAGCTTAACCTCATTTTAGCAACCAAAGTATCCAAGTTTGATTATATTTTACAGTTAACAGGAAAGGCTTTAGGATTTACATTTGTTTGCTTATGTCCTGCTCTTTTTGATTACATGTACAATATTGCATTATGGATAAATACAGACAAATTCACAATAACGCTGCTGGCTGAAGACAAATAAATATAAATGAAAGCATAGACTGCTGAAATATTAATGCATTAACTGTAGTTCTTGGCATTTTAAATAATTTACAAATGGTCCGTCACAGGGCCAATACAGAGACACAAAAGAGCATGTGTGCACACACTCTTTCCTAAGATCAGATTTGAATTCTGAACCTAACGTAGATGTATTTGGACTGTGGGGAAAAAGTCTCCATGTACAGAGAGAGCATGCAAACTCCTCACAGAAAGGCCACAATCAGATTCAAACCTGTGAGGGAACAATAATAACCAGCTGCACCTCTGTTCAAAGTTCATTTATATACATTTACAGCAGACAATATGAAAGGGTGATATGGTGTTTAGATGGTGTTTCTTTGTAATATTCCTTTTTAACAAGATTTAGCCACAGTAGCTAGTTAATCACTTTACTTCCAAAGAGTTTCACACATTAAATATAGTTTATAAACATTTAAATGAATTATCAGCCAATCACTCATATTGTGTACATTCAAAGGTAAAATTTAATCTTAATCATCTCAAAATTGCTCCCAAGCATAAAAAAGTCAAAACTTTAACTACATCAAATACTGCTGTTTTATTACAGTTTAACATCTCGCAGTTAAACATCAGTGCTTAACATCAGCTTCGCTGTGTAGTCCTCTTGCAAAGTTCATTAATCTAAATTTATACGGGGTTGTGACTTTAAAAGCACGGGTTCTTCTACGATAAGAGCATTACAAAATACCACAACAATATCCAGTTAATCAGTTTATTTCACACAGTACACATGCATAAATTAATGAAAAAAAAAACTGAATGAAATTGATATTTATGTGAAATATTTATCAATAAAGCATGTTTATTGTATACTTCAAAAGTTATTATCAAATCTCGAGTGTTTTGAAATTGCACACTTAATTTATTTAAAAACTCAAAATAAATGAGAAATTGTTTCAATAAGGTGAAAATGTTTAATGTTTCCTGTACCTGTACTGAATACTTGTTGACAAAAAATAAATATATTTCCTTTCCAGAATACTGTACCTGGATCACAAGATACAGGTCCATCATTTGGTTTCTTGTCTGTTCAGCTTATTTGCAGAAAATGTGACAGCTATAAGTTTAACAACAGCTCACTTAATTTGCAGCTTTTAAAATGCAAACAGCAGCTGACTAATTCTGTATGATTACCTCATTATCAAACAGTACATTCTCTCAATTCACATTTTCCCATGCAGGATAGTTTGTTAAATTTTATAAAACTATTCAACCATTTCAAAGATTTAAATCAGAGTTTCTATTTAACTGATGGAAAGTCTTTTGTCATTTGTCTCTTCTTGTGATTTTCACCGTTACACCATTTTTGGGTCCTAGTGTGCCAAATGACTTCAACTCCAGAGGAACCTGAAAGATTACATAAAAACTGAAAGTGAAGCAAACTTTTACAGAAATGTTTTTACAATGATTGTGTTTAAAACCTCAATTTAGTTGACAGATTGAAACTTTAAAATGTTTTTTTTTAATTTCAGTAATTTCATAGTTTTTCATAGTATTTTTAAACAATAATACATACATGCTAAATAAACTAAACTACTACTAAATAAACTTTAAACTACTATATAGACTAATATTGTAACATATAAACCTAGAAATCAAAATAGAAGCATTTCCTTTTATTACCACAAATCAATCTAAGAAATAACAGATTAAGGAGCTACACAAAATAAAACCTGTATGTCAGGAGAACGTCATAAAATGCCGTATGAACTCTAACAAAAGTCTTTCTTTTATGTTTACAGAAAAAGATCAAGACAAGCTGCTTTTCTGACCCACCTTGGTCTCAGAGCAAGTTGTGACGCTGAATCTGTGGAAGAAATGTGCCAAAGCCATCCTGATCTCCAGCTGGGCGAGTCTCATCCCCACACAGTTCCTGGGTCCGGCTCCAAACGGCATGTAGACAAATGGATGACGATTAGCCTTTTCTTCTGGCGTAAACCTGGGGTTCAACCACAGGTAAAATGAAATGAGTTTTGAAAAATTAATAGTATTAATAAAAAAAGTGAACATTTCTGTGTAAAACCACAAGTTTAGAAAAAAACATTAACATCCACCCAGTTAATACCCACAAACTACTTTGTTTTGAAAAAGAAGAAATTATTTTCTTTTTATTAATTTTTTGGCAAAAAAAAAAAGTTTATTATGTCATTACTAGGACTACTATGCTGCCATAATTTCTCAGTAAATACAAGCCAACTTTTTATTAGATATAGTTAAAACTGAAGCACCTTTCAGGGATGAACTTCTCCGGCTCGGGCCAGTACTCTGGGTCATGATGGAGGAAACCTGCAGGGACCTCCAAATTGGCCCCTTTAGGTAGAAAGTGGCCATTCACCACACAGTCATGTTCAACTTCTCGTGCAAACCTTAATTAGAAAATAATAATTAAAGAAATGGTCCTTAAAATTTTGTAAACTCCCAAATCACCTTCATTAATGTGATTTCTATATGGTTTTAGTCAGTGTAAATTTAGCACATTACCAGCAGTAAGTCAACTGAATCTTGTCACTTTTTATCAGTGTGAACCATTATTCTTTACCTGAAACCAGGAGGGTAGAGCCGCAATGATTCACACACAACCATGTCCAAATACTTCAGCTCCTGGATATTTGCGTAATCTGGTGAATCCTAAGAAAAACAATAAATAATTTAAACCAGAAAGACATACACAAAAATAGAAGATCTGATTGGACCAAGATGCAGCAGACTCACATGTCTTGTGAACAAATCGTCCACCTCCTTCTGCACTTTGCCCTGACATTCAGGATGAAGGGCCAACAGGTAGCAGGTGAAGGATAATGTGCTTCTGCTAGTTTCATAGCCTGCCAGAATGAAGACAAAAGCCTGACCCACAATTTCATCCTCAGTTATTGTCTTCTTTTGTGGACGATTCATGAGTGAGTCCTTTGAATGCGAATGGTTTTTGTCTTGATTCAGTGCTGAGGGTTGTTTCTGTTGGCTCTTGGAATTTAACTCGTCAGAGTGGTTTCCTGTGTCAAAGTGCTCCAAAGAGACGGCTTCTTGTCCGGACCGAGCATCCAACATCAGCTGGAGGAAGTCTCTACGCCTCTGTAAGCAAATGTATTCATTTATTTAATCATAATGAAAATGAAACACAGAATTTTAAGATGACCAAATCTGACATCCACCTGATCAGGGGGCTGTTCCTCTCTCTGCTTTATAAGTGCCTGAAAACTGCTTATGAAGATTTTATCCATCTGCTCTCGCTTTTTGTTTGGAACAAATCTTGCAAAAGGAGCCAGGATTCCAGGAAAAAGAACTGCTCAAACAAACAAACAAAAAAAAAAGAAAATTTTAAATGCAGTCTTGTATGCAATGTCTCTGTAACCATACATTATGTATTTTATTTGAATAAAACATTAATAATATTAACTTCTGATTAGTGACTTTTTGAGGCCCACTAAAAAAATTATTAGTGACTTTATCACAAAACAGAGGTTTTGTTATTATATTAATCCTTTTTTCCTTTGCTTCTTTCCAAATAAATATTTTATCTTCAAAAAGTCATACAACATACTGAAAAACAACGTGAGGGGCCTGAAGAAAGACAAGGAAATGAACATCTGAGCGATGCGGACAAATGGACTATCTGGGTTGTTCTGGGAATCCACTTGAGTGGCGAAAGTCACACTGGCAATAACATCCAAAGTAAAGTGGCCAAAGCTCCTACAAAAATCAGAAATAAATAAAATGGGCATAACAGAAAATAACCAAAATGACAATCATTGCCTATTTTCACTCTGTTTGGGATTACTTGTGGATATCAAAGGCTTTTCCTGAGTCGGCATGGACACTCAGGTTGTTCATCAGTGCATCTGTGGCGGTGTTGATGAGAGGAACCATCTACAAAAAAGAAAAAAAAGGAAGATAAAAATGCTGGCTGTTATTCTCAACCTCAGATGGATCAGATGGATCAGGTGGATCAGATGGATCAGGTGGATCAGGTGGATCAGATGGATCAGATGGATCCAATGGATCAGATGGGTCAGATGGATCAGGTGGATCAGATGGATCAGGTGGATCAGATGGATCAGATGGATCA